>NC_030678.2:119468603-119783353 GCF_000004195.4 Xenopus tropicalis | reverse complement strand
GTTTATTATGGGGAAGCCGAGTAGTCATTCCTCAAAGAGGACGCAAATTTGTCCTAGATATGCTACATGCAGCCCACCCAGGAATCGTGCGCATGAAAGCTCTCGCAAGGAGTTATGTCTGGTGGCCCAGAATTGACACAGACATAGAGGAGACCGTACATCTGTGTGTCACTTGCCAGAACTCTCGTCACAGCCTCCCTGCAGCTCCAGTGTTTCCTTGGGAGATTACAAAAAAGCCTTGGTCTAGACTTCATATTGATTTTGCTGGACCATTCCAGGGGAAGAACTTTCTTGTAGTGGTAGACTCTTTCTCAAAATGGTTAGAGGTCATCCTAGTGTCATCTCAGACATCAGCTGTGACAATTTCAGCCCTGCGTCATCTGTTTGCAACACACGGAATACCAGATGTTATTGTATCAGACAATGGGACTGCTTTTACTTCTGAGGAGTTTAAGACCTTTACCAATAACAACTTAATAAGGGCAGTAACCATTGCTCCACGTCGACCTCAAGGAAATGGACAAGCTGAAAGAATGGTTCAAACTGCGAAGGATGCACTCAGAAGGATTACTAATGGGGACTGGTCAACAAGACTTGCACGATTCCTTATAGCTCAGCATGTTACCCCATGTCCTACCACAGGTGTCAGCCCTGCTGAGCTTCTGATGGGGCGGCGCCTTAAAACATGTCTTGATCGTCTTAATCCAGATCTAACTGATGATGTAGAAAGGAAACAGCAACAAAGCCTGGATTCAGCCCTATCCTCTAAGACTCTGCGTACATTTGCTTCTAATGATCCAGTGTATGCCAGGAATTATGGGGCTGGTCCAAAATGGGTCCCTGCAGTAATAACTGAAGTAACTGGACCTGTGTCATACAAGGTACATTGTGATGATGGGCAAGAGTGGCACCGTCATGTTGATCAGTTGCGGAGGCGTGTTCAGCCAAGTAACAGTACCTTAATGGAGAGCATGGGTTATCCCAAGGTGGTTCCTAGTGACTCTCTTCCAGATGAAGTGGCTACCTCATGCAGCCAAGGGACCAATGAAACCAGTATTCCACCAGAGAATGACTCTGCTCCTATAGAGAACTGTGATAACTCCTCCCAAGATGTCTCTTGTGGTCAGACTTCTGGTTATGAACGGCCACAACGCAACAGGGTGCCTCCAAAGTGGATGGACGATTACGTTAGCTAGGGGGGAGGAGTGTTGTGTACCACTAGAGGGAGCTGCATGCCTAAATGTTAGCTCAGCTACAATGTGTTATCTAGCTTGGCTTCTGTTTGCTCTCTATGGTCAGATATACTTCCTACTTGAAATGTCTGTATATAGTTTGCCATGTTGGAGCTCTAATAAACAAGTTGTTTAAGCATTACCATCATTGAGTCCTGCACAACTCCACTGTGAACCCAACATTAAGTAATAGGAAAACCCTTAGTTTGTCAATCGACATGCATGTGCCATCTTATTTAGGTCTATAAGTAGGAAGCTTGTTACTCTTGTGAGAAAGCTGTCCCCTTCATATCTGGCTTTCCTACCCACTGGGTAGAGGGATAAGAAATTCATCAGAAAGAAGTGGCAGAGGGTAACAGGACAAATTGAATCCTTGTGCCATAATGAGCAGAATAAATCTTGGTCTTTTCTTTCCATTTCTATCCAGGTACCTTTGAACACTGAAGGTATCAGGCTTTCCATCTACTGAGCAAAGATAAAATACAACCACGTCAATTTACTTATCTTTTTGAAACCATGTCTGTGTGAAATATTTATGGCAACTTAGAGAGCTACATTGCACAGTAAATGAACAAAAATAAAAAATGTTTCGATATATATATCCCTAACATTTATATGCCGTAATTAAAAGATATGCATCAATCTGTATTGCTGTGTTTTCAAATTTGATCATATGGGTTCATCGACTACACACTACAATATGACTGACGGGATAAGTGGGCATTAATGTGTTTCAACAACCTTAAATTCAGAGGATGATGGGATAACTTTTTTTTTTTTTTAAAAAAAAACAAAAATCAAGACCTTCAAAGTAAGTAAAACACTTCTTTTAATTCTCTATTTCTTCACATTAATTATAGCTATACAGAGGCAATTAGGGAGAGCCAGGGAAAGCATACAATCGCAGCAATTAGATAACCACTCGCATTAAATGAAAGAGAAATAAACGTGGATAGTGTAACTTGCAACTATGAAAAAGAAATGTAATTTTGACAGTCTCATGAGAAATAAATGTAAAAGAATGTGGAACTGGGCATTGGGTCCATTTTGTTCCAGACAGTCTCATTTGTAGGAGGAGAATAGTCCTTCAGCCTATATAATATAAGCAATATGTTAATAGTATAACATCTGCAAACTTGTCAGAAATTGATTTCATTAAACTTTAACAACGTTAAAGTTTTGAGTATAATGCATGCCTTAAGCCAGGAGATGTTCAAACCAATGAAAAACCCTCATGTATTTTGTTTGGGAGAATATATACACAGCATGACCCCATCACTAAAACTAAAGATGTATCCACAATAGAGACAAAATAGAGTCTTGCATGTGTTGTCCATACAAAGCATATTTTACAAACACACAGCGATAAATGGCTCTGTGCAAGTACTGAATATCGTATTATATTTGTGCATACAACATTTTGTGCGTACACCTAGGGGTATATTTATGATGCTGTGTAAAAAGTGGAGTAAAACATCACCGGTGATGTTGTATATAGCAGCCAATCAGATGCTTTGCTTTGATTTTCTAACTGTTGAAATCTAATTGCTGATTGGTTGCCCTGGGCAACATCACCCATAATGCTTTAGTCCACTTTTTACACAGCATCATAAATATACCCCCTAGACTGTAAGCTCTATGGGGCAGGGACCTCCTTTCTACCATGTCTTATACCACATGGCACTTAATCTCCCTGTATTTATACATACTTTTTATATTTATTATGACACTTATCCTCCCTGTGTGTAACTGTATATATTGTAAGATTGTACAGCACTCTGTATTCTTGTAGCACTTTATAAATAACGTTATGCATACATACAAAAGAGTGCATGGCTAAGAGTGAACAATGGTGAACAAGTTACATAGTAACATTGTAACACAATTACATAGTGAAGTTGCCTTGAAAAAAGACCAAAGTCCATCAAGTTCAACTCTTCCAAGTGAACCCCAATGCACACACATCATCAATACAAATTGTAGATTTTAGTATCACAAAAGCCTTGGATATTATGCTTGTTCAAAAACTCATCCAGGCCCCTCTTAAAGGCATTAACAGAATCTGCCATCGCAACATCAGTAGGAAGGGCATTCCATAACCTCACTGCCCTCACCGTGAAAAACCCCCTACACTGCTTCTGTTCCTCTAATCTAAAAGGGTGGCCTCTGGTGCGCGGATTCTTTTTAAGGGGAAAAAAAACATTTCTGTTGCAATCACTTTTTTTTTTTTTTTTTGACAGTCTAACCTAATAGTTTAAATCTTCCATCCCCTTTTTTACCAGTTTAGTTGAACGTCTCTGCACTCTCTCCAGCTCATTAATATCCTTCTTAAGGACTGGAGCCTATTTTCATCACTGAACCTCTTTGAGATCATTATGGTAAGAGAGAGGGGTGCCGATAAAGCAAAAGGGGGTGGAGCTTCACACTAGAGAAGGTAGTCAGTAAAAAGCTGTAGTAGAACTGGCTGTAAGAGAGAAACAAAATAAATCTGGATGAAGGGAGAAAGGTATGTTATTCTAGGGTCTGTACAGAGTAATTGCAGAGATTTTTAAAAAAAAAGGTTTACATATTCTTTAATCCTTTGAAACGTATTGTAGTAGAAGTCTAAGAACCGAAAGTACTTATTGAACATTCACATATAATTTCAGCCAGGGAAATCTAGGTCACTCTGTAATAGGCAAAGTTGATAATGTGCTTTGCTATTTCCAACATCTGCATTTTTGTCCTATATTCCTACAAAATCAGTTAATTATTTTGTAAATAATTAATTACTTGAATGCACCGCCAAGCCAGAACCACTTGACAGAACCACTGCCCGATGACAGGTGTGCTGGCATGTATATATATTCTGTGCTCAGTTTTGTAGTGTTTAAATGACAAATCTCACAATGTGTTTTTATGGCTGTTTATTTTGAATAAAGTAAGGTACCTGATGGACAAACATTGGGTGGACCCCAGATCAATACAAAGAAATAAGGTAGACAGACAGATAATTCAGTTCTATAAAAGTTGGCAGTCACAGATTGGACATCCTTAATATGCTTCTGAATTTGGGGTCCCTCTCCTTTCTAAGTTTGTTTTTATGTCCTTTTCGAGGGAAGATGTATTTTCTTTTAAGCATACTGATATTTAATCTAACTCAGTTTAACGTTGATAAAGAATTAAGAATTGGCACAAGGTAAAATAACGTTTGTGACTAAAATCAACAAAATGTAGCAAAATATATATTTTTGCGATATATACAGTGTATGCTTTTAATTTTTAATAACCCCGTACGGTTTCTGTTGTGTTGCTTTCTGCCTAAGAGAGACACAGACTGAAGAAACAGGCCTTAGGCCATATAAAAGTATTACTCAGTCATTTCTGTCTCATTTGACACCTTAAAATAATCGCTGACCTTTTTCAATATCTAATAATATCCAAACAATACAAAATGGGTCCCTTTCCTTCTGCTTCTTTGCTTTCTAAATGTAAGCACTAAACAACTAACAATTAGTCAGTACTGATTGTCCTTTCAGCTCTGCAAATTGGGACTGTACTACCTAAATAGGCACAAATGAGAGGTGTAAAACCATTTCTCAATCCTGAAAAAGGTCTACATTTTGCTACTCACACTTGGCACCCAGGCATTTTCTGTTCTAAGAGTGTGCCCTATTTTACTATGGCATATGCATTTATATAAAGTATATTATGACATGCTGACTGCCTGTACACTTAATTTTTGGGGGAATTAGCTATGGTAGGCAGGTATGCAGAGGATCAGGAGCACAAGAGACAGGCACAACACATGTGACATCACGTTTTTCTCTCAAAACATAAGTTTATTTGGGGCACACTCCTCCCAACATAAACATAAGTCAGTTCATAAACAGTTCATCAAATATGTCTATGATCTGTCCCTTCTTCAGGGCTCTCACCTTCCTTGGTAACTCTCGCAACCTGGAACCTTTTCCCCGGGGATTATTTACTGTCGCTCTCATGATAGATAGCTAGATAGCTAATTTAGGTTAGTGTTAGCTTTAAAGGAGAACTAAAGCATAACTAAAGAAGTAGGGCAGAAATGTTGTACATTATGTTTTGGGCTTCTGTACCAGCCCAAGGCAACCACAGCCCTTTAGCAGGGAAGATCTGTGCTTCCAAAGATGCCCCAGTAGCTCCCCATCTTCTTTTCTGCTGATTCCCTGCACATGCTCTGTGCTGCTGTCACTAAGCTTAGGGACCAATTCAAAATATACTGCAAAAATAGAGTATAAATGTAGCAGTAAAAAGCTGATTAGTAACTCATTCAGATTCACATTACATGACAGATCTAAAACCAGGGCATTTGCATCAGAATTGAATAATTAGCCTTGTAGCATCAGCTTATATGACAGACAACCCTCATTTTCTGCTTGATAATTTGCAACAACCCCTAAGCTTAATTTCTCAACAGCTGCTCAGACCACACTGAGCATGTTCACTGTCCCGGAAGGTTCCAGTGGGGAAATCCAAGATGGGGAGCTTCTGTGACAACTGTAACGACCTATATCATGACAAGGGGACTACTCAATTGACCCTTTGCCTTGAGGCACCCCACTGCTGAACCCCCTTGTTACATACCTTAATGAAACACCAGGAGACAGAGGTGGAGAAAATGGCCACAGCATTTATTCACATTTTATCAAACCTTGCCAGCCTAACCCAAGGCAATATTCCAAAGCCATAATTCTATAAGAGGTCGCTACTGTGCTCTGCCGTTCCTCACTGAAGACTTGAATGACTATTAGACTGCCTCTACCTACAGAGAGGATGGCCCCCAACTCTGGTACCAGCAGGAGCTGCATCTCCCACCATGAGAGAAGTTCAGCAGCCCTGCTGCCGGTCCTGAATCTGCAGTGCCTCAATGATAGGAAATCCAAGCAGGCTGTCACCTAGCACAAGCAGTAGTAGTGTCTGTATCAATCAACCCACCGTGCAGTCACAGGAGAGAACCTCCTTTCTCCCTCTGCTAAAATACCTGTGCAGTACTCTGGCAAGTAAAAGTTAAAATACATTATCATATATTTACTCTCTTGATCCAGAGGAAGGCAAAAAATCCAACCTGAAGCTAGTGCCAATTATGCCTCAAGAGGGAAAAAATTCCTTCCTGACCCCATGGCGATCGGAAACAGTCCCTGGATCAACATGAATTAAATACAATGCTGACTCAAGTTTATACTGATACAGAAAGCCCAATATAACAATGCATTCAGGAAAACATCCACATTCAGTTATTAATAGATAATATGAGAACAAAAAGAAGAGAAACTCCTGACATTTTGCAAAATATGCAAAAAGGGGCAGGGTGGGTGGGATGTTCCTATCTGCTCAGAAGATAAGGAAGTGAGTGCTTCTTTTCCTGACATCACATCCCTCTCTTTCTCCGCCCCAGCCCAGCTTTCTCCTGGCTTAACTCTTTCCTTCTCACCTAATTAGAGTTGCACCTGATTCTGACAATATCTAAACATAAACCAGTGTAATCTGTCTGCTGGTCATTCAGATCCCTTGTCATACAGCCCCTGCGCTTATAGCTCCAGGGCTTTCCTTTACTACTATAGAGATGCTGAAACTTTAAGCCAGTGCAGTAAGTTTATTATATAAAACATGGCATTTCTAGCCATATTGATTTCTAGGGTTTAGTTCTTTGCCACTTTTTAGTCCATGATTTTGTCCCGACAACATACAATTATTTAATACTAGTTTGGTAAAAAAAAAATTACAGAGCTCAATAATTTTGAAAATGTCCATATCTCAACTCTAACCCCTATCTATAGATATTTATATATATTTTATAAAAAAGATGTGCCTTTTATTACATTTTATGTGAGCAAATTGTCTTATATTACATTGTCATATTATATATATATATTATATTTTATATAATATAATGCTTGCACCTCCATAAAGAGTGTGATATACTTCAATATATGTTTAATAAAAGTCCAGACCATGCGCCACACTTTCAATGGCTGGGGTAAGCTACTCCCATTTGTACACAATTTACTAACTAGTGCAAAACTTTGCTGCAAAAAGAAGCAAGGTTTTATACTGGATATTAAAAATGCAGTCACAATTATATATAGAACTCTGGGAAAGAATATTGTTTTGTGAGTAATAAACATGGTGAATTACACACATCTTTTGACCTGCAATGCTTTTGTGAATGAACATTAGTGAGCAGTATTTTATGTGAAAAATCTAGATATACGGTATAAGGAAATAAAGAGAGTAAGCAGCCCTTGATGAGATATGTTGCTACATAAGCAATAACATAGCACACATATGTAACAGAGAATAACACAGTGCCATTTCCACTAAACAGGATTATAAAAAAATATAACAATGATATAGTGAAAGATTTCTGCTAGCAAATTTCAATATGAATATTTGAAACCTATATTCTACAAGCGATCGATGTGCCTACTAAAATATATAGGATGTATTTAGAAATGGACAAGGAGTTCCTATAACAAGCAAGCAGGAAGCTGGGTTTGACAGCAAACATTCCATTTAGGCTTTTAATTAGCAATATGGAACAGCAGGTGGTTTATTTATGGGAGATAATTGTACACCTGAGGGAAGTGGTCAGATAATGCTTTTAGCCACACAATTACTCACGAAAACAACTGACAATTTCTTGCTTTCCTTCCATATCCAGCACTGTCAGATTTCCACATGTAATGGAGATGATTTCAGAATAAAAACAATTGAAATGATCAATTAGTAAATGTTATATAATGCACGCATTCATCCTAAAACCATAACAGTGGCAAATAATCTGCTCAACCAGATCATTTCATGTCTTATAATAAATAGCCAGCCACTTAAATAGGAAAATATCAAACAATGACATAACAATAACAGGGAAAAAGTATACAAACTGAACTGATTTACCGGTGTCATTAAGAAACCCGATTTTCCCATCAGGTGCCAGATTCTGGAGAATAAACAAGATTTTAGGATGATGCAAAGTTTTAATCCCTGAATGGCCGGAGCACTGATAACTACTTCTCCTTGCAGTGGTGAAATCTTATACTGCTATTTTAATACTCCTCAGATCTGGAATCACCTATTAAGTCAAAGGGACAGGTTCATGCAAAAAATAAATTATTTGGCACATGGCCATTAACAATCTCAGTTTCTTCTAACAAATTATTTTCAATAGTGCTGCAATATCCTACATATAATAGAAAATAAATGGGAGCACAGAATTCTTATTGATTTCTCAGTTGTGTAATATGAGTATGGAAGACCAAGAAATGAATGAGTGCCTATGGGCCTATGGCAAGCTTAAAGGAACAGTAACACCAAAAAATTAAAGTGTATAAAATTAATATATTATGTACTATTGCCCTGCACTGGTAAAAGTTGTGTGTTTGCTTCTTAAACACTACTACAGTTTATATAAATACCCTGCTGTGTAGCCATGGGGGCAGCCATTTAAATTGAAAAAAGGAGAAAAGGCACAGGTTACTAAGCAGATAACAGATAAGTAGCATAGATTCCCATTGTATTCTACACAGTTATCTGTTATCTTCTTATGTAACCTGTGCCTTTTCTCCTTTTTTCAATTTAAATGGCTGCCCCCATGGCTACACAACCGCTATTTCTATTAACTACAGTAGTCTTTCTGAAGCAAACACACAACTTTTACCAGTGCAGGGCAACAGTACATTATATATTATTTTTATACACTTTCATTTTTTGGTGTTACTGTTCCTTTAAGGTAATTTACATGAAGCTGCAGGTTTTAGGACAAATTAGATGTAAAGGGAGGCCAAAAAAAAAAAAAAAAAGATAAGACAGACAAAGGTAGGGATGATATAAAGCTGGAAGTGTGGTCTCTGGGGGCCAAAGATGGATTGCACTGATGAAATAGAAAAGGCCAACCCTAATTGAAGATCCTATTCCCTGTACCTACAACCGCAGCCTGTTCCATAGTGTGATCATGAAAGCCTAGTGAAGTAATATGACAATGTAATAAAGATGACTTTTCTTTAATGCCCATATACTGTACATAACTCGTAACAGTCACATTCCACGCAATTAAAATTCTCCAATACCCAATTTATTTATAAATACGAGTATGGGAACCTTATCCGGAAACCCATTGTCCAGAAACCTCTAAATTATTCAATTCATCTCCCACAGACCCCCATTTTGATCAAATAATTCACATTTTCAAAAATAATAATCCTTATAGGAGCCAAAACAGTCCTCTTGGGTTTATTTAATGTTTAAAATATGTTTAAGTAGACTAAGTATGAAGATTCAATTTACAGAAAGATCCCTTATCTGGAAAAGTCCAGGTCCCAAGCATTCTGGATAACAGGTCCCATGACCTATAAGTCAAACAGTTCCGGGAACAGAAATAGGCTAGTGAGGTTTGCACTTTATAACAAAACATGGTACACATAAAATACACATAAAAGTTCTACAAAATGCACAGTAGAATACAAGTAGGTGTATTTGGGGGGTTTGGATATAAACTGTTTAAAAGGGACCTGTCACGCTAATAATTTCATATCATTTTACTGCAAATGCTTTTTTATCATGTTAGTTATCATGTTAGCTCTGATTTTTAAAGTTTTTAATTAGCATGGGTGTTTTTATTAAAAAAAAAATTGAGTTTCATGTTTAATTTACTATAATATATATATATATATATTATATACATATATTATATACATATATATATATCTATCTATCTATCTCCTGGGTGCTAATGCAAACAAAATACAAATGCAATTATATATTTTAGACAGATATAATTTAAAGAAACAGTAAAAATGAAAGTGTTTGAAACTAATTAATATATAATGTACTGTTCCTGCACTGGCACTTTGTTTGCTTTAGAAAGACTACTAAAGTTTATATAAAAAAGCTGCTGTGTAGCCTTGGGGGCTATGAGTCAAAGGAGAAAAGGTACATGTTACGTAGCAGATAAGATATGAAGAATATATTGAGCCCTATTTCAATTGCCTTCGTTACTACACAGCAGCTTGTTTAAGCTTTTGTTTCCAAAGCAAACAGATCAGTTATACTAGTGCAGTGCAACAGCACATTATATTTTAATAACTTTAAAACACTTTCATTTTTGGTACTACTGTTCCTTTAAAACCTGCACTCTATTTACACATCTGATTTATTCACGTAAGCATACAAATCCCATACAATCACTGCCCGGAGATGTGCTGTTACTATACTTGTGTAACAGTCAGGGCATGTTGGAATACCAACAAAAGCAAAGCTTTTCATATATTAGAGTGTTGAATACAAGTTCCCTTAACGATGATGGCCTACAAGGTTAGTCGCTTGGCTAAATCTCGGCTATCATTGGTGACTAATCTCCCTGTGGCCCATCACAATTAGATGCTTGTAGCCTTCCTGAGAACAAAAACATAGCAGTTTTAATGGCATGTGCTAGTTCTTTACCTTATTATAGGGTGACCAGATCACTTGAAATATCAGGGACATGTCTAATATATACATGTTGCAGGGCAGCATTGATTGAGTTTAAATAACCTGCAATCATTTCAGTTCAGTTGCTAGATGGATTTTTTTAGACATGTCCCTGAATTTTTAAAGTGATCTGATCACCTCACCTTTAAGGCACCACAACTCCTGGCAGTACTTCCAACAAAGAGGTCATTCATTTTAAAATTACTGGTTATATGTAGTCACACAATGCCATTAAAGTTTGGTTTTAAATCATGCAAAATCAACTTAAGTATAGAAATGAACCATAGACCAACATTATAATTGCATATAAGATTGGGTCACATGTTTTGATCCAAAAATAAAAACAACAATTTTGGCCCACACTGTACTTTGGGTTCCATCCCTTTATTAAATAACAATTTATATCCATATAAACACAATATATCCATTACAAATTCAGCATGAATGACTCTGAAGTAGTATATAGAACACACAGGGGAAAAAGTCAATGGGATTAGATATCGAATTTCATATACACGATCACTTGTGTTTCTTCAGCTGAAATAACCACAGAAAAGCCCTGCCATGCTGATTACAAAGTTCCAGCTGATTACAGTTATTGGCCTGACTGGTTTTCTGTTTTGTACCATTTACAGCAACCTGCACATCATTCTGCATAAAGCAAAATCAGTTATAGCCCACATCAAAGGCAGATGGAAAATGGATTCAAAACCCAAAAAAGTCATTGTAAATAAGAATACTTAATATTGTTTGATATTTAATATAGATGCCTATAGTAAATACTTTGTTTTTATGGCTGCATTTGGGAGGAGTGCAGCACAGGTTATTATTACAAAAGAAAATCAGCTTCAAACACACACCGGACAGCCATAGAATATCGTAAAAACTCAGCTTTTATTCATTTCCTTTAAACCAGGACGCCTAATGCGTTTTGTGCACATGCGCACTTAGTCATAGTGCCTAAGAAACCATCACAAATTACAATTTGCTACACAGACGGTACTTTTTGTTTATAATTTTGTGCTGCAAGCAAGTTGACATGGATACAACTTAGTGTGCACCTGCAATTACACTAAAAGTCTAGGAATTAACACTGAATTGTTGGTAAAAAGCATGGCAACTCATAAAAGGGGGTATGCCATCCCCTTTCATGGACAGCAAAGCATGAAGGCACAGGCTGTCATATCCAAAGAACATTATTTCTCCATCTTTCTGACTTTATTACTATTATTATGTAGAGGCTGCCAGGTTCACGAGAATCTGTTATAAGATTAGAGTTTGATTTCTTCATAGCTAACTAGGGAGAATCTTTCAGCTGAAGCAAAATTGTGTACATCCAACTCATTTATATTGGCTTATGTAACATATTCTGTGGACATTGGGGGTTAATGATCATCACACAGGTCCTTACATTGTTCAAGTGCAGTTGCCAACCAATCAGTGACTTCCTTTCACTTTCTAACTTGCAGTAAACTGTTCAACCAAAGCCCCCAAACAAGGGGCCCAATTGCCTGTGCCCTGTGTACAACAAAAATATATCTGCTGAGCTATTTAATTCTAGGGATGAGCAAATGCAAGACAAATTAGAATGCATCCCGCTATGCAATATATGACAAATAAACAAAATACTACTAGATAAATATGTGTGCTCTCTCTATTGCTGTCTAACCAGTTAGCGCATTTGGAAGTGGGGTATTTAGAAGGTTAAAGTATCACATTCATATTACGCACAATATCTAGATTTTCATAGGGAGGTTAAAAAGACAGCCCAGAGACATGTTAAATAGTCATAGCACTATCAAATGAGCCCACTGCTTTTCTAAAAATAGAAAGGTTTTGTTAGGATAAGAAAAGTATTTAAAGATAAATCAAGAAGACTACAGACAACCTTAGACTTAGGATTCTGGGAGGTGTAGCTCTGCAAGGTGCCTATACTTACCAGTATTTACAGCTTGTTTGTACAGTATATCACATTACACCTCATTAACAAGACTATAATAGATAGAGCAGAATAGCAACAGACTGGGATGATACAGTAACTTATTGCTGCATGGTTAATAAGAGAACAAAATGTCCCTGGTCTGACAAACTTTCACTGTAAATATATATGAATATAAATAAGCTTATATAAAATCTAAAAAATGGGTGCTTTATTGTGGAACAAGAGTGTCAGTTGAACAACAGAGTTCAATAAGAAGTATATTGTTGGCTAGTGGAGGTCGGCTCATTAGAGCTGGCAGCTTTAACTATCTATAAGCCAAATGCATGCAGGGAGAACACATACAACCGCCAATAAGACTGCTAAAAACAAATATTGGCTGCAACCCAAAAACTGAAATAACCAGGCTATGAAACAATCGATCATTACAGATAGTCTGCAATTCAAATAAACTTTTACCAGGGAGTTGAAGCAGATCTATTAATATCTAAGCATCAGTTAAAAGAACCCTAAAGTGCAACAGTATCAAATATATATATATATATATATATATATATATAACAGCAGCAACTAGATCATGAAAAGCACTGACAAGTTATACAGGAGGACTGCAACTGGCTAATCAGATGTAACCTTATTTAATAATTATCTTAAACGGGTCAGGGTTGCTCTTTGTGGTCCGAGAGAGAAATCACATAAGGTTTACACTATAATGAGGGAAGGGAGCAGCTTTAGAGTAAACCTTGCAAATATTTTCGACTTTATATGTTTAATATACATAATAACAACCTATTAAGTACATGTGATCTGATTACAAAACGTGGCAGACAAATGGGCCGACTGTTTATAAGCCGCTGTACATAGCTGGGCAGGCACGTTCTACTTTTGGGATTTTGGGAACCACTAGACTTGCCAACTGTGATACATCCAGTACTGTACAATTTCAGTTATAATCTTGACAATAAATCAGATTGATTCTCCTTGCATTAAGAGTTTTATGAATGCAATTAATTCACTAGTAATGGGTTAGATTGCTTTCAATTTTGGATGTTTGTGCCCACTAACAGCCAGAACTGTA
Source organism: Xenopus tropicalis (assembly GCF_000004195.4). NCBI lineage: Eukaryota > Metazoa > Chordata > Amphibia > Anura > Pipidae > Xenopus > Xenopus tropicalis. Next base: position 119,769,624 of record NC_030678.2, on the reverse strand, counting down.
GAGAGAGGCAGCCTTAGGGACTAAGTCTGAGATGTGGGCCCACATAAGCTGCTTGAGCACTTGAGCCAGAGTTTCATTACATTATACAAGGGATGCCAAGGTCTAAATAACAAAATAAACAACATTTTGTACAACACAAGGTACTTTACAATTAACCATTTGTTTATTGAGCTTCCTTTACACTGCACAACCTACATTACTTGACTAATATCAAGGTGTGACTGCAAAGCTACTGTACATTCTGCAGCTTTAGATATGGTACCATCAAGGGGGGAAATGGCCTGCAACCCAATATAAATCAATTGTAGCATTTTCTTACAAAGTAATCTACCTTGAACGCAATGCTTGTTCCTTGAAAGGCATCCTGCAGCACTTTGGACACAGCTTTTTTCTTAATCATTGCTACAATGTATGCAAAAGAGAGAAGGCTACAATGTATAGAAAAGAAAGAAGACTCATGCTGCATTTCAGTTGTTCCTGAGTATGTATATGCCTATTTCATCTCCAATTGTTAAACTTATCTGGTACCTTTAAATGATTTCAGTAGGCACACCATTGGGGACATGCAGTAATTGATTTGTTTGGCATCAGCACATACAGTAAGAAACCAGAATGTCTTATGTATAGGATGCATTATATGGATATAGTTCCAGCCAGAAAACTAGTTAATTTTTGTTTGGTTCTCATTTAGAAACGTTTCTAAAACAATCTCTTCTAGTTCACTGCAGTAATAAGGAGTCTGTGGCAATGGGCACCTTACACAGTCATTAACAGATAACAGAACTGACCATCAAAATCTGCAAGCTGCACCATGAACAATTTTAGCCAGACAGCTGGGTTAATTCTCCTTCTTTAGTATTCCAAGAAGTAAGTGCTCTTTGCTGCAGAATGATATGACAAACCACACTTGTGGGGAAAAAAAAACCTTCCCTGCAAACCTTGCCTCACTTTACATTCCATCAAATGATAAGCGAGTGCTTCAGACGAAGCCTGCATTCAGCAACGTACAGAACACAATTTCTGTGTTTAAAAAGGTCTGGCAAGCTGCAAGTGGCCCTACAGGTTTGGCTGTTTGTTGATGTTGGGATGTCAGAATGGCAAAGGAAAGCTATGATCTACTACACTGCAGTGCCAACGTCAGAAGCAAACCCCGGATTCATTGCTCTTGATGTGACTGGGAGCCCAGGAACTGCAGGTCACACAGGACCAAGGGAATGCAACACAGCCTTTCCTTATACATCAACCATATAACCAACTATTAGCACACATTACTGCAGATAAACACAGAGCAGGAGGAGATGGAAAACAAAACACACAAGACTGATACTGTTCCTCATTCAATTATATTGAAAAAAAAAAGGTACATGTAGTGTTTGGCTTTTTATCTCAGTGGTCTAAAGGAAGCTTGTCATTATGGCTAATAGATAAATGGAGTGAAGTAAAGACTACTGTGCCTTGCTGGGCAAACCAGTGATCCAGTGTGCTGCAAATGTTAACCCAATACATTCTGTTTTCACTGCATCACATAAAAGCTTTGCTGATACTGCATTAGAACCACACACATGCACGCTGCTGTACAGCCCACAAAACAACCGTCATGAAACAAATGTTGTCATTCTGTTTCCTTCTTGTTAGGGTGCTAAGAGCTCAGGTAAAGAAGCAGCAATGGGTATAGGCACCCTCTCTGTGTTTGGGATTTTCCTCCCCCCACTTCTGAGAGCTGCTTTGCAAGCTAATCACAAATTATTTCAGGGTGCCATTACTAAATATCCCAGTCCAGGCTGTACCCACTGAGAGAGTTTCTTGTCTCTGCATTGTCACTATTTACAGTTCAATACAAGTCCTCAGTTAAGGGGGGGGGGGCATTAAACATATGTATATATAAACAAAAGTTAGCACCCCTTTAGGAATAGCATGCATACAAAGCAGAAGTCTCATGTCATCTTTTGGAGATAATTAAGTTAAAAAATACCTATACAAGACATATAAACTGCACTTTTTTGTTTCTAGAATCCCTTTTTCTTCTGTAATCAGCAAAGAGGTGTACAGCCCCTAAACCAGCTGGATTAGCACAGTTATTAGGAAGAAACATGCATTCTGGTCCTGCTTACCACTTGGGTTCTTGTTTTTCTTAAGACTCTTGCCACAAAGACACTGCAGCATATGCGTTCCTTTGCTGAAAATGTTCCAAAGAAACCACATTGATTTGGGCGAAAAGCAATCCAGCAGCTTAGACACCCTGAGAAGGAAGATATCCTTGTTGTTGCATAATAATAGATTGAGATCAGTTTTCCAAAACAAGGGTACCAATTTAACCATAGAAAACAATAATTTTCCTATCTTCTCCAAGTCGAATTTTCCTTTGCCGGGGGTTATTTCTTAGAGACTCCTCAATTAGAGCGATGTTTTCTCTCTTACATATATGCTTCAAATTAATGCTTCTAAGTACATCGACACAGGCAATTACCAAAGCGTGCAATTTTGCTTTCCAGCATGGAGCCCAGTGGAAAGTAAAGCTAAAGAAGAAATCCCAAGAGAGGCCAAGGGAAACACCAAAAAAAAAACCCACAACCCTTATGAGAGACCGGTAAAACACAGAGGATGCTTGAAGTGAAAAAACATTGCCTTAATACTTGATTGCTATGAGGATGGGTGGATCTGGAGAGAATGAAAAGCCAAAGCAGGATACATGTTACTGAAAGGCTGCAGGTGTATCACCATGCACAATGAATATCACCCAGTCAAGTCTGAATGAGGATGGTATAAACTCCCCACTGTAAGTGTCAATAATATTACCATCAATCCCCAGTGATCTGTGTAATCTTATTTAACCTGCAGTTCCCAATCACACAGCAGAACTGATGCAAATCCAGATTCCCTTAATAGATGGTTACTGTGGGTGGAAGAGAGACAGATCCTCTTCCCTTGCTCTCACTCTCCCTGCTGCTGCTCCAAGCACTGGTGTGCATTAGAAATAAATTTCCCTGTCTTTCACTCCCTGTGCTTGGCTCTGAATTGCAGGCACAGATAGAGTAGGTGGAGTTCAACATTTTTTTCCCTTTCATTTTTTTTTTTAACTGAGAAAGCTTTATTATAACCCAAACAAGGGGACACAGATTTAACTCATAATGTGATATCAAATCATATGAGAAAGCATAGCTAAGAGCATTGATAAAGAAAGCAGCAAATGCTGATTTATTATAGATACAAAGCAGCATGTCATCTGATGCCAGTTTCCCAAATTTGCGGGGGAAATCTTTTTATTTAGTTCAGATTCCCAAGAAATGATATTGAATCATCAAGATAAAATGCAAAAGCATTATTGAATTAATGAGCAAGAATAGGCACAGCACTGTGCAACACATGATACATTTTATCTCACCAGACAAAGAGTTAAGGTCACCATACACCCTCCCCTGTGTTTATTATCATAATGAACACACATGTGTACTCAGCCTTCTTTTGCCTATTTCTCAGATATATTGTTGCAATATTATTTTCCCTTTTTTACATCCCACTGTCTGTGAGAAAAGCAAGTAAAACAAGTGGAACTTATGATTATTCGCTTTGCCACCCCTTAGGGCTCATACATGCTTGTTACATAGATACATAGGGTTGAAAAAAGACCAGAGTTCATCAAGTTGTCACTATGAAACTTTAAAAACAAGTTTAATTTGTATCCTGCTTGGTTAATTACCAATAAATGTAAATGTATACTGCATGGCTGCATAGAAATGTAATCTACAGCCTGCATTTACACAAATTATTAATTAGCCAGTGCAGGATATCCATAGAGTGTCAGGTATAAAATGAGGGAAACTAAACAAGTGTTATTTTTGGTGCTGCACTGTTAGAATAACCATGTGCCAATTCACCCCTGCATAGTAACCAGTGTAGTCTGTAGCATGCATCTAAGGGCTAAACTTCACAGGAGCTTTTGTCAGATGGTATGGGATCAACAGAACACATCCTTCAAGTTGGTTGTAGTTGCATGGATCAAAATCTAATGAGAGTGATCTGAGGCGTAAACTACATGGAACATTTATCAATCGGTGCAACACACCTGTCGGAAGGGAACACTGCATGCTGCATTTGCATCTGATGAGATACAATCCGATGGTGTTACAGCTCAGGGGATCAGATTTTGTAGGATTCTACAAAATCTCGTGCTGTTGTGTGATAATATCAGATAAAATCTGACCCACAAAACCTGATCAAAATCTCTTTAGCCCTAGAAAAGCTACCAATAAGTCAACAAGGATGTTATTGTGTGTGGTGTTTTAAAGGTGCAGTTCAAATGCACTGATTTTCACCCAGTACATATCAGGCAACTTTGCTAACACACATCTTTAATGGTATTTTATAAAACATGCCTAATATAGGGCAGCACAGGTCACAAAGCAACTCCATCTGGATTTAGATAACTAAGAACTGTGTGATATGCATCATTAGCATCCAGAATTATAAAGGGATGTGTCGACAACATTATATGAATGTATAATGAATGAAAACCAGACTGCAGGTAGGGTTACTACCTTACCCCATTACAGTCAGACAAACTAGAAAAAATGCATCAGATCTGTATTACAAGACACTTGAGTAAATGACCAGTTATTGAGGGCTTATATTACTACTTTTGATGCACACATCACTGTAATGTTAGGGGCTGTGGTAGCTAGGGTTGTCACCTCACCCCTCTAATATTGGCCACATATTGAATCCACATCCTGCATTGCTAGTTAGAAATTAATTTAGATGTGTGCTGCATGGCTGCACATAAATCAGTTCAGTCTGCAGTAGGCATCTAAATTAATTACTAATTAACCATGCAGGATGTGGATTCAATAGGTGGTCAGTATGAAAGGGGTGAGGTGGCGGCACTAGTTTTAAGGCAATGGAAATCTGCACTCCTGTGGGCAACACATTTCCCAGAAATGCCTTTCCCTTTACTTACATTTGAATGGCTGTATGTAAAAGAATTTACATGTAGCGATCCACATTATCACTGATAAATGCTGCCTTCTGCAAATCTCCCTATGTGCCATTTCCTTTATGTATAGTGCTAACAGATCAGTGTTTTGAAGTAATGAGTGAATAAGGGTTCCTAAGCACCAGAATGTATTCTTGTGTTGCCATACAGTGGCTTTTTTGTGTTCCACTGTACAGAAATGAAAGAATTAACAGAGCCCATACAGTGATAAACTGAACAGACACATCACCTTCCACGTTGTGTCTCATGTGTGTTCAGCACTTTAATGCTGCCCCAGTCAGTACAGGCACCACAGGACAGAATGGGTTCTGCTTACTTGTGTTCCCATGTATAGGAACCCTTAGACGCACAAACGTGTGTAGGTGCCAATACACATACAAATGTGAAGATGCATGCCAGGAGCAAGAGGGCAGGAAAATAGCCCCCAGGAGGCAATCCCCCATTTGATGAAGTTACTTATATATGTAATAGCTGACATGTATTCTTATACACAGTCTTATATTGTTCAGCAGTGTGAGCGAAAACACTGTTAAATGTTTGCCTAGGTTGGCAGTGTTTAACAAGCTGATGTTACCTCCATAGGCACTCACAGAATATGGAATGCATTCTATAAACATTCATTGTAACAGCACAAAATGCACTGTGCATACAAAGTCTGGGTGGTTTTGATGAAATGATCAAGTATGGATTAGTGTATCCCAGAACAATTCATTATACCATTTTCTGTCTTCATTTTCTTGTATTTGAGAAGGGCTCTTGGGCTCTTTTTAGCCCCTCTCCCTAACCAATAAGGTTTTTTCCTTTGCTGCTTTCCAAGTCCCCCCCCCCCTCAGAAAGCTTGTTATAATATGTTGCACTGATTAGATCCAAGAAGATGAAACAGGCTGTGTGTAAGTTTGAGAACATACAGAAAGAAAAAGGGATTGATCAATGCACATTCCCTGGTCCCCTGTTTCAAAAGTAAATTGTCTGTTAGTTTCATGCTAGTGCATATATTGACAAAAAACAGGGGTTTTTAGTTACAAAATTATGATCATAAGATTGGTAAGCCACCATTCCACGTCAAGGTAAACCCCCGTATGGTAGTCCTATCTATTTACCTCTGGTCATATTTTTCAAAGGCTGGCACTCCCGTGCACTATTGCCATTCTTGACCTGGGGGCTGGTTTGACATAACACTGCCAAAACCTGCCGCTTTTTCCTCCGCAATATTGCCAAGATACGCCCCTTTCTTTCACAAGCAACAGTTAAAACACTAATCTATGCCCTTATCCTTTCCCGCTTAGATTACTGCAATCTCCTACTAACCGGCCTCCCAGACTCCCACCTCTCTCCCCTGCAATCAATCTTAAACTCTGCTGCCAGGATCCTCCTGCTCTCTCCTAAGAGGGATCCTGCTCAGTCTCAATTAAGCTCACTAGCATGGCTGCCTGTCAAGCAAAGGATAGCTTACAAAATCCTTCTGCTGACATTCAAAGCCCTTCACTCCTCTGCTCCTCACTGCATTTCTTCACTGGTCTCCCTACATGTTCCTGGTCGTCTCCTCAGCTCCTCTCAGAGCCTCCGTCTCTTTACACCATCCACACCCACTGCGCTCTCTCGTCTTAAACCTTTCTATCTCGCTGCTCCTTACCTCTGGAACTCTATCCCTGAATCCCTCCGTAGGGAACACTCACTAACTCTCTTTAAGAAAAAACTCAGCTGTTACCTTCTGGAGCACTAAAACATTATTTTGCCCAGTCCTGCGCTTAAGGGCAAATGCCCATACCTGATGCACTCTTACCTTCCAGTTTGTGCCTGTATGTTACCCAACCACTCAGATTGTAAGCTCTACGGGGCAGGGACCTCCTTCCTACTGTGTCTCATACCACATGGCACTTATATATATATATATATATATATATACATATATGTATTTATTGTATTTATTTATTATATCACTCGTCCTCCCTGTGTGTAATTTTGTATTCTGTAAGACTGTACAGCGCTGCGTACCCTTGTGGCGCTTTATAAATAAAGTTATACATACATACATGTAGAGAGTGCTATTATAAGACAATTTGCAATTGGTCTTCATTTTTATTTGAATTATTTAGCTTTGTGTTCAACAGCTCTCCAGTTTGGAATTTAAGAAGCTGTCTGGTTGCTAGGGTCCAATTTAACCTAGCAACCAGGCAGTAGTTTGAAAATGAGAAGGGGATATTAATAAAGGAGGACCTAAATAGAAAGACTAGTAATAAAAAATAACAGTAACATTGTAGCCTCAAAGAGGGTTCTTGGGCTCATTTTAGCCCCTTTCTCCCTAAGCAAAATGATTCCTTTCCTTTAACATTTTCTGCTCACCTTCAAACTGTTAGGGGCCGATTCATTAAAACACGAGTTCGAATCCCAAATAGGAAAAATTCGGATTGGATATCACGAAAATGCTTACGGAAAAATCGTATTAGTCACGATAATATTGTATTGGCGATCCGAAAGTCACGAGATTGTAAACAGAGGCAGAACCTTTGCGAATTTTTTGCGCAAGCGTACGAAAAAGTCACGCAAGCGCAAAAATATGCTCGGAGCATTCAAATGAACGATCTGAGCGTGTCTTAATAAATCTCCCCCATAGTGTTTCAGAGATTGTTTGTTTTATCATTTTCTTATAATGAGCATGAGGATTTGTGTGGAAAATGTGTCAATCTTCCCCTTCTAAGATTAATTATTTATATTGTGAATAGCAGATCATATGTTATTCTTTAGTGCTAGTGTTTCCAACCTTGATATTTGTGAAATTGCATGTTCTTGTCTACCCAAGAAAGGTAACTGATGAAATATATTGATGAAATCCCTATCTTAAAAAAAGCCGTAAAAGGCTATTTGGATTGTTTCCAAGCACTTAGGAATAAGACCATGGCTAAATTAAATGGCCCAGGGGATAAGAAAAGGACAAACCTCAAAGATCTGTGCCCACCTCACAGATGGAATTCATGACATCAAAGACGCAGCCCTTGTAAAGGAAGGTAAGCACATTCAAGTGATCCATGATTATTATATCATGGGTTTGATGAAAGATATTGGTCATTGTAAAAGGGAAGCAAGTCTGCAGAAATGCATCTTAAGCTGACCATACACGCACCGATAATATTGTACAAAACCTTGTTTCGTGCAATATTCTGTGAATGTATGGCAACACGGCGAGGCGACCGTTATCGCAGAAGGCTGTGGATATCGGTCGACTCACCGATCGGGCGGGTCAAAAGATTTTGATTGGGCGCCCATGAAGGTGCCCGAGCAAAATCTATGTTCAGGGCTGAATCAGCTCCTCACTACATTTCTTCACTGGTCTCCCTGCATGTTCCTGGTTGTCTCCTCCGCTCCTCTCAGAGCCTCCGACTTTTTACACCATCCACACCCACTGCACTCTCTCGTCTTAAACCTTTCTATCTTGCTGCTCCTTACCTCTGGAACTCTATCCTGAATCCCTCCGTAGGGAACACTCACTAACTCTCTTTGCGAAAAAGCTCAGCTGTTATCTTCTGGAGCACTAAAACATTATTTTGCCTAGTTCTGGTGCAGAACTACCTTACCTTCCAATTTGTGCCTGTATGTTACCCAACTACTTAGATTGTAAGCTCTATGGGGCAGGGACCTCCTTCCTACTGTGTCTCATACCACATGGCACTTATTCCCTGTGCATTTATATATATTTATTTATTATAGCACTTGTCTTCCCTGTGTGCAATTTGTACAGCGCTGCGTACCCTTGTGGCGCTTTATAAATAAAGTTATACATACATACATACATTGGCAGAAGGAGGTAGAAATCCTATTGTTTCTACCTCCATATCTGACAATTTAGCCCTGAACGTCAGTGGAGGGTTGGAACGATCTTTCGTGTGACCGATGGTATTTATTCATACTTTTTGAAGGAACAGATTACAGTGATAGGTATATTAGGTGTTTCTGTGTTGTTTGGTTCAGAAGCCTGTGTTCCCCTTTAATAAAAACAAGTAATTTTATATCTAGGATTGCCACTTGGTGTTAGAAAATCAGACTTAGGGGCTGATTTACTAAGACACGAATTCGAATCCGAATTGGAAAAATTCCGATTGAAAAACGAACATTTTGCGACTTTTTCGAATTTTTTGCGATTTTTTCGACTTTTCGGAAATTGTCGCGACTTTTTAGTTACCAATACGATTTTCACGAGTTTTTCGTAGCCATTACGATTCGCTCGTATCTTGTCGTGACTTTTTCGTATTGAGCGCTCGTAAGCGGCGAGCGAAACTTTCAGACTTAGCATGATTTTGGAAGCCTCCCATAGGACTCAATGGCACCCTGCAGCTCCAACCTGGCCCAAGGAAAGTCACCATACTGAAGCTTGAATGAATCCGAACGCTACGAAAAAATCGCAACATTTTGCGCAACTTTCGGAATGGCTACGAAAAAGGCGCGATAATTACGATTCGCTCGTATCTTGTCGCGACTTTTTCGTATTGAGCGCACGTAAGCGGCGAGCGAAACTTTCAGACTTAGCATGATTTTGGAAGCCTCCCATTGGACTCAATGGCACCCTGCAGCTCCAACCTGGCCCAAGAAAAGTCACCATACTGAAGCTTGAATGAATCCGAACGCTACGAAAAAATCGCAACATTTTGCGCAACTTTCGGAATGGCTACGAAAAAGGCGCGATAATTTTCCGAAAAATCGCCAAATACCGATCATTACGAAAAAAACGCAATCGGACGCATTCGGCCCATTCGTGGGTAAGTAAAAGTGCCCCTAAGAGTGGGCATCAGTGGATAGGCGATGACATTGGCATCAGAGGGTATGGTCAACAACATGGCAGGCAGTGATTGAAAGGTTTTGTTAGTCCCTACAGCACCGTTTTGTCTGGTTTCAGAACTCTGAAGCCTTGACAACCACATGTAAAAACCAGAGTGGTGGCAGCTAGTAATAAATAAACCACACTAGAATTTTGCCATGTGCTCCATTTTACCCATGCTAGAATTTCACCATATGGTCTGTTTTACAACACAACCCCATACATGCCTTTATTATTTGCCTTGTACATGAACCAATGGGATTGGAGACCTTCTACTACCTGTATAAGGAGCTGAACCAGTTTATTTGTAGTCAGTGGATGGAGCTGTAAATCTAATCTAATTAGTTTGTTGGAGCAAACTGTTTTTCCAGTTCTGTTTGTCTGTTCTACTGTGAGACCCAACAGCCTTTGTCAGGGCTTTGTGTGTCTGTGCGTCTTTTGTTAAGAAATTATCTTAGGTTAGTACTATTTTAAGGTGTATGGCTGTGACAGACAGGGAGATTAGTCGCCCCACGACAAATCTCCCTTGTCGCGGGCGTCTAATCTCCCCGAAATGCCATCCCACTGGTTAGAATGTAAATCGCCGGTGAGATACGCAGCGCGGCAATTTGCTGCAATCGCCGAAGTTGCCTTGAGCGGCAACTTTGTCAATTTCGGTGCCACGTATGCCATCCCACCGGCGATTTGCATGTCGTGGGGTGACTAATCTCCCCATCTTTCACAGCCCTTAAAGTTAATGCCAGACGAGGCGTAGGGCGGATAATTTCAGCAAGCGTAAAAGCGATTGCTGAAAATACCGCCCTGTGCCTGCACCCAAGCGTATCTTATTCATTCGCATGCAGGCATATTTAGGAGGCGTAGGGCGGGATTTTCAGCAAGCGCTTTTCCACCCTACGCCTCATCTGGCATTAGCCTAAACTGTAGTTTATGCTAGTCAGATTTATTTAGAGATACTTTATTTACCCCACCTGTCTCCCTACCCTTTTTCAAATTAAAAGTATTTTGTTTACCTACATTCTTATGATATATTGTGAGTACTGGTCCAAGCAGTTATAAGGGGCAAAGGGAGAGGGAGACAGGGTGGATGGGGTCTTGGAGCTGGTTGTGGCCAAAGGTGTGCAGCGCCTCAACTGCCCAGTCCCTGTAATGTGCCCATTGTGGGCAATGTGAAGCAGCAGCAGGCATTTGGTTGCAGTGGGGTACATGGTGCCAGAGTATTCTGGTGTTCAGAGTGTCTTCTTTCCTCTATTATTACTATATTATAACTTTACACTATGGCCCCTGTTATTTATGGTAGAGAATGACCAGACAATAGTAGTTCTTTCTCATTGTTTATTCTAAACAGCTATAATGTTGGACAAAGTGAATAGTCATTTGCAAAGAGTCTGGGTGTCACAGCACTGTTATATGCAAAAAGCATCTTAACGTTTCAGAGAAAGGAGAACTTTAACAGTGACATTCTAGTTGTTTACTGCTATTTCTTGGCACTTATCTTCTGACATCTAACGGTGGTCAGCACACAGGATGTCTTGTGGTTTTCAGCTCTTCTTGATTAGAATTAGCAGATCTTGGTTCAAGCTTGATTTTTCTCTTTTTTAATTTTCACACTTACACTTCACTTCAGTAAAGCAGAGGTTAATATTAAAAAGTATATAAGCAACAAAATGGCGGTTGTTTCAGAAACAAACGGCTATGCAGAAAATATGCTTCAGGATAGCCTTATCATCCCCTACTCCCTATGTAGAACACATGTTAAAATGTTGCCATTTGGCTGATTTTCTATCTCTTTTTTTTAAATAGCATTCATGTCTTCTCTTTCCTTCAAACAACAACAACTCACGTGGTATTACAGTTACAAAACTTACTGCTCTGATATATCCTTCCTGGAATATTTGATCTAAACTCAAAATGACTGAAATGACCTTTAATGTTTTGCAATAATGAGCAACACATTTATGGTACCTATAAAGGTCAGCCAGGTCCCTAAGATTTGATTTGACTGTAGACTTGTAGACAGGTCTCTAAGATATGGATCTATTTAAACTTGTAGACTAGACTTGGTGCCAAAACTTTACTCAAAGTGGATGCTTTCTTTCAGACAAATGTAACTATATATGTTTCTCACTTGGTAAAGTTAACAAAACCTATTCTTTCCTATAGCGCCAGTACTAACTGTGCTGCACGGAACTGCTGAATGCAGGTGTATTGCTGCCAGTTACTATAGAAAACAATGGGATCCGTTGAGGCATGCATTCCCTTGCGGTGGAATGCATTAAAAAAAAAAAACACAGGGGGTGCATGAGAAAACACTCATGAGTAACAGTAATCCATAGGCAATCCTTGTAGTACCAGATTTCTGAGCTAATATTCAGATGAAATTATACAGAAACCAAGATTTTTATAGCAGAGTACATATGATATACCAAATTCATCAGATATATTAGCAATGCATTAACACCTTTTTTATGAGTTAGTTGTGAAGCTTCTTTCATTTGGAACCTAGCTGGGATTTATTCTCCTCACTTGTAATGGGCAGTTTGTAATATGATAATTTCTTAGTACCCTTAAACCCAACTGATATCTTGACCCATGTGGCTCCACACACTCTCCAGTTCTATCTTTGGTCATTTCTTTAGTATGTGGCTTTACATAAAGACAACTCCTCTTCCTTTTTTTATTCCTCTGTCCCTGCTAAAAAGGATGTAACTATCTACAGCAGTGCTGTCCAACTGGCGGCCCGCGACCCCCCTCTGTGTGGCCCCCCACCTGTCTGGCTGCTTTGATGGCTTACTCTTGTGTAAGCTTTAAATGGTATCAGTACTCTGTGATTAACTGCCCCCCCTGCATGGTTCTCACCTCAGATTCAGGCTGTAATCAGGCTGTATTGTTTAAATATGTAATTCCCTGTGTTGTTCACACCTTTTAATCTCTGCATTGTTCACCCCCTGCAGTGTTCACACCTCAGGCTCAGGCTGTAATCACCCATACTGTTCCCCTGTTCACACCTCAGGAGCAGTAGAAACCCACAAATAATCCCTGCACACTACAAAAAGAACATATACTGAGGTGGTACTGCAATTAAAAAGTTTTTTAATATATAGTTATTGTGCAGACTGTAGGAGCAGTGCCAGCATTGTGTCACTGTAGGCTGCCTGTGTGTGCCATACACACAGGCATCATAGGGCAAGCAGAGTATGGCACACACAGGCAGGGTAGGGAAGGCAGAGTATGGCACACACAGGCAGAGTATGGCACACACAGGCCAAGTATGGCACAAACCAGCCAAGAATGGCAAACACAGTGAAAGTATGGCACATGCAGGCAGGGTAGGGAAGGCAGAGTATGGCACACACAGGCAGGGTAGGGCAGGCAGAGTATGGCACACACAGGCCAAGTATGGCACAAACCAGCCAAGTATGACACACAGGCAGGGTAGGGAAGGCAGAGTATGGCACACACAGGCAGGGTAGGGAAGGCAGAGTATGGCACACACAGGCAGGGTAGGGAAGGCAGAGTATGGCACACACAGGCAGGGTAGGGCAGGCAGAGTATGGCAGGTTTTTGCTGTACTACAACCATTAATATGGGTATGGTCATGTGATAACATGGGTGTGGTTTCAAGTGGGTGCGGTTTCAAAAAGGGGAGTGGTCAAAACTGGCTTCCATTATCGGCCTTCCACCATGTAGGTCGGAAAAATTCCGGCCCTCGGTACAACAGAAGTTGGACACCACTGATCTACAGCAAAGTCACAGCCCAGTCTCAATAATTAGTAATGGGCAAATTTTTTCAGCAGACATGGATTTGCTGTGAAATTCCGCATTTTGCCATTGAAGAAAAAATTTGCAAAAAAAAAAGGCAGTCACATCAAAAAAGTCTAGCATTTCATGATTTTTTTGCCATTTCACAAATTTTTCAGTGAAGCGAAACAGGACAGATTCACTCATCACTAACAATAATACCAGTTTTATCATAATTTTCTTATTCTAGCTTTACAAGTTTTACATTTATCCTGAGTGCCTTGGAGTTTGCATATAGAAAATTATTGTCCTGGCAAGTCCCATCCAATGAGCACCAAGTGAGAGGTGATTGCTGAGTGCCGTGTAGTCATAAGAGACTAATTCTAGCTCTTCCATTTTGCCTGACAAGCCTTGTGCATTTACTTAAAATAGATCTCTTTGTAACGGGGGGGGGGGGGGCCTAGCTGACTGGGTGCCCTAGTTAACCTGGTCGGCCACCTTGAACACAAAAGCATGAATTTTTGTGCCAATATCCACAACATACCATACAAAATGCAGGCATAGAGAATTGACCCATATGCCCTTTGTGCCTTATTTTCTGGCTTCTGCTCCTTATCAGAGTAGGAGTATTGGTAAACTGCACAATGGACTAATGGCAACATGGACTATACAGAAAGTACTAAATACCGGTAATGAGCAGTATTTTTGTATATTGAAGTCTTATGTGAAGAAATTGTTCCTTATATTACCCTGGTCTGGTCAGTCCATCTATTTCCTTTTCATGGTTAAAACATGACAACATAGGATAGGTCAGAAGCTATCATATATATTAAAATGGTATTAGAAGTCGCAGACTATATAAAGGCAAAAGGATATATATATATATAAATATATCACTGGGGAGTTTTAAAAAAAAGCATGAGGCCAATGGCACATTTTACAACAAGTTTTAGTGAGTCATGTGACAAAAATGACATTACGAAGCACCAATTATAACAGATGACATCAATAAGCACTGTTATAAGGATATTTATGGCTTTTGTACATTATATCCTAATATTATAACCTAATTTTTGAATGAAAAATGTTAACACCTAATGTAAGCCAATGGCCAAATAAGGTATATATTATGTAAAAAGAACACTGAACCAATGGTTTGGGGTATACTCTATCCTCTGGTTCATACTGGTTGAGTGTAGACAAAACTTTTAGGACACCAGGTAGCAAACCTCATGCATTGAAAGGACCATATGTGTTTTAAATGGTCTTTTTATTCACACTACTAGAGCAGACATTGCCTAATATATACACTGTAGGCATAATCAAAATAGCAAGATGGTAAATAGCAAGTAGAAAAAACAACCTGTTATTACTAAAAATATATCTGTGCTGTGCAGCTTAGTTTAGTTTTGTTAACAAAGTAGTTACGATGCATGTTGTGTATTTCTTGAAAGATATGTTCATCTGCCATTTTTGTGGGTGTAATTAAGTGGGGGATGCAGTTCAGAGCATGAACAAATCACGCATAAACAGACATATATGACAGATCTGATGTCTAAAAAGGTGCATTGACAAACTAAATAGCAGCATTGCCAAGATTTAAATACATCTGCTTGTTTAAAATCTGCAAAAACAGATGGAAAACCAAATGAAGAAAAAGACTTTTAAAGATGTGATTGAAACAGCCATAACCTATATTAACATTTATGCGATAGCAAAAGATTATGTGGTCCCTGCAAAAAGGTCTATATACAAATAAAGACAATGTTAAAGTGATACATAGTTGAGGGAAATACTGGTTCCCCTGTGCAGTTGTTTCCTGACACTGTACAATAGAGGAGTGCTATACTTGGATCCACAGGATTAAGGATCCCTCCCTTACAAATATTATTATTCATAATGATTCCGGCTAGTATTTATCAACATCTGTTTAGCACGACTCCCAAATATTAATCAACCATTTTCCATTGTATATATTGTTAAGGATTTTTGGAATTTTGTTTGTGTGTTCATATATTGCAAAAGTAGTCCATTTGACATACAGTATGTCTTTTAAGAACTAAACATTCCAACAATTTATAAGTTCTCTCATAAGTTCTGAAACTGGCCTTGTAGAGATAGCAAGTTTTATTTTTTTTTGTAGCCATCAAAGAGAGGTCAGAGGTGGGCAGTTTGGGTGCAGGTTTATAAGGAATTGTAGCCAGTTTGAGAGGGGGTGGGTTGGGGTCAGCACAAGTTGACAAAGGAAGTGGAAAGGCAAAATGGGAAATTGAGTTTTGCAGTAACAATACATTTCCTGCTGTTTTTTAATCAACCTTATAGAAATGTACATGATATAATGAACAATGTACCCCCTGTTGTTAAATATACAAGGATAAAAATAAAAGCATATTCTAAGTCACCAAGGAGTTCCATGACGATATAGTCACAAGGGCAAAGGCAGAGTGTTTTTATACAGGTCATGGAGCTCTGATATCCTTATAATTTACAGGGGGTACATTATATATTATAATATACAAATTTCATTGAGTCATATGAGCATCAATAAGTACCAATTATAATGAATGACATCTCTATCTCTGAGCATTGCTAAGTGATCTTCTGTATCATAACTTTTTTAGCAAGTCACTGGGTGCTCCTGATGTTCTACTTGTACACTGCCCTTAAATTTTAACTAGTTTTTGAACCAGTCATGTTTATGATCTAGTGTGTGATTGGGGATGAGGTTAAATTAAGGGAGCATTGCTGTTGTTCTGGCAAGAAATGTAGGTCAATGGAAACATTAAAACCTTGAACTTACACGTACATACCTTTGGGGGATCATATATGACCATCCCCAACCAATTGCAAATAGTGAGAGTGCTCCTCCTAGTTGTGGTTTTGAATATGTTGTGCTCCTCAAAGTTTAGAAAGTATGCAGTTATATAACCACAGATAGATCAGAGTAGCAGATGCTGACATCCTTTTCTCACCCTTAAAAACTAAATTAAATTAAAGTCCATACTGAATTGCATACTGAATAGCAAGCTTTTATGCAAAGGAGGTTAGCTAGATACAAAGTGCTAGGATAATAAAGATAATAAATCTCTATTACTGTATATGCAGCATTTTGGTCTTAAACAATGGACACAAAATATATTATATATATTGTGGTAGAACCAAATTGTGGTAGTATGACATTAACTTTGGAAGGATAAGACTACAGAGCATGTTACATTTTCTTCATCTAGCACCTAAACTTTTATGTTACAGTCTGATTATATTGTATGTAATTTATTTATAACTGTAGCACTTCAATAAGAATTGCAGATGAAGATGGAGTAATTACAGTACATACAGTATATAACTGAATGCTATTTTATATATATTAGCAATGCATAGTGATGATTACTTATACTCTATTTATACATATAATGTTTCTAGTCAAGTTTCTTCCTCCCACATATGAGCTGCAATCATAAGTAGATTGTTTCCATCACTGCTAGCCAGTTAACATCAATAGTATAGATCCTATGCTTGAGAAATCTCCTGCCCAGCCAATATATCTCTTATAAGCCAGCACCCATTCATATATAATATAAATACAGTTCCAAGGCATTTGCCTATTTGTCTCCAATAATGTAAAACTTGCATGTTGCTTCTTAAGGCATCCTGCCAAAATACATGATGCTTGATTTCCTGCCCATAACATTCAGCTAACTGGAATGGATGCACTCTAGCATGTGATTTAAGAATAGAGGGTATGACATATTGTACTAGGAAGTGGAATAAATTTAAATCAGGTGCCAAAGAACAAGATGAATCAAGTTGATTACTTAATCCTTTGTTATTAATAGGAGTGCCACCACATTCCCTTTAAAAGCTGGGAACTGTTTTAGGGTTGATCAGTAGTTATAATATAGGAGTTATAAAATTAGATAGGAGATTTCTATTGTGTTTTCATAAACCATGAGATTCTTATTAAACTGGATATGGCCCATAGTTTCAAAGAGTTCACATTACTTACCAAAATTTGTGGGTTGTGATGAAGGTTGCCAGAAATGGCATATTGGCAGCATGTTTGGGAGTAATGGGGCTATCCTTGGGAAACAGAGGTCCTGATGTCACACTGGAAAAACTCAAAGGGTATACACATACAAAAAGCCTGGTTACTTGTTTGTTACTGTACTAACAGTTCCATCCAGAGCCTGTATTGTGCAGTTTTATGGAGGTGCAATTTAAACCCTAGTTCCAAATAGAACACCCCCTACCATACATACTTTTTGTTTTTGTTACTAAGCCTCCCTAGGTGCTGATAATACAAAATGACCCCCACTTATCATATTCAATCCTGTATACAAGTCCATACCCCATAAACTTTTTGTAAACAGTAGAACAGTAAAAATAGGATAAAGTATTCAAGAAGTGAAGTCTTTGTGTGATAAAGAACAGGAGAAAGAACATTGTGGCAAGTAAAATATAGTGGGAATTATGCATTTTCTGAGTCATGTCCATTTTGGTATAAAGCAAAACATTTCTAATTAGGGCCATGGATTATTGAAATATGCTAAAGCAATTATCAAATATGAAGGCACAAATAGCACTCTAGTCTTTAATGAAGTGGGTACAATATGCATTATTATACTGTATAGTGCTCACCCATCCAGCTCCAGCTAATGTGGACATGGATGTAAGGTGCCCTGGATGGTTTGACGTCTTCTTTGCAAACCGAAACACTGTGTCACATCCAGAACTCCCTGTTGTGTATGGAGCCAAGGCATATTAGTTTTTTTAGTTTCATGCTATTTTTAAATTTCCCTTGCTTTTAAAGTCTGACGAACATTTCCTGCTCCTTTACTGTAGTGGTAAACCTAAGCTTTCTCAATCGTAAAAAAAAAGTATGAAAATTACATATGCATCATAATATGGAGAAATATATCAGAATCAAATTCTATTACATTTACAAAAATATAACTGATGCGGAAAGCCCCTTGTATCCTGAGCAAAAGAAATGAAGAAACAATAAAGTAACTATTTCAATTAATATAACAGCTTCAAGTTCTTGTATTCATTTTACCCAATCCTATCAGGTTTAATTAATGTTTAAATTATTTTTTAGCATACTTAAAGGAGAAGGAAAGGTAAAAAGTAAGCTTTATCAGAAAGGTCTATGTAAATACAGCTATAAGCACTTACAGTAATGCTGTCCTTTTGTGTAAACATGTTCTTTGGTATCTGACTTCCTCTCTCAGAAAAATCCTTTGTTCCTGTGGCCAGATTCTGCACAGTTCTCTCCTCTCTCCCCTCCCTTAGCAATGTGTGATCTGAGCTATAATGGCTAGAGCTGCAGCAGGAAGCTACTTAAAACGGCAGCTGCTGTCTTAAACAAACAGAGAGAGCTTCTATGGCTGTTTACTCAGGTATGGTAAAGCTTTCTGCAGAATAAATATAGAATTCTAGGTGGCACTAATGAGGCGAATCTATTGGCACTAAAATGCCAAAATTAATTTCCTTCTCCTTTAAGACAGCAGCTGCCATTTTAAGTAGCTTCCTGCTTGCAGTCTAGCCCTTATAGCTCAGATTACACATTCCTAAGGGGGGCAGTGAGTTTTATGAATTATTATGGGAGGGGGGAGCAGGAGAGTAGAGAACTGTGCAGACTATGGTCCCAGGAATGACGTTTTTTTCTGAGAGAGGAAGTCAAATACCCTCCTAAGAACATGTTTACAAAAAAGGAGACAAGAAATGCTGTGGTTCTTTTGCTAGAGGACTCAGTGCAGCTTTTCTGTGAGTGCTAATGGCTGTATTTACATAGACCTTTCTGATAAAGCTTACTTAGTATTTACCTTTCCTTCTCCTTTAAGGGCCACCTCCTGGGATCATAGGATTCAAAGTGCATCCAAACAAGTCAAGGCACACATACATGCTAGGCCACATCAGCCAATGAAGAGTTCTGCCTTTTGTTTCCACACTACTTCCTGTTACAGTTAAAGCTGCATTATTTTTGATCATGTGATCTCTGATGGAGCACACTGCCCATCACTAAATGGTGGATCAAGGAAAAGGATGTAAAAGGGCAATATTTACTGATATATATATATTCCAATTTGGTGAGATTATTTAATAGATCACTTAACATAATATACGCTATCTGTTGGTTAACTATTCATTCTGGGGGTATAGTTTTCCTTTAAACTCAAGGTGAATCTAAATCACCGTATTTAACACCCCTAAGCAAAGCAGCACTTGCACCTATTCAATCTTAATAGGCACTCTGTTCTTCACATAAGCATTCATATCCAAGGCTATTGTGATCTCAAGATCTACAGTTAGTATATGTATTGGTATATGTAGTTTATAGATGTGAGTGTATAGATTAGTATAAGGATAAGGATATAGGTTAGTATAGGGATGTGTATATATTGTGACATGCTGCCTGCCTGTACACGTAATTTTGGGGGAATTAGCAATGGTAGGCAGGCATACAGAGGATCTAGAGCATAGAGACAGGGACACCACGTCTTCAGGCAAAACACAGGTTTATTTAGGGCAAATTCTTCCCAACATAAAGCTTAAAGGAACACAGTTCATCAACATACAGTTCATGAATATGATATGTCCCTTCTCCAGGGCTCTCACCTTCCAGGGTTACTTCCACACTCTGGAACACTCAGGCTTCACATTACTTGCTGACTCCTCTCAGCACTCATCCACCTGGTCACGACTCCCTCTGCTCTTTGCAGTGGCAGGAGTCACTCCCAGCTCCTCTGGGAGTTCCTAACACAGCTAGGCAACCTTCTTGCCCAGTGCCCTGCTCTGAGAGACCTTACTCAGTGACTCCTGGCACTTCTCTGGGTGACTCCTCACTTGGTTACTGCTCCCTCTGCTCCTTGCAGTGGCAGATGGCACCCCCAGCCCCTCTGGGAGTTCCTAACACAGGCAGGCAGGCAGCCTTACTGCCCTTTGCCCTGTTCTGAAAGTGAACCCCTCTGAGTCCCCCAACCTTAAACGCCAACTCTCCCCTGTGTAATCCCACAGCCCTTTTTTTTGCTGCTCACCTGCAGCCTAATCAGGCAGCTCCCCACAGCTGGCCAAATCAACATACTAAGTGGAGTGCGGAATGGAAGGTCTTTCCTGCTCTCCCTCCATTCACTCCAGGGACCTATTAATTTGGCTTTTCCTAAGGCACTAACATAAAACACAGCATCACCTGCAAAACCAGGCATTTTACCTAGTGCTACTTGTATCCCACCTTCAACACTGGTGTAAAATACACCAAATAATGACCTTTTCCATTGCATCTCTCACAATATATATATATAATGTGTGTGTGTGTGTGTGTGTGTGTACACTGGGGTTTGAGTGGAGAAGTTGAAGTTAGACTGGTCTTTTTTCAATGTTACTTAACTATGTTACTATGCATACTGTGTAATGCTACAAACTACAAATGTTTGCACAAAAATATATTCAGTTTTGCTCCATTTATGAAAAACAAACCTGTTCTGCAAATAGTTGAAACGGCTTGCTATTGATATTAGGCCATGCTGCAGGTTGAAGGCGTTTATCATTGATCTACTGAAGTGGAACTTTTATAAAGACAGCTTATAAATCATGCTGTCGCTGTACAGTGGAGCAAGAAACAATATATTTGTATAAAAATGAAACAAAAACTACCTATATATATTCAAGTCACTAAATCAGAATTGGGCAAGTTTTATAAACTTACCATGTATAATACCTAAATGCACAGACTACTACTCAGACCGGGTGGCACCCAGGGAACTTATTAGTGCACAAATGTATTTTTTTCTTTTCTTACAACTACCAAGAGTGGTAAAGAATGTTTTACAAGAGTTGCAGTGGCAGGTCTGGTGGCAGCAGCCCCAATGCTACCCCTTCTCACCTGTTCCGTGCTCACTTTTTCAGCATACAGGGGGAGCTGCATCACTAATGCAGAGAATGCTATTGTGCTTTTTTGCACTAGCAGAATCAAATTTACACTTTAAAAAATGGAAATTCAGCTCTTAAAGTTAGCAGACATGGCTATTTGCTGCCCCTAGTAACTGCCCGCTCCTTGGTGCCTGAGGCAAGGTTACCAAGGTTCTTGCAGGAGTGGCCCTGATGAGTTGAAACCCATTATAAAGAAGAATTTGTAGAAGAGCTAAAGTGTTATGGGTTGAACTCTTCACAGACTGAATGATGACGGACAAGCTAATTGTAGGAGCATTCTACAGAGCCCTCATGTAACTGAAAAGGAAGACACTTATGGGTTGATTCACTAAAGTGCGATAAATTTTATCACACGTTTTTTTGTGTTAAAATAGATGCAAAAATTAGCACGCGATTCACTACAGTATTACCACATGCGTTAAGTCGCGTATCGCATGCGGTATTTTCGCACAACCGCATGCGTTAGTTTTAACGCATGCGTTAAATAGTGCGCTGAAAAGAATACTAACGCATGATTCACAATCACTTAGGCGCGCTAAATATCGCATTAGGCTATGCGAAAAATAACACCTACTTGAGGCAGGTGATAATTATAGAAAAGTACAGTAAATGAGCTTTTGGCAATAAAATATGGACTTTGCAGTGTTATTTATTCAAGTATGTGTTGGCCCTAGAGTGACGCAGCCTCCAGTTTGCAGGGAAATGGTAATTTTTAATACAGTAATTTTACGAAAATATTGGCATGTATGGCTAACATGGCGTGCGTTTATTCGCGCGACTATTTATATGCGGCTACAATTGATGAAATGTTTCGCCAGGCATGGATTCATGTCAAATTTTTGGACGTGCGGCAAATTTTTCCTCTGCAAATTTTTTCATGCATTTCGCAAAACAATCCGCCAATGGCAAAACGCATGAAAAAATTTGCCGCGGAAAAATTCGCCGCACGTACAAAAATTCGCCACGAATCCATGCCTGCCGAAACATTTCATCAATTGTAGCCGCATATAAATAGTCGGTATGCTACCATTTATATGCTACCATATATATGTGCCGACAATTCATATGTGGCTACTATCTATTTGCGGCGACTATACGCGAGCATTAATTAGCGCATGTACCGTCAAATACCGAACGAAAATAGTCTTCACGAGTTTAATAAGGCATGCAATATCGCGCGTAAATTAGCGCAAGTATGCTTATAGTGAATTGTGCGATAAGTCACAAAAATTTAGACGCGATAAAATTTTTAGCGCGCGTTTTATCGCACTTTAGTGAATCAGCGCTTTAGTGCCTGTTGCTGATAGAAAAGGTTGACATTTGGTGCAATTCTTAAAGGGGGTGGTTCACCTTTAAGTTAGCTTTTAGTATGTTATAGGACTGCCTATTCTAAGCAACTTTTCAATTGGCCTTCATTATTTGTCTTTTTTTTTATCTATTTGCCTTTTTCTTCTAGCTCTTTGCAGCTTTCAAATGGGGGTCACTGACTGCAGTTTTAATTTTATTGTTACTTTTTATAACTTGTTTTTCTATTCAGATCCTCTCCTATTCATTAACCAGCCTCTTATTCAAACTGCTAAGGGTCCAAGGGGAAAAGCTACTGAAACTCGAAACTGGAGAGCTGCTGAACAAAAAGTGAAATAACTTAAAAACTACAAATAATAAAGAATTAAGACAAATTGCAAATTGTCTCAGAATATTACTCTCTTTATCATACTAAAAGTTAACTCAACGGTGTTTATTTATACATTTGCTGCATGACAATTTCAGATTGTTGAGGACCCTACCAGGAATGATGCTATACTGGATCTATGAACAACTCAGAGTGAATTACAAATTTACTAAAACAGCTGGGTAATAGGGAGCATAAAATTATCTAATTTGAATTATTTTAACGTTGTAAAAACACATTTTAGGACATTAGGACAACAAAGACTGAAAAGGAAACATTATCACCGTAAATTAATTAATTTAATGTGTAAATTGTGAAAAAATTTTCAGCTAATGCAGATGAGAAATGGTTGTTAAAATGAAACCCTTATTGTTACTTTATTTAATGTTTTTGTTTTTATTTCCTTGTATTTATATTGCAGATAGTGCCCTAGCTCATATTCAACCAAGGACACCAGTGCCATTAAGCCACCATGGTTTTTTTAAGAACTATATATATATAGTTGTGTTGTAAACATAGAAAAGAAAGGAATAATCCCTATTTTTTTAAAGGAAACACACAACTTTTACCATCAGCAAAATACTATAATTTTATTTAAATCTGTGCATAATAAATATGTAGTTAAAGGGGCAGTTCACCAGGACAAATATTACACTGATATTAATGACTTAATGTGAGTTTTTAAGATGATTTTGTTCCCATGCTCTAATGTTCTTAGCGGCAGCTTCAGGGCAACAATACATAATATATTAATTACTTTGATACACTTTCATTTTTGTTGAAACTGTTCCTTTAATAAACAAGTGTAAATGCAAAGGACCAAGGACTGATCCCTGCGGTACTCCACTAAAAACACTGGTCCAATTAGAAAATGTTCCATTTACCACCACTCTTTGTAATCTAAACACCGACAAAGAGCCTGCACTGCTCCACAGGGCTAATACATATGCCAGAACCACAGCACAACCTTTTATAGAAAGTGCCATTAAGTCTTAAGCAATAAAGTCTTCTTAATAACCTACAAACGTAGCTTTATTTACATAGTGCTACAACAGTTTGTAAAATACAGATTGAAAGAAATATCAAAGACAGGGGTAAAATGGATGTTTCCTTAGTACATCTCCTGACATAGGTGTGTATAAGTCTCTGTACAAAAGTTCTAGTCTTGCAAAATCCAATTCATGTGTTTAGGCCAATAAAACAGGCCAGTGGTTGATTCATACTGTATAGTGTGCTATTATAATAAAGCAAAAACAGAGGCTGAGAGAAACGTAAGTTTACTTTGGTGCATTTCTGTAGCAAGGACCAGTGGTTTAACAAAATAATGTTTATACGCCATCTTGTGTCTGATTTATGATCGGAGTATATAGAGCAGAAGTTTTTTGCCTGTGAAATAAAATGACTATAGAATAAAAGTAGTAATGAGGAGTTGTAAAAAGAGTAAAACATTAAGATATCATTTTTTTAAGGGCAAAAACAAAAGTTGAACTAATATTTTACAATGGCATATATGAAGACACTGCAATTATCCATTTACATGGGGATTTACAATTAGGATCAGGCAGCAAATAAAAGGTTTCCATGGTGGATTTTTGCAGCAATAACTATACATGTGGCAACAGAAGGAAATATAGTATTTATTAGTCAAATGTACCAGGGTTGTAATGGGCAAAATATACTTCTATATTTAAATGATACTGTTTATTGAATTACAAAAGTTGTTGGATCTCGGGATTAAATATGGCTCTTCATAAGCAATGTAAATTATCCTATGGCCTAAACAGGTTAATTAACTCACTCTTGAAAATATGCTTTGCCAGTTCTTTTGATATGAGCTATACACTGCCAACCTAGGCTCCAGCTTTTAGGTGACTACACATGGTTATACCTGCCTAGATATTGTATGATTGGGCACTATGCAGGAATAGC
This sequence comes from Xenopus tropicalis, assembly GCF_000004195.4. Lineage (NCBI taxonomy): Eukaryota > Metazoa > Chordata > Amphibia > Anura > Pipidae > Xenopus > Xenopus tropicalis. The sequence goes on along the minus strand of NC_030678.2, from coordinate 119,744,556 downwards.
CATTGTTACACCCTGAATCGGCTCTGGATAGCAAGGGAAGAAAGGAAAAGGTGAAGCTACGGTCACTTCCAGGTTGGCTAATGCCACAACACATCCCCCCTGTCCTGTTCCCATGACAGGAATCAAAATATTGGATTTTCTAACGAGACAGCCACTGCAATCTGATGACATTATAGAATTCTCTGTGAAAAACTACCTGCCAATAATGCCCAACATCAAAAAAATCAGTTATCAGGCGGAATTAATGTATGTTTGGGTGTTGGTGGAGTTCTTCAGTGCACCTTCCACCATTCTCAGTCCCAACAAATACGATCATTTCTCCTACTTTCTACTCTCCTTGTGGCCTTTGCTTCTTTGACATACCTTACATAAGAGCCTGATTTATAACAGACTTTTATATCATATACCGCATTTAATCACTTTCCCTGCAAAGTGTTTTTTGTGCTAATTACTTCGTTATCATAGCACTATATTCTACTCTAAACTTTAGATTTACTAACTACAGGCTCATACTGAAAAGTAATACACTTCTTTACTTTGATTGACTATTTGAAGGGACACCATCAGCAAAATACTATAATTTTATTTAAATCTGTGCATAATAAATATGTAGTTAAAGGGGCAGTTCACCATCACAAAATATCACTTTCAAATATTACACTGATAATTATGACTTAAGGTGAGTTTTTATTATTATATCTTAGTTTGGATCAAATACAGAGAAAAAGGAAATCATTTTTAAAATGTATACGTGTATGTACGTACAGTATTTATGTATGTATACATTTATTAAATAAAGTATCACATTTGAGATCAGTTTTAAAGTTTGGACACCTACCTTACTGACATTATATGAGAGACAGAAAAATATAACTTGTTTACCATCACACTTTTGAAGACCAGTAAAAAGTAGAAAAAGAAAGCTGTGGTTTATTATTGGAATATGATATGTTTATAAGTCATATTTATTATATCTCATTACTTTCATCATGCTCATATAAGCAGCTTACAGTTATTTTGCTGTCATGATTAAGAGTTGTATATAACCAGTATGTCGTATTAACTCAATTTTATGTGAGCATTCCTTCTTTCAGACCGAGGAAAACTACACACAGACATCATGCTTCTCATCCTTCAAGAAGTCTCAACTTTATCAACATTTCTGCATTAACAGACAGACATCAGGTCACATGATAGTAGATCAGCATGAGATCTGTATGAGAGCACACACATTAATGCACATCTTAACATATTTCATTCTATTTTTTATTTATTTGCAATCACTGCAGCCCCTCTAGCTGAATTTGTTACCCTAATCCAGTACCCAGATTCCTTTGTCCTGAACACAGGGTGAAATATTAAAAATATATAAATGGTAAACATACTACAGGTATTTACTGTCTATAAATACATGGAAATATGTCCTGCAGTATGTAATCACATTCTGGTAAGCATGACCAGTTTAAAAGGACAAAAATAAGAAAATCAATTTTAATTGAAAACAAATGTGAACTAACAGCTCTTCTCAGCCCTGCACTGAAGCACCCTTTACTCATTCCTACAATACTATCCAGAATGCACAGGACATGGGGTTTTCTGGATAAGGGGTCTTTCCATAATTTAGATCTCCATACTTTAAGTCTGCTAAAAAATAATTTAAATATTAATTACATCTGATAGGATTGTTTTTCCTCCCATAAGGGTTAATTATATGTTCGTTATCATTATGTACAAGGTACTGTTATATTATTGCAGAGAAAAAGGTAATCATTTGTAAAAGTTAGAATTATTTGCTTATAATGAAGTCTATGGGAGATGGCATTCCCGTAATTCGGAACCTTCTGGATGACGGGTTTTACATATAACAGATCCCATACCTGCACATGATGTTTTTATGAACTATACAGTGTCAGACATAATTTCTCTTATTTGTTGTTATTGTACTTAATAAAAGATGCCAGATTTACTCCCTTCTAGTACATGACTATATTTCACCTAGATCGTAAATTATACAGCAAAATAATTCTTTATTATTAGTATCATGATTCATAAATGTTACTAAAATTTAAAAAAATGTTCTGTCTAAGGACAAGTTTATTATTATCAGAGATGAACAATTTAGCATAATTTGGTATTGATCAACTTCTATTCTGCCACAAATTAGACAAACAATTGTCCTGTGAGAAAAATGATGGGAGGGAATTGGGATTTCAGATTATAATATGAATACTGTATATGCACACAACTCGTAGCTAGTGATGGGCGAAATGTTTCGCCAAACATGTATTTGCGGCAAATTTCCATGTTTCGCCATTGGTGGATTTTTTGCGAAACGGATGAAAAAATTCGCTGCACATCAAAAGAATTGTCACCGTATCAAAAGAATTGTCGCGGGCGACAATATTTTTTGACGCGTGACATTTCTGCCGTTTCACAAATCTTTTGAAAGATTTGCGAATTTTACAGCGAAACGGTACAGATTCGCTCATCACTACTCATAGCAACTTGTCACACTAAACAATATAATACCAATAGCTTAATGTGAGAGTATAGTTAATTATACTCAATACACTGCTGCTTATGTGTGAATTCTATAGTATATGCAACAATAAATTATTACTGGGCCATTAAGCATTCATACATATAAAGTACATTTCTCATTGTACTGCTAGATCTGCTAATTTTAGAATACAATCAAGAATCTCATCATCATTAAAGAGCTTGGTATAAATCAATATGTACATCTATTTTGGTTGAGCTTAGATTGGATGAAAGAGATTCATCAGTGGTGACACTTTTCAACCTACAACAGTGAAAGTTCAAAGGTTAGGCATTTCAGAAAGGATGCTTTTGTTGCGATTAAAATACATCACAATTTGCATTTCCTACTTTTAAGCTCAAGGTATTGATTATAGTATTGGTCACTGAGAATTGATAGTTGGTTGGATTTCCTTAAGTGGACAAATATATTTATCATTCATGGATAACAAATAGAGCATGTCATAGCCAGATACTCAGGTAAGAATCTCTATGTAGGAAACAGGATTCTGGCAGGACTCTCCATACAATAATAATTAGATAAGTCTAATTATTATCTTATTATATTAAGATATGATCATATAAATCCCAGTAGAACTTACATTCTAAGGTCACACTTACATACAATGTTTTACAATTACAAATTTTTTTTTTAAGTTACAGTTTTTTTTTTTTAAGTTACAATTTTTTAAGAGCACTTATCCTGCCTGTATGATTCAGGGAGTGGCAGAAAACTGGGACACAGGAGAAAACCTATGCAAGCACATGAAGGACATCCAAGCTCCTTGCAGGCAGTGTACTAGCTGGTTCTCCAGTGCTTTAGGAACTCAGCTAACCACTTTGGTAAAATGTCTATTTCAAACATAGAGCTCCCTTAAATGAGAATTAAAGCAGAACTAAAGCCTAAAAGTAAATATGGCTGAAATGCTGTATTTTAAGCCACTCTCTGAAACTACCATTCCAGAGCCCTATAACAGTAATGGTTCAGGCTTCCAAAGTTGTCCATAGTAGTTCACCATCTTGATTCATGTTAGGCCATCTTTTGAATGTCAGTGACACTGCATGTGGTAATTGTGCTCTAGGCAGCTGTTAAAAAGCTTAGCTTAAGAGTTGTTGAAAATGCCTATTGCAGAAGCGGTTGCCACAGTGCTTATTACATGCTGATGTAAAATGCACTGTTTTTAAATACTGTGGATATGAACTAATTACTAATCAGAATTGTTACTTTTATATGATAAATACACTGTTTGAGTCTGTCCCTTAGGTGCAAGCCACACTGGGCTAAGCCTAATCGCTAATTAAAGTATAATTACTAAATAAAATAGTTAATGTCTATTTTAACTCCAGACATGCCAATATAGTTACTGCAGAAAACTGCATATTAACCCCAGATGAGCAAGTATAATCACTAAATAAAATAGATAATGGGCATTTTAACTCCCGACATGACAGTATAATAACCCAAGATGTGCCAGTATAATTACTACAGATAATGGATAATGTTCATATTAACCCCAGATGAGGCAGTATAATCACTAAATAAAATAGATAATGGGAATTTTAACCCAATACGTTTGGAAAACTATGGAAAATAGATAATCAGCACTTTAACCCCCCGATATGCCAGTATAATTACTACAGGAAAAGGTTACTAGCATATTAAACACAGACATGCCACTATAATCACTATAGAAAGATAAGTGAACATGGACACTGAGGACTCCATTAACTCTAGACTTTAATGTACTTCTAATTTACTGTGGCATGACAAAAGTTTCCGGTTGGTACCTGACTGTCAGAAGTCACATTGCCCATAGCCTTTTGGATCTTAAAGGGCGCCTGGTCATGCTGTACTCACTCTGGGGCTAGGCCCCCCTGCTGTTAGTGAGCTGCAAAATCAAGGAGGGACAGTAGAGCTGCAGTGCCTGCATCTTCTGTCCCCTTACACAGCTTTTTACACTACTCGTTTTCTCTTAAAGTTCTGGTAAAACCACATGGGGTTTGGATAGACTGGATGGTGAAATCTGAACTTTCCTTCCAGTACATCCAATCCCCACATGGCTGTACTGTGTACTTAAAGGAGAAGAAAAGGCTAGTAAATAGTTAATCTCAAGCTGCAGGCATACATTCAGTTGTCTCAATAGTGCCCTTAAGTCTCCCCATATTTCTCCTGTTCAGAATAAGCCAAACAGGAAGAAAAAACGCTGAGCTGTGTAAAGAAAGTTCCCATAATGCCTCACTCCTGCACACCCAGACCAAATGAACATGCTCAGTTAGTAAGACTATGGGGCTGATTTACTAAGACACAAATTCGAATCCGAATTGGAAAAATTCCGATTGGAAAACGAACATTTTGCGTATTTTTTGCGATTTTTTTCGGCGCCTTTACGACTTTTCGGAAATTGTCGCGACTTTTTCGTTACCAATACGATTTTCGCGAAAAAACGCGAGTTTTTCGTAGCCATTACGATTCGCTCGTATCTTGTCGCAACTTTTTTGTATTGAGCGCTCGTAAGCGGCGGCCGAAACTTTCAGACTTAGAATGATTTTGGAAGCCTCCCATAGGACTCAATGGCACCCTGCAGCTCCAACCTGGCCCAAGAAAAGTCACCATACTGAAGCTTGAATGAATCTGAACGCTACAAAAAATCGCAACATTTTGCGCAACTTTCGGAATGGCTACGAAAAAGGCGCGACTTTTTGCGCAAGTTTTAACGCTACAAAAAAATCGCCAGATTTTGCGCAACATTCGGATGGCAACGAAAAAGTCGCGATAATTTTTCAGAAAAAATCGACAAATACCGATCATTATGAAAAAAACGCAATCGGACGCATTTGGCCGGTTCATGAGTAAGTAAATGGGCCCCTATGAGTCAGCTTCCTGCTGATTGGCTCAGATCCACATGCCTAAGGGGGGGGAGTGAGTTCTTAGCATTCTTGAGGGAGGGGGGAGCAGGAGAGAGCAGAGAGCTGCGTGTCTGTGGCACAGGAATTACCGACACAAGAAATTTTTTTTCAGAGAAGTCAGTGCAGCATTTCTGTGAGTGCTTATGGCTGTATTTACATAGACCTTTCTGATAAAGCTTACTTAGTTTTTACCTTTTTTTCTCCTTTAAACTTCATGAGAAAAGGAGTAGTCTAAAAAGCTGTGTAAAGGTCCCCATACACGGGCCGATTCTAGCTGCCGATATCGGTCCCTTAGACCGATTCAGCAGCTAATCGGCCCGTGTATGGGCACTACCGATGGGCCTGCCCGAACGATATCTGGCCTGAAATCGGACCGACTTTGCCTATACCCAAACGATCGAATTAGCCTGGATTCTCCCGATGTCGCCAAGCAAGTGGATCTGAAGGTGTATGGGCACCTTAGGGGAAAAGATGCACTCCACTACTACTGCTCCACCCTCCCTATTTGATTCTGTGAGGTATATAAAATTCCAGGGGGGGGACAAGTGCATCTTCTTGCCCCTATTTGTGGATGCCTATGATTGCAATCTTGTAATGCCTTTCAAGTAAGGGCTCTCAGGAATTCTGCTGGGATAGAGATGCTGACTGTTTATTAAGAGATAAGAAACTAGGAATAAGTCTCATGTATTTTCTGCCATTGTATTTAAACAATAACCTTTCTAGCAAATGAAAATACCGTATATACTCGAGTATAAGCCGATCCGAATATAAGCCGAGGTACCTAATTTTACCTAAGAAAACTGGAAAAACTTATTGACTCAAGTATAAGCCTAGGGTGGGAAATGCAGCAGCTACTGCTAAGTTTCTATAATCAAAATAAATACCGATAAAATTTACATTAACCTTTTTAGTGCCGTTTTAGATTCTACGTCCTAGGTACCAAGGGACCAAAGTGCCATAGAACGTAGAATCTACGTCCTACAGCACTAATGGGTTTACAAGCGCTGCGCTCGCTTTTAAAGCAGCGCAGCGCTTGTAAAGCCTGCACAACCCCCTAGGCAACGAGCAAGAGAGGACATACTCACCGATCCGGGTCCCCCAGCGCCGCCGATCCGGGTCCTCAGCCAATGACAGCAGTGGACACGCATTGATGACGTGTCCACTGCTGTCCCTTTAATTGTCGCCGCCCCCCGCCGTCGCCTCTTCACTCTGCTGCCACGTGAGACTGCTGGAGCCCCCCTGCTGCCTTCCTGCTGCCTTCCTGCCAGATTGGTCGCCCTGATCGCCTGCCTGCATTGTGTAAGCTGAACTACAACTCTCTAACCACTGTTTATTTTGCTTATTTCTATCTCAACTGTCTAAAATTTTTTTTTTTTTTTTTTCCATTTCTTCTTCTATCTTTGTCATTATTACACTTTTACACACATACACACTTATTTACAACTTTCCCAAGCACACACAGACACTTACACACACACTTACACTTTTTTTTTTTTTTTTTTTTTTTTCTTTCTTTCTTTTCTTTCTTTCTTTGCTTTCTCTGGCAGTCTTTTTTTTTTTTACTAAAACTTTATTTCTGATCTTGCTCTATAATTATCTGATTTATTTGGTTGCATTTTAGTGCATTTTAGTTTTTTTTGCATTTTCATAATTGATTTCTGTTTTTGAATTATTCTATTGCACTATAACTTTTGTATTGCTATTGGGTGCTGAATTTGCAGTGACATTGGTGGATCCAGGGCTCTGACCACCGATTTCATTGCAATAATTGTTCTTCTGTTGGTTTTTATTTGAATTTACTGATTTTATGGTGTTTTATCTTTGCATTGTTCTTTATTGTGTATTTAGTGCCCCAAAAAGGTTGCTTTTGCAGTGACATTGGTGGATCCAGGGCTCTGACCACCGATTTCATTGCAATTATTGTTCTTTGATTGCTTTTAGTGGTTTTATTCCATTTTAACTTCATTTGATTTCAGTTGTTCTAGAAAGGTCCAGAGGTGCTAAGATTGTTCTGGTAGTTTCTATTGCCAAGGGTTAGGCTGATGCCACACATGGCGTAGGGCTGATTTTTTCAGCAAGTGGAAAAACGCTTGCCGAAAATTCAGCCCTACGCCTGCTACTTGTGCCTGCACCCGAATGAATGGAATACGCTCAGGTGCAGGCACATGTAGCCGATATACGCATGAAAACGCGAGACTTTGCATTCTCACGCGTTTTCATGCGTATATCGGCTACACGTGCCTGCACCCGAGCGTATTCCATTCATTCGGGTGCAGGCAAAAAAAAAAGGGGTGCATAGAGTGCAGCCCCAATATTATGCATTTTCAGGTTTGGCGGCCATGTACTTATGTGCACCCATACATATGGGGTATCGTTTTATTCAGGGGAACTTGCAGATTTATGGTTAGTAAGTTTTTGGTAGTTGCCATGGAGATTTTGGGGAGAAATCTAGGTTTGTATCTGGTTTTTCCTTGATTTCTGACCAAAGCGTGACTTCTGCAAGGGACTGCGGCCACAATTTTCCATGTAGAAAGAGAAGAGTGGTGTCTTTGAATAGCTGAAGCTGTGCACTTTTCATAAATATATAGTTTGCGGGGGTTATTTCATAGGTAGGGGGGTGTTTAGACTAAATAACTGCAGGTAGAGCACATAGAGCACAGACCCCCCTTATGCATTGCCCCTGTTTGGGGGCATTTGGTGGCCACGTTTTTATGTGCACCCATACATATGGGGTATCGTTTTATTCAGGGGAACTTGCAAATTGAGGTTTAGTAAGTTTTTGGTAGTTGCCATGGAGATTTTGGGGAGAAATCTAGGTTTGTATCTGGTTTTTCCTTGATTTCTGACCAAAATCTAGGTTTGTATCTGGTTTTTCCTTGATTTCTGACCAAAGCGCTGACTTCTGCAAGGGACTGCGGCCACAATTTTCCATGTAGAAAGAGAAGAGTGGTGTCTCTGAATAGCTGAAGGTGTGCACTTTTCGTAAATATATAGATTGTGGGGGTTATTTCACAGGTAGGGGGGGTTAACACTGAAAAACTGCAGGTAGTGCACATAGAGCGCAGCCCCCAAAATTTCAACTGAAATTGCCCTTATGCATTGCCCCAGTTTTGGGGCATTTGGTGGCCACGTCTTTATGTGCACCCATACATATGGGGTATCGTTTTATTCAGGGGAACTTGCAAATTGAGGTTTAGTAAGTTTTTGGTAGTTGCCATGGAGATTTTGGGGAGAAATCTAGGTTTTTTATCTGGTTTTTCCTTGATTTCTGACCAATGCGCTGACTTCTGCAAGGGACTGCGGCCACAATTTTCCATGTAGAAAGAGAAGAGTGGTGTCTCTGAATAGCTGAAGGTGTGCACTTTTCGTAAATATATAGATTGTGGGGGTTATTTCACAGGTAGGGGGGGTTAACACTGAAAAACTGCAGGTAGAGCAAAGCCCCCCCTTATGCATTGCCCCTGTTTGGGGGCATTTGGTGGCCACGTCTTTATGTGCACCCATACATATGGGGTATCGTTTTATTCAGGGGAACTTGCAAATTGAGGTTTAGTAAGTTTTTGGTAGTTGCCATGGAGATTTTGGGGAGAAATCTAGGTTTTTTTATCTGGTTTTTCCTTGATTTCTGACCAAAATCTAGGTTTGTATCTGGTTTTTCCTTGATTTCTGACCAAAGCGCTGACTTCTGCAAGGGACTGCGGCCACAATTTTCCATGTAGAAAGAGAAGAGTGGTGTCTCTGAATAGCTGAAGGTGTGCACTTTTTGGAAATATGTAGTTTGCGGGGGTTATTTCACAGGTATGGGGGTGTTTAGACTAAATAACTGCAGGTAGAGCAAAGCCCCCCGTTATGCATTGCCCCTGTTAGGGGGCATTTGGTGGCCACGTCTTTATGTGCACCCATACATATGGGGTATCGTTTTATTCAGGGGAACTTGCAAATTGAGGTTTAGTAAGTTTTTGGTAGTTGCCATGGAGATTTTGGGGAGAAATCTAGGTTTTTTATCTGGTTTTTCCTTGATTTCTGACCAAAATCTAGGTTTGTATCTGGTTTTTCCTTGATTTCTGACCAAAGCACTGACTTCTGCAAGGGACTGCGGCCACAATTTTCCATGTAGAAGGAGAAGAGTGGTGTCTCTGAATAGCTGAAGGTGTGCACTTTTCGTAAATATATAGATTGTGGGGGTTATTTCACAGGTAGGGGGGTTAACACTGAAAAACTGCAGGTAGTGCACATAGAGCGCAGCCCCCAAAATTTCAACTGAAATTGCCCTTATGCATTGCCCCTGTTTTGGGGCATTTGGTGGCCACGTCTTTATGTGCACCCATACATATGGGGTATTGTTTTATTCAGGGGAACTTGCAGATTAATGGTTAGTAAGTTTTTGGTAGTTGCCATGGAGATTTTGGGGAGAAATCTAGGTTTGTATCTGGTTTTTCCTTGATTTCTGACCAAAGCGCTGACTTCTGCAAGGGTCTGCGGCCACAATTTTCCATGTAGAAAGAGAAGAGTGGTGTCTCTGAATAGCTGAAGGTGTGCACTTTTTGGAAATATATAGTTTGTGGGGGTTATTTCACAGGTATGGGGGTGTTTAGACTAAATAACTGCAGGTAGAGCACATAGAGCACAGCCCCCCCCTTATGCATTGCCCCTGTTTGGGGGCATTTGGTGGACACGTCTTTATGTGCACCCATACATATGGGGTATCGTTTTATTCAGGGGAACTTGCAAATTGAGGTTTAGTAAGTTTTTGGTAGTTGCCATGGAGATTTTGGGGAGAAATCTAGGTTTTTTATCTGGTTTTTCCTTGATTTCTGACCAAAATCTAGGTTTGTATCTGGTTTTTCCTTAATTTCTGACCAAAGCACTGACTTCTGCAAGGGACTGCGGCCACAATTTTCCATGTAGAAAGAGAAGAGTGGTGTCTCTGAATAGCTGAAGTTGTCTTTTTTTAATCAATATACAGTTTATATGGTTTTTTTCACAGGTAAGGGGCAATTTTGTCTGAAAAGCTTTGAGATGTGCACATAAATTGCAGCCCCATTATTATGGATTGCCCCTGTTTTGGGGCATTTGGTGGCCACGTCTTTATGTGTACCCATACATATGGGGTATAGTTTTATTCAGGGGAACTTGCAGATTGATGTTTAGTAAGTTTTTGGTAGTTGCCATGGAGATTTTGGGGAGAAATCTAGGTTTGTATCTGGTTTTTCCTTGATTTCTGACCGATGCGCTTACTTCTGCAAGGGACTGCGGCCACAATTTTCCATGTAGAAAGAGGAGAGTGGTGTCTCTGAATAGCTGAAGGTGTGCACTTTTCAGAAATATATAGTTTGTGGGGGTTATTTTACAGGTAGGGGGGGTTAACACTGAAGAACTGCAGGAAGTGCACATAGAGCGCAGCCCCCAAAATTTCAACTGAAATTGCCCTTATGCATTGCCCCTGTTTTGGGGCATTTGGTGGCCACGTCTTTATGTGTACCCATACATATGGGGTATCGTTTTATTCAGGGGAACTTGCAGATTGATGTTTAGTAAGTTTTTGGTAGTTGCCATGGAGATTTTGGGGAGAAATCTAGGTTTGTATCTGGTTTTTCCTTGATTTCTGACCAATGCGCTGACTTCTGCAAGGGACTGTGGCCACAATTTTCCATGTAGAAAGAGAAGAGTGGTGTCCTGAATAGCTGAAGGTGTGCACTTTTTGGAAATATATAGTTTGCGGGGGTTATTTTACAGGTAGGGGGGGTTAACACTGAAAAACTGCAGGAAGTGCACATAGAGCGCAGCCCCCAAAATTTCAACTGAAATTGCCCTTATGCATTGCCCCTGTTTTGGGGCATTTGGTGGCCACGTCTTTATGTGTACCCATACATATGAGGTATCGTTTTATTCAGGGGAACTTGCAGATTGATGTTTAGTAAGTTTTTGGTAGTTGCCATGGAGATTTTGGGGAGAAATCTAGGTTTGTGTCTGTTTTTTCCTTGATTTCTGACCAATGCGCTGACTTCTGCAAGGGACTGCGGCCACAATTTTCCATGTAGAAAGAGGAGAGTGGTGTCTCTGAATAGCTGAAGGTGTGCACTTTTCAAAAATATATAGTTTGTGGGGGTTATTTTACAGGTAGGGGGGGTTAACACTGAAAAACTGCAGGAAGTGCACATAGAGCGCAGCCCCCAAAATTTCAACTGAAATTGCCCTTATGCATTGCCCCTGTTTTGGGGCATTTGGTGGCCACGTCTTTATGTGTACCCATACATATGGGGTATCGTTTTATTCAGGGGAACTTGCAGATTGATGTTTAGTAAGTTTTTGGTAGTTGCCATGGAGATTTTGGGGAGAAATCTAGGTTTGTGTCTGTTTTTTCCTTGATTTCTGACCAATGCGCTGACTTCTGCAAGGGACTGCGGCCACAATTTTCCATGTAGAAAGAGGAGAGTGGTGTCTCTGAATAGCTGAAGGTGTACACTTTTCAGAAATATATAGTTTGTGGGGGTTATTTTACAGGTAGGGGGGGTTAACACTGAAAAACTGCAGGAAGTGCACATAGAGCGCAGCCCCCAAAATTTCAACTGAAATTGCCCTTATGCATTGCCCCTGTTTTGGGGCATTTGGTGGCCACGTCTTTATGTGTACCCATACATATGGGGTATTGTTTTATTCAGGGGAACTTGCAGATTGATGTTTAGTAAGTTTTTGGTAGTTGCCATGGAGATTTTGGGGAGAAATCTAGGTTTTTTATCAGTTTTTTCCTAGATTTCTGACCAAAGCGCTGACTTCTGCAAGGGACTGCGGCCACAATTTTCTATGTAGAAAGAGAAGAGTGGTGTCTCTGAATAGCTGAAGGTGTGCACTTTTCAGAAATATATAGTTTGTGGGGGTTATTTCACAAGTAGGGGGGGTTAACACTGAAAAACTGCAGGTAGTGCACATAGAGCACAGCACCCACATTTTTAGCTGTAATTGCCCTTGTGCATTGCCCCTGCTTTGGAGTGTTTGGTGCCCATGTCTTTATGTGCACCCATACATATGGGGCATCATTTTATTCAGTAGAAATTTGTCTTTCAAATTTGCCTTTGTTAGAAAATTTTTATGAGATTTTTTTTTTGTCAAATCCACATTTGATCATGCGTCCAAGTTTACGTTTTAGAAAAAAAAAAAATGTCAAAAAAACTTCCAAATTTCACAATGCACTGACAAAAGGTATTTGGCTTTTGAGTGAAAACTACATTGCACCTAGAAACCTGAAGGTCTGTAGTTTCTAAAGATACCAAACATGAGGGGATATTTTAGATTTACATATAAGTTATGCTGCATCAACTGTTACAAGCGCTTTTCCGCTTTGTTCTGGTGTGATATTGTACAAAGTATTTCTTTCGTTTGGGGGTTACTTCTGGACAGGAACTGTGGGGTACCACCACATATTTGGTATCGTTGGACTTGGGAGTATCAGGGCTTTTACAAACAACAAAAAAAAGTGTGTAAAATTAACTTTTCTATGGAAAAAAAACTCAAAATATACAGAAATTTTTCATAATTTTATTTTTTTTTTACATAATTCACCCAAAATACACATCATATCTCCAGAAAAGTTATAAAATTTGGTATGTATGTCGAAGCCCAATTAGTGACGAAAAAAACGATATATAATTTCCCTAGTTTCATGGAGGTTTTCCTACCAAAAAACATTGTTAAAGCGAATGAGTACAAAATGCTTAAAAAACGTCTGGCACTGGGGGGAACCGAAATGACGAATTCGGCTGGCACTTAAAGGGTTAAATGAGGCATCATTGGGTATACATTTTTAAATATTTATTTCAAAGAAAAACAGTATACTAGCTCTGTAAGTGGAGAAGAGGGTCAACAAAAACAATGAGTGCTCAATGCGCATTGGCAAACTGGCAGCAGACCCAGTCCCGGAGGGATGTAAGGGGAAATAAGTATTGCTAGTGGTAGCCTAGGCCAAGGCACTGGAGAGTCTGGTTGCAGGTGGCCTAATTTGCACACAAAGGACAGAGGGTGCTAGTCTGGAGGGACCCTTGGCACCCGACTCAAGTATAAGCCGAGGGTGACTTTTTCAGCATATTTTGGGTGCTGAAAAACTAGGCTTATACTCGAGTATATACAGTAACTACATTTAAAGTGTTTTTATGCAAATACTTCAAAGATCTGGCAAATGTAAAAATGTCTAGTACAAAATGTTTTTCCTGTTTTACTCACCATGACGTCTTATTCTTTTCCCTCTAGCCATCTCTCTAGTAGTGCTATGGCTTTCATGAGAGATCTGTCTGCAGCCTGCAGAGGGTGCACTCATTAGGCAGCAGGAACATATGCAAATCTGTTGCTCCCACTGTTCCCTGTACAATATTTTAGAATATTTTATTGTATTGTTTTTTTAACTCTTACATTTGAAATGCTATAACAAACTGCTCTTTATGGGTTTCATTTCAGAAATAAAAGCAATAAAGCCAGATGGAATAGAATCATTTTTCAAGTTTGTGAACTGAAGACATAATAAATGAGAAAATTATGTATTTGTGGGAATGTTTGTGCAAGAGAGACATTTATATAATAATATTTACCAATCACTAGAATAGCAGAGAATTGTTAATAAATTAAAGTTTTACATAAAGGGGTAGATTCATCTTCATAAAAAGCTAAGAACAAATTTGTAATTGGATCTGAGGAAACTCTACTCCAGTCTATGGGAAGATGAAACTGAAACTGGATAAAAAATGAACCTGGATCTAGGGATGTTGTCACTTAGTAAACTAAATTATATGTCAGACACAGAGATTGGTGCATAACGATTCTCCAGCACTGAGAGAGCAACAAAGACATTGCTTGTGATGCCATCTACAGACAAAAACGGTTACCTTATTGAATCCTCTTTTATTCCTGGATTCTGCATAATTTTGCTATAGTAAAAATAATAATATTAATAATAATAATAGTCCCTGTTGCACGTGCTGAAGATACAGTATGGATTTCCATTGTGTAATATGTGCTGGCTTTTTTCATAAAATACATATACACTAAACTAGGTGTCTGTTTTTTTATTTCATATAATTGATTTTATGAAGCTGAATTATCATTCCTTGGAAAATGTTATTTAATGCAAATACTTTTCTAAGTCATTTTTCCCACATGTAAATTGCACCAGGCAAGAATTCAGATAGGCATTAGCATTCAATGTTGCTGGGGAGCAGTGCAGAGCACTATCACCCCATAAAACAGAACACATTCTGACAATCTGATGCAAGAGTTAGTTTTGAGAAAATAATTAATTTATTACAACAATTCCTACCTGTAAAGAAAGAGTTACTCATTGGGAAAGTTTTAATAAATGTGGAAAATAAGCCCCTAACCCTAGGAGATATGACAGAGAAATGCAGAACAGGATCTAATATTTGATCTACTCTAAAAAAGGGCAGAAGGAAAGCAGACAAGTCTCCGTTAGAAACAACTAAAAGGGAAATATACTGCACTGCTTGTATGCTGCAGAAAACTAACATAACCATCTTTAGAACAGATGACTTTAAAATAAGCACAGACATGTAGGACTCTAGGGGGCTGATTTACTAATCCACGAATCCGAATCCCGAATGGGAAGAAACGAACATTTTGCGATTTTTTCGTAAATTGTTGCGACTTTTTCGTAGCCATTACGACTTGCTCGTAAATTGTCACAACTTTTTCGTGGCCATTACGACTTGCTCGTATATTGTCGCGACTTTTTCGTATTGAACGCTCGTAAACGGCGGGCAAACCTTTGCGACTTTGCAGGATTTTGGAAGCCTCCCATAGGACTCAATGGCACTCTGCAGCTCCAACCTGGCCCAAGGAAAGTCACAATACTGAAGCTTGAATGAATCCGAAACTTTCGTACTCGGCATGACGGCTACGAAAAAGTTGCGACAATTTATGAGCAAGTCGTAATGGCTAAGCAAAAGTCGCGACAATTTACAGAAAAATCGCAAAATACCGGTCATTACGAAAAAAACGCATTCGGGCGCTTTTCGGACGTTCGTGGATTAGTAAATGTGCCCCTAGGAGTTGTATACATTCTTCCACAACAAGATACCAAAAGATGTAAGCTGAAAAGCACAATATCTATTATTTCTTTATCTATGAACCTTAAAGGAGAAGGAAAGGCTAATAAAGAGTTAATTTCAAGCTGCAGGCATACCTTCAGTTCTCTCAATAGTGCCCTTAAGTCTCCCCATATTTCTCCTGTTCAGATGATCAGAAGCCAAACAGGAAGAAAAAACGCTGAGCTGTGTAAAGAAAGTTCCCAAAATGCCTCACTCCTGCACAGACACCCAGACCAAGTGAACATGCTCAGTTAGTTAGACTATGAGTCAGCTTCCTGCTGATTGGCTCAGATCCACATTCCTAAGTGGGGGGAGTGAGTTCTTAGCATTCTTGAGGGAGGGGGGAGCAGGAGAGAGGAGACAGCAGTGCCAGGAACTATGGGGATTTGAACATTGGACTTAGTGCTAGACTGCAAGTGCACTTTCTTAATGAGCCACAGGAGGTTCCTTGAGCTCCATAGGATCAGCTGCCCTGCATTTCCACCAGTTTCCCTTATGTCGCAACCTATATTGTTAATCACATGTGTGGCTGCTTTGCTAATTACCTGCCTATATAAACCCTCTCCGGGCAACACCCAGTTGCTTGATCATCGTTCCTGCTGAGCCTGGTCTTGCCACTTCTGATTCCGTGTTCCCTGCCTGTGCCCTGCCTGGTCCCTGTTTGGTTTCCCTGATTTGACTTCTGCCTGACTTCTGATTTGCTTGAACCCTGCCTGGACTGACCTCTGCCTGATTATTGGATCTGCTTGAACTCTGCCTGGACTGACCTCTGCCTGCTCACGGATTTGCCTATTGCCGGACTCTGTATCTTACCTTACCACAGGCTTGTACTTTACTTTTATTTTTGTTTTGTTTTCATTAAACTACCTTTTTTCATCTCACGTGGCTGTCTGGCCCTTTAAGGGAGTTCTGGGGGTTATCTGTACAAAGGCTCCTACCTGCTGGTCTCTCGCCAGAGGCCAGGCCTGACACAGCAGAGAGCTGCGTGTCTCTGGCACATGAATTACAGATAAAAGAAATCTTTTGACAGAGAAGTCAGTGCAGCGTTTCTGTGAGTGCTTATGGCTGTATTTACATAGACCTTCCTGATAAAGCTTACTTAGTTTTTACCTTTCTTTCTCCTTTAAGCTCATACTAGCATTGACTGTTCATTTATTTTGCTTCTGATTATTTTTTTAGTAAAAATGTATACACCCATGAAAATAATACCTATTGCATGAATGAATGCATACCCTTGGTCCCGAGCATTCTGGATAACAGGTCCTATACCTGTATTATTGTTTGCCATGTTCTGGATATTTAGTGATTACATATAATAGGTATGACAACAAATAGAGATGGAATGGAACATTACAAAAATTGCATATGGTGACATCAGAGACATTACAAAATATTTGTGGAGGAAATATGGATTATAATGATACACAGAAAAAGTTCCACGTTTTTGCAGCTGCAGCCATTCAGACCTTTTAGGTGAATACTAAATTTATTATCTTAAAAGTATAAAAACAAAATGGTAGCATACATAGGAATACCGTGACAGAATTGGGTTATTGTTTGACACTGTTAAAGTACAATGGTGTTATGGATACTAAATAGCAAGGATTAGTATTGGGAGAAGGGGAAAAGGATTCCAATCTTAAATGTATAAGATAACAATCATGCACAAAAAGGTTGTTGGAGATCGATCTGAGGTAGAACCTAATGAGTTAGTAAGAAACAACATAACAAGAAAACAGCAATTTTGTCAATGGACAGTAGGAAATTCATGAAATAAAATGAAAAACTTTTTGACATATTATATAGTTATTTATTTAACATACCTGGGAACACAACTTCATCGGCCTCTAGAGCAAGGATATCCAGTCTTGCTGAAAAACAGTACCAGCCTCCCATGGCTTTTTGGATTTCATGTGTAAGATAATGGGTACTAAAGTTCAGATGGGGACTAAAGGTTGAAGATCTCATATCTAAAAGGCATTTAAAACCAGTGTCATTTATTTCAACATGTATTTGCTTCTATATTCGAACGGTAGAATATACCTACTGCGAGAGGATAAGATTGTAGACACTTAAAGATAAAATGTGCATAAATACATTAAAAACAGTTGTAATATCCTAAAGCACAGAAACAGAATGCATAGAAGGCATTAAGTGTGACTTTTAGGAATTTGCAAATACAGGATGAAATTTTGCTGGAAACCTTAGACTTTTCTGTTTAGCTCTGCATTTTCAGATTGTTCTGCTTCCTCCAGCTTCTTGGGGTTCCTGGGACAAGTGCTGCTTCTATTTAATCTCCACTCTGTTTACCTTGTGCTGATTAAGGCACTTGCTTCAAGAGGTATTGTTATGCTGTGTCAGCCTGCACTTATTTATATTGCCTGCTGGTAGAGTACTGTATGTTCATTGATTCTCAAGAGCTTATTATATGTTCTTTCATGTTATGCGCTTTATTCTCATTTTCTTGCCGCTGTGTAAAACTGGGGTTCTTTATTGTCTAATGATACCATACATATATTCTCAGGTATTGATCATTTTACTGCAAGAAAATGACATGGGTTTCTGTTTGTTAGAATGTACAGAATCATGTTGTTGTTCTTGATTTTGCTCTCTTGCTGTTATGCAGTTCTTTTTTATGATTAACTGTTTGTGTGTAGGCTTTATGTTCTCAAGTAGAAATGAGCTAAACTTTTTCAGCCAATACAAGTTAACTGCAAAATTTGTGGTTTAGTGAAAATTTTCATGAATTTGAGCTAGAATTCTGCCATGCAGTTTTTTCATGAGAAAAACTTTTTTTGTGCAGGAAAGAAAACCACATTACTTCAATGTAATTGTTATGTGCCTCTTGCCTTCTACATTAACCAGTTGGAACCCTCCCCCTGTTTATCTAAGGACCTGTCTGCGCACCTTGTTTGGTAGAAATTGCAAATATGGTGGGCTTTTTTGAAGAACAGTTGTAGCATGGTGGAATGAGCTTCTCGAAGGTAGGGCAATGCATATGCTATCGCACAGCTATAAATGCCTTAACTGCAATGTAATTTTGCCTTCCATTGAACTTGTATATTTCCTTCTCTACTTTGATTCTGCATTGGGCATTTTACTTCTTTAATTTAATGGCACACAAAATCCGCTTCTCTCAGCCATGCGTTTTTCAGCCAGGCTGAGAGAAGCGGATCCGGTTCAGAACGGCCCAAAAAATGTAAAAGCAGGCGTTTTCCAGGCCAACCTCCGATCTGCTCTGTATGCCCATACATAGGCAGTTGACATAATCTTTAATATTTATCATAACCATTTTTCCATCTCTCTGGCAACTTTAATGGACCCATTCCCCATAAACTCCTCTCTAAATAAATTATATAGTTCAGATACTCACTCACTATTGGTCTTATCTACCACTGTGTATTAATGTGCCAGGAATGTCCTACCTCTGATCCCTAAATCTTTGGACATTCTGTGGGGGTTGCAAAGCTGAAATAAATAATTCACAAGTGAATCTGACTGCCTACTCTTGGATAAATTATGTTCATGTATACTGGCATTCTCCTGCCCCTTCTATGCTGCTGCAGCATACCCTGCATTTTCAGGGCTTGCACTTTTATGGTCATGCCTACTCACCCATGTGCACGTGCTTGTTTAAGTGAAACTATACTCCTGATTATTGCAGGTCTCTATGTATAAGTATATAGTACATAAAATAGCCCATATGTAAAGCATTACTTCATCTAAATAAACCATTTTCATAAAAATATACTTTTCTAATAGTATGTGCTAATGGACAAACCTAAATAGAAAATTACCATTTTAAGTACTTAGGTCTGCCCCTTTGGTTTCTTACGATTCACTGCTCTCACACAAACCAAGGTAAGATATACATGCTAGGTTACATTAGCCAGTGAATGGACAGAGCTCTTCTTACACTTTCTATTTCTCCTCCAGACAAAATACCCTTCTTTAATATCCATTTTCAAACAGCCACCATATGGATGGCCACTTCCTTGATTAGATATTCACTAAATTCTTACCCTCTAGGCATTAAGCAGTGATCCATTTGTAACAGTACAGCATGGATGGTATGACCCTGATGAAGACTTACTCCTATATATCATAAAAAGCATATATTTGTCCTGGTGCTGTAACACATAGCAACAAGTAAAATGTGATGAGTAAATGCTACCTGCTGATTGGATGCTATGCTATGCTGGACAAACTGTGTGTCTCTGATTACATAACCCAGTCTTCTTTAGCTTATTTTTATCACCTGAGGAAATTTGATTTAAATCCAATAGTGGCTTAAAAATTAAAATATGTGGTCTTCTGGAAAGAACTGCATCCAGAATACTGTATTTAGAAGAATAATGTTGATAAATGGCAGAAGGTATGCATTTTCAATAAATAAATAAATAATATATGGGGGTATTTTACAGGTAAGGGGATGTTTAGACTGAAAAACCACAAGGTGTGGCAATAGAGCATTGCCCCAGAATTTTCAGATCGAGTAGCACTTATTCATTACTCCAGTTTTAGGCAGTTTGAGGGCTTAGTTAAAAATGCCATATTAGTGTTACACAGTTGAGCAGGGTTAAAACATATCCATCCAAATTGTCTATCTAGTTACTTTTGTAACATGTATCTTTGACAATACAGTATGTCTGTATTCATGTTTTAGGGAAAAAAATGTGCATTAGATGACAATATGAATCAAAGTTTCTACATTTTGTGCAGGGGCATAGTGATCAACTAGAAACTAGAGCTTGACACAGTTTGCCAGAACACTGACATTTCACTGCTTTCTTTAAATGTCTGTAGGATTTGGTTTTCAAAAAACGTTGGTTGTGTTGGTAAGAGGGACATTTACTCATAAGCCCATTTGGCCTATGATTATGCAGCACATTAACTAAAACTGTATAATTTCAAATTTTTTTTTTAATATTTTCGAATCCAATAGGAAGAGTCGCTGAGACATGTGAAAACCTTTTTCAGATTGCTGCTGTGAAAACTCAAAAGTTTTGCGACAAAAGAAGGATCTTCATAGCAAGGGACCACTGCCATTGACTTCTACATGAACTCAACAAGTTTAATCTGGTGAATTTTTGGATTTTGATTTTTAGCCGTTTAGATGCATAGTAAATCTCGAAAATGTCACATTTTTTCCCTGCGATTTTAACGTTAGAAATCTGAATTGAGAAAAAAATCTGATGGTTAGTAAATGGGCCCCTAAGTGTTTGAACACAAAATGCCTAAGGTGGTTTAAACTTACTTAAGAATTCTGCCTGAAGATTTGCTCATTTAGTACCTGCTCTTCAAAAAACTGTGATATCCTGTCCCCTAGCTGAAGGCTTAGTGCGGTGCTCCTGAGCATCTCCTTCTCTATGGTGAGTTGTCAGACACATCTTATCTTTTCACATTGCGTTGGTAAAAGATAGATAATTGAGAAATTGCTAAACTTTGCTTTGCAATTGTGGAAAATCTGGCACTTAAATAGATCATTCAGGGCTATATGATTAGTTCCTACATAACCTTGCTGGTCGTACTTTACAATGTTTTTCATTTCTAGTTTCATGCTGTGTATGTTTTCCCTATACTCAATGTTCTTGCTGTTTTGACTCTTTTACTCTTTTTAATATTTTATTTGTCCTTGCTTTTAATATGATGGAATAGAATGTATGTTTTAGGACTGTGAATAGTTTAAGCCCACATCACTCCTACTCTGTTCTCTCCTGTATCAGGACTGGTATAAAGCTTTTTTCTCCCAATGGGTGGTACAGAGTTTTATGGCTTTCTGCATGCTAAGCTTCCATAGCTTTAAATTTCTCTATAATTTATTGTGCTGCCTGCACACTTACCCCTTCATTAACTCATATATTAAGGTTAATGGTACCTGGGGCACTGCTGCCAAACAAGTTAAGAACAGCGCCCCTTAAGTCCTGGTAACTTTAAGAGCCGAATTTTCATTTTCTAACCAGAAATTTGACTCTGCTAGTGCAGAGAGTGCAATTATGCTTTCTGCACTAGCGATGCAGCCCCTACTGGTCCCCTCAAAGCATGACAAAAGAAAACAAATTATTATGTATTGGTTTTAGGAATATACATTTTGATTAATATGACTAGATGAGCTGTCTATAGCTAAATGGCAGAATAATCTTAATAATGTTCATTAGAACTACCAGCATAAACTAGCCATCAACTTGATTAATACAGTCAAAATGTAGTAAATATGTAAATGTAGAAAATATACAGGCATGGCATAAATGATCCTAGCCCCCTTCCCTACATACAAATGCAGCCAGCAAGTTTTCACATTTTGTGTTACATGTTCAAACACCATTTTTTAAAACCGAGTTTTAAATCCTGCCTCTAGATGATACTAGACTGCAAAGACTTGCCAGCAAACCACAAAAGAAGACACCATAGACCATGTGCCACCTGGTGTCGAATATTGGTATTTTTTCCCCTGTGTTAACTGGAAGAGACATAACGTGACAACATGGTAAAGGTACTTGGCTGCATCTGTATGTATCTCTACTTGTACATCGGTTTATGCATATGTATATACAAGATATATATATTTAGCCAATAAAGGTGTAGGGACCCATAGGGTTAAGCTCCCTATGGTGTTATCCCCTATCTTTTCCTTATCTGTGCTGTAATAGGGCAGAGCCCTCTACACTCAGATTACAGCTATTAGGCTACCCCCTATAGGTTTAGCCAGGTTGACCACTCCCCTTGGCAGACTATATAGTGTCTTGCACAAGGAAGTGTCTTTCTCTTTGGCTGCTGTTGTCCTAAGGCTTCACGTCACTGAGCCTGAGGCAATTAGGCCCCAGTAAGGAGAACCTGCCAATTTGTAATTGTGAGTTTGTGTAATTGTGTGTGAATGAGATAAAGCAGCACAGTCAGTTTATATAATAGCACCCTCTAGGAGTGGTGAGCATAGTCAGCTTATTTAGTAAGGGCAGCACTAGCCCCATCAAAGGAGACTGTAAGGGTTCAGTCTAACCCAGGTTTTGCATGCCTTGCTGTAGGGACCACAGTTAAGACGCAGGATTCAGGCAGTACCTTACCCTGAACCATAGTTGGCTGGAGGGGATCCGTTCCAGTAAAGGGCATCCATTCCTGGGCTCACAGCTAATACTCTGCATAATCCTTCAAGTGGGTTAGACTGTTCCTAAAGTGTCACATCTGCTGTTATTCTCTGTGACCATTCAATCTGCTGTGTCTGTGAGTATAAACCCTGCTGCACTATTAAGTTGTGCCTTGTCCAATAAACTTGTACTATAGTTCATGAGCAAGAACCTTTCTGGCGTCCATTATTCTATCTGCACCACACAAGCTCTATCTAGTTGTAGTTCAACTACACCCTCAGCTCCATTAGTACCTCCCATATAGCGGAGGCCCACTCCTGTGTATTAAGGTCGCATGTAACACATGCTCTATACCTATCACTAGCCTGGGTTTTGCCATATCCTAGCCAAACAAGTGTTACAAAGGTATTACCTTTACATCACTTTTTTTATGTTTATTTCAAAAGTTACCACATACTTTTTGACTGGCTAACACAGTACAACACCTTTAGCTTTGAACACTAATGATCTATAACTCTTAAAGCATTGCTTCTTTATTTTACATTTGTTATTAATTTTTTTGTTAAATTTAACCTGAAACTATATCAACAGTATTATGTACTAAAAAGAAGCCAAACCCATGATATTGTGGCATTTTGGTTCAGCGCTTTAACTTGTAATACAGGCATGTGCACCTATAATGACTTTTCAGAGACTAAATAAATGGAAGTTTGTCTATTTTGTTTTCGCTAGGATGTTCATCAAAGCTGCATGCTAATAGGACACACCTCCATAGGAGAGTCTGTTCCTGGGAGATGCACACTCTTCTAATTGCCATTATGACAAAGGGTATTTGCCTTAAAAAAAGGCAAGCACAGCCTAACTTTGACAATACCAAATTGATTGTTTAGCTTTAACTTTATTGGTGCATCTTACACATTGGGCCTTGTTATATGGTACAAACATTGTAACAATTTGTTTCATCAGTAAGGATCAGGCCTGGTCTGGGAGTTCCTCGACAGAAAGGCTGGATGTTGTTAGTAATGTACATTTGGGTTTTGCAGTCTCAAAAAGATGCACCATGGATTTTTAATTTCTTTAAACCTTAATATGATGGTATAAAGGTAATGTTTTAAGACTGCTTCTACTCTGTTTTCTCCTGCTTTAAAGCTAATATAAATCTGTTTTTTTTTCTCCCTAGAAGTGGTGCACTGTTTTAGGCTCTCTCTCTATATATATATATATATATATATATATATATATATGATTTTTGTCTACAATTTCTCAAGCTATCTGCACACCCATCACTTCACTAGCTTATATGCAACATGGTATTCTGAAATTGTCCCCTTGACTTCAATAAGTCACTACAGTTGTAATGGTGCTATTCATAACTGGAAGACTCCCACCACAGGGAAGACAGTGGTGCAAAAGCAGATATTGTACAAAGTAATGTAGGGAAGGGACTAGAAGGGACTGTCATGTGGAAGCAAAACATATGGACAATGCTCCACTATACCAACCTGCCTTAATCTGCCTGTGTGTGCCATACTCTGCCTGCCCTATGCTGCCTGTGTGTGCCATACTCTGCCTGCCCTATGCTGCCTATGTGTGTGCCATACTCTGCCTGCCCTATGCTGCCTGTGTGTGCCATACTCTGCCTGCCCTATGCTGCCTATGTGTGTGCCATACTCTGCCTGCCCTATGCTGCCTGTGTGTGCCACACTCTGCCTGCCCTATGCTGCCTGTGTGTGCTATACTCTGCTTGCCCTACTCTGCCTTAGTGTGCCATACTCTGCCTGCCCTATGCTGTCTGTGTGTACTATACTCTGCCTGTCCTATGCTGCCTGTGTGTGCCATACTCTGCCTGCCCTATGCTGCTTGCGTGTGCCATACCCTACCTGCCCTATGCTGCCTGTGTGTCCTACTCTGTCTGCCCTATGCTGCCTGTATGTGCCCTACTCTGCCTGCCATATGCTGTCTGTACAGTATGTGCTATACTCTGACATACCCTATGCTGCCTGTGTGCCATACTCTGACATACCCTATGCTGCCTGTGTGCCATACTCTGCCTGCCCTATGCTGCCTGTGTATGCCTGCTCACCTTGGCGCCTCACCGGCCAGACTGTCTTGTCCCCAGTTAAGGTTGCAGCCCAGCCTGGGCTGTACTGTACTGACCCCAGCAGGCTATCCCACGTAGGGGGTCAACAGATAGGGAAGCAGGTAGCCCTGCTCCCAGTATCAGCCTGGGTGTCAGGGCTAATCCCTGACTGAAGAGTTCCTCTCAGGGTTTCTAGAAATGTGATAGTCCAACCTCCTGGAAGCAGGATACTTGAAAAACTAATTAGGGTTGAGTACTGTGAGGGGGGTAAAGCTGGATCTCGCACATTATTAAAATTTAAAAATTAGAATGATTTGTTTGAAATGGGCTCTATTGGAGATAGCCTTCATATTATTCAGAGCTTTCTCGGTAAGTGGTTTCCAGATAATGGATCCCACACCTGTATTTTAAGTGTTATTCTGCTATAAATAGACACACACACTCATAAAAACATCAATAAGCTATTTGTAATGAATGATCTCCAGAAACGCAAATAATGGCTTTAATTTATGTGTAAAGACAACAACTGAGCTTTATAAATGCATACCTTCCAATTGTCCCTCTTTTCGTGGAACAGTCTGGATTTTGACAGCTCCAGTGCTTTCCTGGATCCTTATTTAAATGTCCCGCATTGCAAGCTGAGTTGCCAGAAAAAGTTACAAGCGCAAACTAAATGGGATAAGGAGACTTTTGGCAGAGAGCCCAGAATATGCAACACCTGCATTTAGATATAATTGGAACTAATAAGACAAGCTAGTTCTTAGGGAACTGAGACTTGCAGTGTAAAGGGGAATTTAACCTTCATTAGCTAAAACTGTAATAACACATAAAACATGACCCTAAAAACCCCTGAATGTGTTTAAACTTTCCATAATCTGCCAAATTAAAGTTAGTATTATATTTATGCACCTTGTGCATTAAAGAGTGTGGCCACAAAATGAGCATAGGTGAAAATTTTGCTGCGCTACACGTAGCAGATCTTTTTGTCCTACTATGCATTTTTCAGATGTTGAAAGGTACAACTTTGGAACAGATTTACAGTACCAAAATGTGAGATTACCACAGAAACACTCACCCACTTTCTATGCTTTTCTATGGAATTTTTTGAAGCATAATTATTAAATGATTAACTCTTATTTTCACCCATAAATAAATACAATTCTAAAAATTCCAAAGAAATTAATAGAAAGTGGTTTTTCTGTGGTCTCTAATCTCACATTTTGATAAATCTGCCCCTTGGTGTCTTGGATCCTGTCTGAAAAGTGCAAAGCTATGAAGCTCCACGGGTCTCCCGCCCCAGGGTCCCCCCCCCCCCGGTGTCCTGGCGGTCCAGTCCGACCCTGGAAGTGAAGGGCATCTAATCTCTGTAAAGTGGACCCCCACAGCAAAAAGTTTGTGCTAGAACTGTTCTAAAGCAAATACACTTTAATATAATAAGGAAGGCAATAAAGAAATGTTCTGTGCTTACTGATTGACTGTCTTGGACTAACAGTTATTACAGCTGATAAACCATAACCACTCTGCAAGAAAAATTGCAAACATAAAAAATATCATTGTAGCCCAATTTTGTGACAGTGCTGCTACTGCTGATACTTTTGGCGCTCCAGGAGCCCTGAGCCCCCACTTACTATGGGGGAACAGGTATATCCCAGGGTAGGTATAGCTGAAACTATAACTCCCCTCCCTGGGAAACTTAGTACTGTACGTTACTCCTTGGTTAAGGACTCCCTGCAACTCCTGGTACCTTGCCCCTTCCCTTGGGGTAGCTGGTTACCAAGCAGTTGAGGATCCTCTCTTTCTGGAATAGACCAGGACACTAGTATGATGTTGAACCAGAAGAACTTATTTATTGCAGACAGGCAGGGTATACAGAAGCACACATATAAATCAGGGTACACACTTCTCCCTGGTACTCCCTGCCAGGTGATCCTCCTTTGGAGTTCCCTCCGGTACTCACGCCAGAAGACCCTCTCTAGGGCTGTCTCTGGTACTCCCACCAAGCGGACACCCCCTTGAGACCTCACCCCGGTACTCACGCCTGAGCACCCACTGGATTAGGAATCTCCTAACTGACCACTATACCCCCTGACTCCAGCGATGTAGTGCTGGGGGATCTTAATTCCACTTGCTCCTGTTGGGGCTATATCTGCCCGGCTAATTACCCTACCTATCACTCCTAGAGTGATCTATTACCACAGCTTTCTGTCTAAACGCTGGCCTGTTGAAAACCTCTTTCCCAAGAGAGGGTCCCAGGCTGAAAACCTAACAGCACATGGCTGCATTCCCTTTTATATCTTAAAGTGATACTGACACGAAAAAACTACTTTTCAAAATATGAATATACATAAAAAGCTACCTATAGGTCGTGTTGATCGTTTTTTGCTGACAGGTTTGGTTTTGTAAGTAATTGGCATAAGCCAAGCTTTAAGCTAAGCTTTGCCAAATGGGGAACCAAACCAAAATGCCAAGCGTCAAAAGATCTTAGCACTATGTGCTTGATCCCACTTTCATTCTTGTCATCCTCAATAACACCTTGTGTCTCATACCCATTCTCTTTTAAATTGTAAGCTCTTTTAAGGCAGCACTATCTTTCCTCTTGTATCGCTTGTATCATTTGTATTTTTGTATATAATCTGTATGTTCAGTTTTTACACCCATTGATTGAACAAACCTGCAAAATATGTTTTCTGGTCATGTCATATTGCTGTTATGCCATCTGGTGCCCCAGAGTCAGGATCTCAGTAGGTCGTACCTACAGAGCTCATTCTAATTTAAACAACTAAGACACTACAGCCATTCTTCAAAAATAGAAACTTGAACAAACCCACCGCCTAGAGTAGAATTCAGAAAAAGGCTGCCAAATACAGTGTAAGTTTCTCCCCAAAAGTGGTCTTGATTGATTAAGCAAAAGACAGAAGCTATCATTTGTCTCTTACTTTGGACAAGATTAATAGCATTATAAAAGACAAATTCCAAACTTTTTAATTGTCCCTCTGTGTGTGGGACTGTGACTTTTCCTATCTATTCCTACAGTGCCAAATGTTAGGTTAAATGTTCCATTTCTTAATGTGTCAGAAAAAGCGCTTTCTGGCACTGTGAGGATAAAAAGCCCACATTTCCGTGCATGTTTTGGAGAGCATTCTGGAAAAAGCCAAAGACTTTGGATCTTTCTAGTGCTCTGCAAATGAAGATACAAATGAAGAAATGGGAAAAGCTGAGGGTGAATTGTGGAGGCTAATGGTGGAGGGAGCAGAGGACAGATCTTGCTAGGCTAGAGGAGGCTGTGGTGATTCATGGAGGGCTGAATGGCTAATGGAGAAGAGAACTAAGAGAGCATGAAGAGGCACACTGAGGGGGGATAAAGAAGAAGCTACTAATGGATTGTGGTGGGTTGAGGGAGGAGGGATCTGAGGGCAGATCTTACTGGGTTAAGGGAAAATGGGGTATGGGGCACATCATGGATGTAGGAGAGAGCAGAGGTGGATGATGGAGGGCTGAGGGCAGATCAATGAGGGCTCTAGAAGGATGAAGCTTGAGAAGGGCTATGGGAGGATAGAGGAGAAGACTAAGGGCATTACCAGGCTCAAATGGAATTACACCTAAAGCACACAAAACTCTTAACATAATGGACAAGTAAATATTTGGACTAAGGTCTCTCTAACAGTCCAGGAGCAGACATCTCACAACTTGCCGGTCTGCTTTACAGTTAGTTGGCAGTATTGTAATGGGTGTAAGGGCTATAATAGTTTTGGGGTTTATAACTGCTGAGGGCTAGTGCCTGCTACAAGGCCCCAATGAAATTAGTTGCGATCAGAGCCTTAAACTGCACCACACTGCCATAAAATCTGACAAGCCCCTTTGTGTCCCCGAAACATTATATGGTTTGCTACTATTAAAAATCAGCAGGGTTTATCCTGCTTAAATAAGTGCTGTTGCTCTTTGTGTGTCTGACACTGATATTGCAACCAGGGGAATACGGTGTGTTTTTGTAAAATGGGCATGGTATTTTGGTGCAGTAGACTTTTTCTCTAGTTGCCTTCATGGCAATATTTATATTCCATTAGATATCATGCATCTTGTTTTCAAAGGGTAATGTATATATCAAGTTGCCATGTGTTACCAAATTACTGACATCTGACAAGTAATTCCCATTCAAAGCTGAGAACTGTTTGTTTGTTTTTTACCTACTAAGGGTGCTGCTTATAGCACCCCAAACAGTTTTGTATGCCAGCCTAAATGTGCTCAGATACTTATGTGGGCCAGTTTTTCATGTCTAAGACTAGGTGGCTGAGGTTGGTAGATAATAACTTGGGCCAATAATGAAAAAGAGCTCTCCATTGTTATTAACATAAGAACTTTTTTTTCTATTTTTCAGGCAATATTTCTTTACATACAATGTTTCACGCTCTTTGGAGATGAAAGGGCTTCCCGTCAAACACAATAACATCCGCAGAACTGAACGCAAATGGGAACACGTCACTCAAAACCCGTACAATCCGGCTTTCTGATTTGCTGACCTACGAGCAGAGGGGCGGGCCAAAGATTTGTTTCCGATTCAGCCTCTGTCTCCTTCTCTTCATGATCATGATGGCAGCCGGCGCGGAAGAACCTTTCCCTTACCATGGGTTGTTGCCCAAGAAAGAGACCGGCGCTGCGGGCTTCCTGACCCGGTACCCGCAGTATGACGGCCGCGGAGTCCTGATAGCGATATTAGACACTGGGGTGGACCCCGGGGCTCCAGGCATGCAGGTATACACAAAAATGAAAGTGTATTCATACACTGGGTACATTGTTATTGTGTGAGATACATAGCCTGCCATCTTCCAGCCGGAGAAATACCGACCTATAGCGCAAGGATAGGGACTGTAGAGTAACGGGAGACTTGCAGGAAGGACTGTCTGACTAACTCATCAGTACTGGCCTATTTGTGTCCGTCACGTATTAGGCTTTCTCTATTGTAGCAGAATTGAAATACACAAATCCGCTGCATGTTTTGTACCCTCTGGGTTATCATTGATAGGAATGATCTATGCTTCTGAGGTGTGCTAAAGGGAAAGTATCCATCCCAAAGTCAGACAGATCAGGTTTTTAATCTGTGCCCTGTATTAGCTGCCACCAAGGATGACTTAGCACTGTCAGGACTTCCTGGCATTGGTTGCTTTTTTACTTTCGTTTCCTTGGCAGGAGGAGTACAGAGATTGGAGGGCACCCAGTCCACTAAACTAACTGTAGTTGATGCTTAAATGTTCTTTTTTTTTTGTTTTTACACACAGATCTTTTTTTTTGTGTATTAGTTTTTGAGATGTAATGGCTTTATTATTGTAATTTCTCAACCTAACATTTGCATGCATTTTGCCTATGCTTTTTGTCAGTAGTGCAGTGCTGACAAACAGCATAGTCACTGATATCAGCCAATCAGAACAGATGAGATCTGTCAGCGACTCACAGCAAGATAGTTGCAAAAAAAAAAAAATATTAAAGGGGTGGTTCACCTTTATGTTAACTTTTAGTATGTTACAGAATGGCCTATTCATAGCAACATAGCAATCGTCCTTCAATTTTATTTTATTTTTACGGTTTAATTATATGTTAATTAAATATATGCTTTCCTCTTCTACATTTTTCCAGCTTTTGAATGGGGTCACTGACCCCAGTAGTCAAAAAAACTATTGCTTTGTGAGCTTACAATTTTATTATCTTTCTTTTCAGTCCCTCTCCTATTCATAGTCCAGTCACGCATTCAAACCACTGCCTGGTTGCTTAGGTAAGCAAGAACCTAGCAACCAGTTACTAATATTCCAAATGGAAGCACTGCTGAACAAAAAAAGCTAAAAAAACTGATAAACCACATACATGCATACTAAAAGTTAATTCTAAGGTGAACGACCCTTTTAATACAGCTGCAGCTGAGCTCGTAGGTCTAAAGTGTGTAAAAAGAAGTTCATAAATCAGATATCCATCACCTGTGTAAAATCTGTTTCTTTAATTCGTACTTCTTGGCTTGAGTCCCTTAGCCATACCATGATTGCTACACAGGTATTGGTGGTGTGGTTTGCTCTAATATTCTAGATTCCTCCCACATTTCAAAAAGTACAGAAAGGAAGGTAAATTGGTTCCTAACAAAATTGACCACTGTAAGTGAATGTCTTTGACTGGTGTAAAATATCGTGAAATATATAAATAAAGGAGGATAATAGAGAGCACAACTCCTGCCAACCTGATTATTGGCGGTTTGTGTCTGTCAGCAGTGTCATGCCATGTTGGCCTGAGGGATGCCATATTTTATAATAAGGACATAGTTGTACTAATCTGTTTGTAAGGAGAAGAAGATTCTGGGTGTGAAAATCATCAACAGCAATAACTGTTGATATAGTGTTTTGCTCAGACTGAACAGTCTGGCTTTTTCAGAACACCCACGTATTATTTGTGTTGATTGTAGTGTGGTAGAAAAGAATACATTTACAATTACTCTATTGTTGCTTTACTTCTGTACATGTAAAGCACTGTTGGGGCAAGTATGAATGCTATTCAGTATATTCTTTTAGGAGTACTAATAATATTACTTCTGTGTCCAATTCTTTGTTTTATCCTGTGTTTTTTGTTTTTTTTAATAGGGTAGCCTGAGCTTTTTATAGAATCTTTCCTATGCCTGTAAATGAGCGTATTCACTAAAATAAACACTGCATAAATGACAAGGCGTGAATGGAAATAGATATGTGTTGTAGGCAGCTTTGCTTTCCTTGCTGCTGTAATACGACCTGGCTTGTATCAGTTTAAAAACAGTTTTCACGGTGATTCTTGGAGTTTCATTTTTGCAGTACTGTTTTACTAAGAATCATAAAGCAGATTAAAACATTATTGATTCTTGGAGTCTGATCTCAGTAGCGAAGTGACTGATCTTCAGTCAGATATATACAGTAGAACCCCCATTTTATGTTTTCAGGGGACGAGAAAAAATTGATTTAAAATCCAGGAAAATTTCAAATCATGGAAAAGCATTATGCATTATATATTTGTGGGACCACAAAAAACATTCATGCCTGTTACTACACACCCGCACACACGCGGCAGCATATACATTTGTCAGCCTAGAAAACATTAGTGTGAAATAATCCATATTTATGACTGCAACTCCTGCCCTTCTTTAAGTAAAGACTTCCCAGTGCATTGTTGACAATAGTTTACACTTATAGGAATCAGAAGTAAAAGAGATTGGTTCTAAAGTGAGAGTTTTTACTAGGTTTAATTGTGTGATTTATTTGTTTTTTAAAACACAGCCCACATTTAGCTGTATTTTGGTGCAAGTTGGCCTGACACATACTTGGGTCCATGGTCGGACTGGCCCACTGGAACACCAGAAGAAATGCTGGTGGGCCCCAGTCCTTTTAGGCCCTGCTTGTCTGGCACAAAGCTTTTCATGTATATGTAATTTAAGAGTGAGGCAATAGTGCAGCCAAATAGACTGGTATTAAATCAAGCGAGAATGCCTGCATCTCTGCTCTTTAATTCCCATCTGTTGATTACCACATAATATTGAGATTAAAGCTTATTTACACAAGTAAGCATTTATACCCATGGGTCATTTTTATAGATTCTGTAATTTGGCCCAATATCTTTAACATATCACCATGATTCCATTTTATTAGCTTTGATCATCCTAAATATTTCATTAGGGGGCCTGGTTAATGTATGTGAAATTAGCTTAAAGGGGTGGCCCACCTTCACACATCTTATTGTTTTTAAATAATACACCACAAATAAAGACTTTTTTCAGCTGCTTTTTATTTTTACCATAAGTTTAAAAACAAATGTGTTTATTATTTCCTACCTATCATATTTACTTTTGCCTGGTGATTGACTCTCTTGATTCTTATAAAATCAGTTGTTGACATTGTTTAGGGGATGTTCACCTTTTGTAAAGTCTTACAAAAGTGTTAGGACTTTTCAAATGAAGAACTTTTTTTACTTTTACTAAGCAGAAGTCAGTAGGCTTTGTTTGAATAGTAATCAGACAGCTCTTACCTAGCCTCCAGGTGAAGTGCTTATGAGCTATAAATTTCCTGTTTGAACAGCATCTGTGTTCTTCAGTACTGCGCACCATGCCATGATGTAGGGTCTGCGCACATGAAAAATTTCATCAAGAGTCTTACTCGCTGCCAGTCTCTGCATTTATGGTGGAGGGAGGGGTTGGTGACTCCCTTCTACAGTGGAGTGAGTAAGGGTAAGTGCTGCCTTTGTTTATTATTTAGAAGATAGATTTCTGCTTAATAAAAGTGCTTCTTTTGCAAAGACTACTAAAAAAAACCTCTGTATAATCCAACCCAACCCATTCCTCAGCTCAAGTGTTTGCTGCTCTTTAATTTAAAGTGGACCTGTCACCCAGACATGAAAAGCTGTATAATAAAAGCCCTTTTCAAATTAAACATGAAACCCCAAATCATTTTTTTATTACCACATCCATACCCATTATAAAAGCATTTAAAAATCCCAGCTGTCAATCATATATTGCCTGCCCCGCCTCTATGCCTTAGGCATAGAGGCGGGGCAGACAGTTACTTTCACTTTGAATTCAGGACTTCTTAGATGTTGCTGCTCTCCTCACATTCCCCCTCCCTCCTAACCATGTAATTTTGTAACCAGTGCATGGATATGGGCATCGGGTCCCCCCATACTGGCACAGAAGCAAGATTTTGGCAGGATGCAATGCCTGCTTTGATAACAAAACACCACAAAATGGTGCCTGCCTGCTTGCTGCAATTGTAAATTCCAATGCTGAAGGTTTGAATAATTTATATAGTGTAAGTAAAGTTTATTTTGCTTGACAAACACAATAGAAAACAATTTAGAATTATTTCTTAAGGTGACAGGTCCACTTTAACAACTGGTGATTTGTTTTTTTTGCGCTCAGAATACAGGAATTTTTGAACTTTTATTTCCAGTTTTAGATTTTGTTTAGTGCAAACCATTTAATAATTAAAACAGCAAAATATATTTTCAGCACAAGTCCTGTTAAACAAGGGGTATGCTCCCCCCTCCTGTGCACTAAGCCCCCACTGTGGGCTTAGTGCACAGGTTTTTAAGGTTTCAGTCCATTTGTTATAATTAAATTATTGGGTTTTATTTTGTCCCTATTTATTAATGGCATTATTAGAATTGATTAGGATTTCTCTCTTTGCAAGTGTTTTCTAAACATATACTTGTGAGTACCATTTGGGGAACTTGCATTTTTATAATATGGTTGGCTGTACATTGTAGAAGTAAACTTTGTTTTTGTTAGAAATAGGTTTTTACCCTAACATTATTTTCTCCTCAGCAAACAACAGATGGGAAGCCAAAGATTATAGACATTATTGACACAACGGGAAGTGGTGATGTGAATACCAGCACTGTTCTTGAGCCAAAAGATGGAGTACTTGTAGGCCTTTCTGGAAGAACGTTAAAGGTATATACAATTCTGTATTTCTTTTTAAAAACATAATTTCGAAGTAAGTATTGTTGAAACACTTGAAAATACATTAATTCTGAGTGCAATTTTATTAGCTGGATTTTTAAATTCTGGATTTTTTTTCCGAATTCAACCTGATGATTATGTCCTTTTATTATTTAAACAATAAAGTTCAATAAATAAGGCAAATGATGACAATAAATTGTCTGCATAGTACCTAATTCAGACAGCTTTCATTTTATAATTTAGCTTGGTGTTTTCATGTTTGGTGTTTTAATTTTATATTTTTGTAGATTCCCACAAGATGGATAAATCCTTCTGGCAAATATCACATTGGTATGAAAAATGGTTTTGACTTTTACCCTAAGGCACTGAAGGAGCGCTTGCAGGTAATGTCAGAGAACTTGCTTTCCTCTATGTTGGCTTATCAAAACTATTAGAAATAAGGTTATAAATTCTGCAGTATATCTATTTTCAGACTAATATCTTCTATAATGGAAAATTTTTAGTAGTCGGTATCAAATATAAATTCTTTAAAGGAGACATATTGGATAAATGGGGAAAAACACTAATTGTTTAGGCAATTATGAATAATATATGGTGCTGGTTTCACTTTGTGCTAAAAATGAATCCTATCTGTAAAAATGGCTGATTTATTGGAGTTCCCTATAGATTCTATGACTTCTCTGTCCATTAGAATGAAGGGGGGGAGTGTCCTAACGGTCCCTACCAGAAGCACAGTAGGAGGGGGAGAGCCAATCACAGCCCTGCACTCACACAACCAAAGACAAGCTTAAGTTCCCTATCAGTTCAGCCTAGCTGCTGATTGGTTCCTATGCTACAGTGCAGTGTACTAAGAGCCGCCGTCTCCCATGCACATCCAGAGAATTCAGCCAGCAGGAAGTGGAACAGATGGGCGGGACTAGTGGGGTTTTGGTGGAATTTCTCAATAAATCAGTCCAAAACTCAATTTTTTGTGGGCAGAATGCAAGTTGGAATTTGCAAATCCTTCAGAACAGAGAGGAGAGAGTGTTATAGCAGAGGTGATACTGGTCTGTATCTTAAAAACTAAACATTTTAAATAATAAGAATGAATTACAAAATTGTTTTTTTCTGATTAATTACAACACTGTAGATTGCACTGTGTTAATCTTAGATTTGTATTCATCTACAGAAAGAGCGTAAAGAGAAGCTTTGGGATCCTATCCATCGAGCTGTACTATCTGAAGCCTGCAAGAAACAGGAAGAGTTTGACACAAACTCCAATGCTCAAGCTCAGGTTGAAACAGAACTAACAATTTCAAATTATTATTTTAAGGCAAAAAAATCTTGTCTGTACTTATCTTTTTAAAGGAGTGGTTCACCTTAAATGAACTTTTAATAGGATGTAGAAATTTATATTCCGGGACAATTTGCAATAGGTCTTTCTTTGTTGGTTTTCAGTTATTTAGCTTTTTGTTCAGCAGCTCTCCTGTTTAGAATTTTAGCAGCAATCTGGTTGCTATGGTGTTCTATACCCTAGCAACAAAGCAGTGGTATAAAATAGATATAAATCTAAATAGTAGAGGGCCTGCATAGAAAGTTAAGTAATTAAAAGTAGCAGTAATAATAAAGTTGTAGCCTCACAGAGCAATAGTTTTTGGCTGCCGGGGTCACTGACCTCCATTTAAAAGCTGCAAAGAGTCAGAAGAAGAAGGCAAATAATTCAAAAACTATAAAAAATAAATAATGAAAACCAATTGCAAAGTTGTTAGGAATAGGGCGTTTTATGACTTACTTAAAGGTGAGCCACTCCTTTAAACCTTTTAACCACCTTCAATATGATATGTTGTCTCACCAAACTTTGTCATTCTATCTAATATGGCTGCCAAAGTAGTGTTATTTCGGTACATGTATGGTGGATTTACTAAGCGATATCTCAAAAGCTTTTGATATTGATTGTCTTGATATCAGATGGGACAAAAGATTTTGATCAGGTGCCATTGAGGACCCCTGAAAAGGCATGCGTTTAGGGCTCAGTCGTCAGATAGGGGTAGAATTCCTATTGTTTCTACCTCCATATCTGACAAGTCAGCCCTGAACGTTAGTGGAGGGTATGAACGATTGGTCGCAGGAAAGATCGTAATTGTAATGTGTATGGCAACTGTTGAGACAGTCAGCCAATACTCACCAGCCACGTTGCTTTATTTATTTAAACTCTTAGGTAGTTATGAAATAGGTGCAAAATTTTCTAAGGATCTAATTGCCTACAGCAACCAATCAACAGCTTGCATTTTCTGGTCATCTTTTTAAAAAAACCCTTATTGGTTGCCAGTGGAACACCTTTGAAGAAATAAGCTGCAAAATATTTGTTAAGATATGACATAGGTCCTAATATCAGAGTGTGGCATAGTATGTAAATTTAAGGGAAAAGTATCCATGTCTAAGGTGGCCATACATGGACAAACATCTGATGTCCAGTGACCATTTGTTTTTCAGAAGTATTTGCAATAATTTTTGTAGACCTTTGTGTATGGTGATCCTAATCGTTAGATCTGAAAATTGTAAATTATATCTAGCAAAGACAATTTATCTTTTAAAGGCAGGGAAACTAATAAAAGAAGATCTACAGAGCCAGGTGGAAATGTTAAACTCCTTTGAAAAAAAATACTGCGACCCTGGTCCTGTGTATGATTGTTTGGTATGGCATGATGGTGAAACCTGGAGGTAAGTCAATGAAACATTTGGGAATAATGTTAGTATTAGATATTTCTTTATATTGTTTTCCATGCATTTTTTTTTTAATTTATCAGTCTGACAAAAACCAAATCATTTGTCAGTGTTCTGTGCTTGAAAGCTGCATTGAAAGGTTACACTATTTCTAAAAAAAAGCTAGTAAGGTGAAGCAATTTTAGAAATACTGACTACTGTGGTCCTTGCATGATTTGAGCCAGATAAATCTTTGTGTGGGGATATGGGCTAACTGTTTGGCCCTAGAAACAGTAGAATACTGCATGCTTTTTTGTCTAGCATCACTTATCTTGTAATGTACAGCACTGGCCAGTGTCTAGCAGTGCAGATCAGCACCACTGAGCCTTCTCTGAAACAACTGAGAGGGATCTCTTGATAAAAGTTTAGCTTTTTAGGTAGCCCCTGTTATCAAATGCTCTGTGTTGTTTATTCAGTTATTTTTACTTCTGATCAGTATAGATAACTGCAATTTGCTCTGTTTTAAGGGCTTGTATGGATACAAGTGAATGTGGAAATTTGGAAGCTTGTATTGTTTTGGGGAACTACAGAGAAACACAAGAATTTGGATCCTTTGGTACAGCAGAAATGCTGAATTATTCTGTAAATATTTATGAGGAAGGCAACCTACTTTCAGTTGTGACTAGTGGAGGTAAGATTTTTTTGATTTTTCAGAATAATGAGCTTTGTAAGTTGATCCTAGTACTGTACTAACCCAATGCAACCACGGCCCTTTAGCAGTGAAGATCGGTGCTTCCAAAGTTGCCCCACCAGGTCCCCTTTTTCTGGTTACCCACAATATAAAAAATGATTATATGATGACATTTTTATAACAATTACATTTATGCAATGTATATAAATATACACACAACCCACTATAATCTTCACAATAAATTACATAATTGAAATATTCGCATAACATGGAAGCTCAGAAATAGCATCATCTTGTATGATAGCTGAACCTTATTTTCTGCTTTTTGATTTACAATGACTCATAAGTATAACTACCCAACAGCTGCCCAGTCCACACTGAGCATGTGCAGTGTCACTGACATAAAAAAATTGGCCTAACACTGTGGCGAAC
The DNA here is from genome assembly GCF_000004195.4 of Xenopus tropicalis. NCBI lineage: Eukaryota > Metazoa > Chordata > Amphibia > Anura > Pipidae > Xenopus > Xenopus tropicalis. The sequence continues at coordinate 119,706,602 of NC_030678.2, read as the reverse complement.
ACCTTTGGACAGTTTGAAGGCATGGTTCACTACTCTTAAATGCGGAACCTGTTTATAGCACCTCTAAGTTTTCCAAATCTGAAACAGCTAGAGCAGTGCTGTCCAAGTGGCGGCCCGCGGGCCACATGCGGGCCATGACCCCCCTGTGTGTGCTCCCCCACCTATCTGGCTGTTTTGATGGCTTACCTTTGAGAAAGCTTTAAGTGGTATCAGTACTGAGATTAACTAGCCCCCTGCATGGTTCTCACCTCAGATTCAGGCTGTAATCCCTCTGTATTGTGTAAAAATGTAATGTAACCCCTGTGTTATTCACACCTTTTAATCCCTGCATTGTTCACCCCCTGCAGTGTTCACACCTCAGGCTCGGGCTTTAATCATCCCCATTGTTCACCTGTTCACACCTCAGACATTGTAGGTACTGCCAGGACTATGCTGCCTGTGTGTATAGCACACACAGGGAGCATAGGGTAGGCAGATAGGCAGCATAGGGCAGGGAGGGTATGGCACAAACAGGTAGGGCAGGCAGAGTATGGCACACACAGGCAGCATAGGGCAGGGAGGGTATGGCACACACAGACAGGGTAGGGAAGGTAGAGTATGGCACACACAGGCAGGGTAGAGCAGGCAGAGTATGACACACAGGCAGCACAGGACAGGCAGAGTGCTGCCTGTGTGTTCCTTACTCTGCCTGCCCTATACTGCATGTCGGAGGTGAACCTGGTAAGGATTTGTTCTGGGAGTTTGTTAGCAGTTGGAAATAGCCATTAAATGGTGCCTAAGGTGTGTAATTATGTGCTGGGGGTTGCTGTGCTATCCACAGGTGAGGAGAAGGCATATGGATTTAAGGGTATATCTTAATATGACATAGTATATTTTTTTCACATATGAATGACAGTTGATATCCCTGCAGTAAGGACCAAGCATTTGGGTTTTTGCTGCACTACCACCATTGTGATAAAATGGGTGTGTTTTTTTTTTTTTTTAATCTCCCCAGTGCTCAAAAAATATATTTTTCCCTTTGATACTGACAGAATTTCTCTCTGACAGGTGCACATGGTACACATGTTGCCAGCATTGCTGCAGGATATTTCCCTGATGAGCCTGAAAGAAATGGAGTAGCTCCTGGAGCGCAGATTCTTGCAATAAAAATTGGCGACACTAGGCTTAGTACCATGGAGACTGGCACAGGTCTCATTAGAGCGGTAATGCCCATTTATTTAGCTTGTTGACACCCATATAGCATGATGTTTCTGTTTTGTTACAATTTGTATTGTCATGACAAACTGACTACTCACAACCAATAGTTTACTAGTTTTGCTCATAGATTACCAGCCACATTTGCATAATGGGTTTTAATTTCCACCTACTTGTGGTCTGTAGCTGTCTCTTTCACTTGTGCTGAAACATGACGCCCGTAGCCTCCATAAAACAGCAACCAAGAGTTCCATGTGCCAAAAAAAAATCTTATCAGATTATGTAATTGACTGAGTACAGACAGGGTAACAATTATGCAGTGCTATATTTTGTTGACAGAGCACTACAAAATGAGTTTGATTCAGTGCTGCTTCTTATGAATTGTTGTATAAAAGCTTTAATTATGCAGTAAAAGAAAATTGAGCATTCTGCGGTGTTACCATTGTTTAATTCCTAAGGCAACATTGATTTCTAAAGGGAACTTAACTTTCTATTGTTTTATATTTCTTTTCATGGCCCATGTTAGCATTTTGCTCATGAGTTATTACGTTTCTAAATATGTACAGGTATATGTTTGCTGGTATGTAGGTTTCTGAGGCAATTTACTAGATTGAGTCCTTGATATCCTTTTTAGTCAAAATGTAAAATGTGCTTTTTTTCCTTTTAAACAGATGATTGAAGCAATAAAATACAAATGTGATCTTATCAATTATAGCTATGGTGAAGCAACACACTGGCCTAATTCTGGGTAAGTTACCAAATGTAATTAATACATTTACCATCTTCAAAAGCTTTAAAGTTAAGTTAAGATTTTGTGTTGATTCAGTAGGAATTTGGCCAACTTGGCTTCTTGTGAAATGGCTTTTTGGGCAGAAGTTTAGTGTATAATACACTGCATAATACTGCATTTTCTTCAAAATCTTATTATTATTGTCAACCCTATAATGTTTTCTTTATCTCAATTCAAATTGTTTCCCCAATTTAGGAGAATATGTGAAGCAATTAATGAAGCAGTGTGGAAACACAACATCATATATGTTTCCAGTGCTGGAAACAACGGTCCGTGCCTTACTACAGTAGGCTGCCCAGGTGGAACTACTTCCAGTGTAATAGGTATGTGGTCCATTTAAAAGCCACTCTTGTAGGAGTATTGTTATTAGTATTTCAAGGGCCAGAGGCTTGTCTTTATTTCTGACATAGTATATTTTAGCACAGATAAAAGAACTGTTATTCAGAAACCCATTATCCAAAAAGCTCCAAAGTATGAAAAGGCTATCTCCTATAGAAATTATCAAATTATTCAAAATTTTACAAATGATTTCCTTTTTCTTTGTAATAATGAAACAGTATGTGGTACTCAATCTCAACTAAAATATAATCTATCCTTATTGAGGACAAAACAATCCTATTGGGTTTTAATCCGTGTTTAAAAGATCTTTTAGCAGACTTCAGCTGGTATGGAGATCCAAATTACGGAAATTCCTGCACATTCTGGAAAATAGGTCCCATACCTGTATTGTATGATTTTTCTTCTGTAGTTTTAGTTCTAGACTGCCAATTGAAGTTTAATGTGTTTTTTTTTTTTTTTTTTACACTTTCTAGGTGTTGGTGCATATGTTTCACCGGATATGATGGTGGCAGAGTACTCCCTTCGAGAGAAATTGCCTGCTAATCAGTATACTTGGTCCTCCAGAGGTCCTAGGTGAGTTATCAAGATAAATTGGGTCATATTTTCTTTCTTTCCAGTCTTAATATATATTCCATTGATTGCCTTTAGTTATTTTTCTCTTGCAGTTGTGTTTTTACTGTTTTTTTTGTAATGTTTGAAAAAAACATACAAGACTAACTGATGCTTTGAATATCTTTCATCGAATATATTTTTTTAGAAGCAGGTGTTCCTTACCACTTGCCAGCTTTGTAGTAGATTTATTTTAAGAAGCTGTAAGATTTTTAAATTGAATAAGACATTTTGTATAGGGCAATACAGACTGTGGGAAGACTCATTCCCCTCATAATAGTTCCATTAGATAAACACTAAGGGCACCCCCAGTGAATTCAGTCACTAAGTTTGCCCTGCAGTTTGTTTCTGTTGCAGCACTGCGACACCATTTTGCTTTACTGCACAGGTGCAAGTATAAGTCTACTATGGATCAGTGGGAGAGCCAGGTAAAATGGCATTGCTTATGATTGCACTTTTTCTTCTTGATGAGGAGCACGGGCCTGGGGAACAATTCACTGACTGAATTCACTGAGTGGGTGTCTAACATATTGACATCCCCTAGTAAATTTGGATTGCCTTGTCCTTTTAATCTAAATAAACTTTTACAGATTACAGCTTTTCCAGGAAGCATGACAAATAAGGTGGAAGGTTTTAAAATAGTATGGTATCAGTATAGTTTGTTTCAAAGCTGCTATTAGCCTAACATTCTCATTATATTTCTAGTACTGATGGAGCCTTAGGTGTTTGCATAAGTGCCCCAGGAGGAGCTATCGCTTCTGTGCCAAATTGGACTCTAAGGGGAACTCAGCTTATGAATGGAACGTCAATGTCTTCTCCTAATGCATGTGGAGCCATTGCTCTAGTATTGTCAGGTAATGTGTGTGTGTAGAATTGTTTTGCAAAACTGCCAGCTAATCTTGATTAGCACAGCATCAGAGCACCTGAAGGTACCCCAAGCCATCGGCAATAGAATTAAATGTAAAACACTTGAAAGCTCATTGGATGCTTTATAGCCTGTAAATTGCACTAGAGTGGTTTTAGGGTGAAAAGTGTCTTACTACTGCTGTTGCTTTCAGGGTTTTTCTATTTTGCATTGTACCAAACGTCTGAACTCGGTCTAAGTATTACACTTGAGAACAAAACATTCTTTGTGTTTTACATGGAAATTTCAAATTACTAATTATGAAAATAATAATCATCAGGCCATGGGGCCTGTATTTTCAGTACTACTGTAGCTTTTAATAGAAAGTTGTCTATACTACTGAGTGCCTTTAATAGAATAAAGTGGGAGAAATTAGAAAATTAGCAAACTCTTCAGCCAGTATAAAAAAATGTGTTTTGTTCTTTAGCCAGGAACTACAGTTGTTCGAGACAAAGGTTATAATAAAAGTAAAAAAAAAATAGTGTCTTTATCATTTAATAGTCTGTATTTAGCTATTTTCAGATTTTATTCTGTTTTTATCTAATTCAGGTCTAAAAGATAATGGCATTCAGTATACTGTACATTCAGTGAGAAGAGCACTGGAAAATACTGCAATGAAGGCTGAAAACATTGAAGTCTTTGCCCAAGGACATGGGATTATTCAGGTAAGGATTATAGATACATTGGATCTAATGCTTGCTTTAAATGTGTACAGATTAATTTTTTACCCCTGGCCTGTTTCTGATCTTTTTGAATGTGAAATGATAGGAAATACTTGTAAAATACTAGTGTCTGCTTTAAGAACTGTGTTTAAAAGTGAAAGGAACAGTAACCCCAAAAATGATTGTGTATATGTACTTAGATATAATATTCTGCACTGGTAAAAAAAAACATGTTTGCTTCAAAAAACATCACTGTATTTAATATAATAAGCTGCTGTGTAGCCCTGGGGGGGAGAACAATTTAAGCTGAATAGGGCAAAAATGTGCATGTTTACCCAGCTGTTAACTTACAGGGCATATTTGAGTTTGATTTTTTTCCACAATATAAGGTTATAGAAACTTAAATGTCTGGCATCTGAAAACTCAAATGTAAAAATTTGCCATCTAAAAGCGAGTTTCTATACAAGTCAATGGAAGTTGTCCTAGGCAAAGTCAAAAAAGTAAAGCCAAAACAGGGAAACCATAGAGCAGTGCTGTCCAACTTCTGCGGTGCCGAGGGCCGGAATTTCTCGCGCATACATGCTGGAGGGCCGCAAATGGAAGCCACTCCCCCTTTTAAACCACACCCACTTCAAACCACACCCATTTTATCACAATGGTGGTAGTGCAGCAAAAACCCAAATTCTTGGTCCTCACTGCAGGGATATCAACCATCATTCATATGTGAAAGAATTATATTATGTCATATTAAGACACACCTTAAAATCCATATGACTTCTTCTCCCCTGTGGATAGCACAGCAACCCCCAGTACATAATTACACACCTTAGGGTGTGGCTATTTCCAATTGCTAACAAACTCCCAGAACAAACCCCTGCCAGGTTCACCTTCCACAGGCAGCATAGGGTAGGCAGAGTATGACACACATAGGCAGCGCTCTGCCTGCCCTACGTTACCTGTGTGTGCCATACTCTGCCTGCCCAATGATGCCGTTGTCTGCCATATGCTGCCTGTGTGTGCCATACTCTGCCTGCCCAATGATGCCTGTGTCTGCCATATGCTGCCTGTGTGTGCCATACTCTGCCTGCCCAATGATGCCGTTGTCTGCCATATGCTGCCTGTGTGTGCCATACTCTGCCTGCCCAATGATGCCTGTGTCTGCCATATGCTGCCTGTGTGTGCCATACTCTGCCTGCCCTATGATGCCTGTGTCTGCCCTACCCTGCCTGTGTGTGCCATACTCTGCCTGCCATATGCTGCCTGTGTGTGCCATACTCTGCCCTACCCTGCCTGTGTGTGCCATACTCTGCCCTACCCTGCCTGTGTGTGCCATACTCTGCCCTACCCTGCCTGTGTGTTCAATACCCTCCCTGTCCTATGCTGCCTGTTTGTGCCATACCCTCCCTGCCCTATTCTGACTATGTGCCATACTCTGGCTACCCTATGCTGCCTACACACAGGCATAGGTCAGGCAGTACATACAATGTCTGAGGTGTGAACAGACGAACAATATGGGTGATTACAGACTGAGCCTGAGGTGTGAACACTGCAGGGGGTAAACAATGCAGAGATTAAAAGGTATGAACAGTACAGGGAATTACATATTTAAACAATACAGGGGGATTACAGCCTGAATCTGAGATGAGAACCATGCAGGGGGGGCAGTTAATCTCAGTACTGATACCATTTAAATCTTACACAAGAGTAAACCATCAAAGCAGCCAGACAGGTGGGGGGCCACACAGAGGGGGGTCGCGGGCCGCCAGTTGGACAGCACTGCCATAGAGTATATATATATATATATATATAATTTTTTTTTTTTATTTTTTTTTTAAACTCCCAATCATGTAACTTAAAATTGTTTTATTTACTTCAATCCATTTAAACCTACTAACACCCCGTATGCAAAGCCTAAGGGCGAAGTCGGTTGTGGTAAATAATAGCAGTGACTTTCCTGCCGCAACTTATCATAAAAGTCGCTGCGACTAACTGTGTTTGCTGCACAAATTAGTCGCAGCGACTTTTTCAGAAGTTAGTTACTAATCATCACGTGTCTCTGCCCTAACACGTTTCATTTTTACCCAGCACTTAATCAAAGGCTCCCAAGGCAAAGTGAAGCCATATTTTCAAACTCTAAAAATTTGAGGTATTTAAGTTTTTTATTCAAAGGAGTTTTCCTTATTAATATATAAGGGAGCATTTGATATGTGAGTTTATTCGATTTAGAACTCAAATATTGATAAATAAGACCATAAATGGATATAAAATGTTTAAACTTTTATGTGACCGGTGGTCTTAAAGGGTTCCACTGCTCCACTTTGCAGAAAAACACAACAGCCTGAGGTATCTTTTATATTGGAACAAAACCAATTGTGTTTTTTTAATAGATTTTTAATAGATTGCTCTATCCTTCATTTATTTTTTTATGTCTAGGTTGACAAAGCATATGACTACCTCATGCAGAATGCATCACTTATCAGTAAAATTGGATTTACAGTTACCGTTGGGAACAGTCGTGGAATCTACCTCAGGGATCCTGTCCAGGTTGCTGCACCTTCAGATCATGGTGTGGGCATTGAGCCAGTGTTTCCAGAAAACACAGGTAGGACTGTACAGGCAATAAAAAGACACTTAAAAGCTCATATCAATCATGCTGGAGAAAATTTTTTTTTATTAGAATATATTTATACTCAGCGCTATTCAGTATTAAGCGGTTTTTGTGCTGCTCTTGCCATCTAGGCTAAATGCTAATTGCTGATATGATATACAGTTAATTCTGGAATTAGTGTGGTTATTTTAGTTGGGTACATCCCATTGTCAGCAACTACTCCATCTTTCAGATGATTGAAAGGGAGTGTATTTTGCCGTGTTTTAATATTTGCTGTCACTTTTCTTTTTAACAGAAAATTCTGAACGAATATCGCTACAACTTCATTTAGCCCTGACATCTAATGCATCCTGGGTCCAGTATCCTAGCCATTTAGAATTGATGAATCAATGCAGACACATTAACGTGCGCGTAGATCCACGTGGCCTACGAGAAGGGGCACATTATACTGAGGTAGGCCCACAGCATTCCCTCTTTCATTCTTGTTTACTGTTATTGTCGTCTGAGTTAAAATGCATTTTACTTTATTTTACTTATTTCATCTAAATTTAATTTCTGAAAGATCTTTTCAATTTAAAACATTGGTTTTAGAAACATTCATGGGCAACAAAAGCCCTCTTACATATTGCTTCTATCATACCATTTTCTGTTTTTCTCACCTGTGCACAGGCTGCTGTTCCAAGCAGTGTGCACACCAGACATCATTTTATACCTGATGTAAATTTCTTAATTTGGCAAAGTGAGGATCTTTGGTAAATTTAAAACGGTTTGATGTTGTTCTTACTTTGCTAAAAAAAAAAAAGTCTTCTCTCTTTATTTTCTATTCTTTTTTCTAGATATGTGGCTATGATGTATCTGCACTGAATTCTGGACCCTTGTTTAGAGTACCTATTACAGTCATCATTCCCACACAGTAAGTGCTCAGTATCTTGAAATTACATTTGTTTTGGTAAATTAGGTTTACATTTCATCTTCAGTAAAGGCCTTAAATATTATTATACTTGCCAAATTAATAATTTTTGAAAAAATCACTTGAAGGAGTGATTGAACTTTTTGCGGCTTTCCAGTTTGGTGTTTCATCAGCTGTCTGGTTGGTTTGGTCTTGTTTACTCTACTGACCAGACAGTGATTTGAATGAGAGATTGAAATATGAATAGGTGAAGAACTGAGTAGGAAGAAAAGTAATAAAAACTAACAATGATAAAAGTGCAGCCTCATAGAGCAATAGATTTTTGTTTGGTGGGGTCAGTAACCCCCATCGGAAAAGCTAGAAAATGAAGGCAAATAATTAAAAAAAAAAAAGAAAACTATACAAAAAAATAATGCAAAGTTGCTATGCATAGGTTATTCTATAAACTACTAAAAGTTAACTTGAACCACTGCTTTTATTGCTTTCAGAGTAAGTGCACACAACAACATTAGTTGCCAATAGTAAATCTGTTCTCCTCTGTTCTCGGTTACTCCTCTCCTGAAAATGTTTTCCCAACATGTTTATTTTGGTGAGGCAACTTGAGGCTACTATTTGAAGTGTATATTTTGCCACCAGCATTTTTCTACTAATGCTAGTGGGAATTAGTGGACTTCTATTCTTATAGTGTGCCATAACCCTAAGTTCCTACAATGGATGCCCACTTTCTTCTGCTAGTTATGGGGTTGGTATGAGCAGTTGCACTTGAAGCTGAAAACTACTCCAAATTACATCAGTGATGGATAAGCAGTTAACTAAGTTGCAAATATAATATCATAAACAACTTTATTGTAATATTAGGGGGCTTTTTTGAGAAATGCATTACAACAGTTTGTATTAATAAGTGAAATTAATTTTTTTCTGCACCTATTTAAGCTATTTAATGTAATTGCTTGTAATATTGCTTTCTATTTATTCACCTGTTAGGTGTGCATTTTATCATAAACAGTTAATTTTCCACAGCCGCAGACAGGCATTTACTATAGGGAAGTTAACCTGAGGAAACTGGCCATGACAGAGCCCCGTTTAAGTAGCATGCCATGAGAAAATACATACTACTGAGAGCTCATAAATACTGCTTGCAATTGCATCTTAAAGGAGGAGGAAAACCGTTTTTACCCCATAAGGCTGCTTACCCTCACCTCTTGATGAAAAGTAGTAGTGCAGAGGGGTTGGTGGCTGCCATTCCGGACTACTTGACTGCCTATTTTTGCTGGCCAGGAGCATGTGCAATTAATGCCAGGTCCAGATTGCCTTCAACTGCGTGTGCTTCTGGATGGCACCTGCAGAGGGAGGGAGTGAGGCGGTCAGAAAAAAGCAACTGTTAACCTCACTCTACTACTTTGCTTTGTATCATGACATAAAGGGGAGCGGGCCATATCCGGGTACATGGGGGTGGTAGACGGGAGGGAGGCCTTTGCAAGGGGCCAATCATTCTCGATTGACTTGCAAAGTGAAGTGAGCCAAAAAATAGCAATTAGAACAAAGAGATCTTAGTCAAAAACATGATTCCTCTTTAGTCATCCCATTTTGTAACAGATAAGGGAAATTTCATAGGTAAATGCATCATATTGTTTTGGTCGTGTTTATTATTATTAACTTGTATTTATAAAGTGCCAGCATATTCCGCAGTGCTGTATTTAGGCTACATAAAAACAAACATAACATCAATTCAACGAGATGCAGTACTAAGCTTCCAAGAAAATTAAACCGCTATCTTAAATCCTGCATTATAAGTATGGTAAGAGTATCTCAGAATTATTCTTGTTGACTAATTTGAATTGCATCTTTAGGCTGAGTGCTGCTGCAGAGTGTGATGTGGAGTGTAAAGATGTACATTTCAAGCCTGGCCAGATTAAGCGGCACTTCATTGATGTTCCTCAGGGTGCCACGTGGGCAGGTAAGTTAATCAAATTCAGCTCTGTCAATTAAATTTTGCAATCTACGTCAGGTATGGTTTATAACATTTACTCATTTCCGTTATGGTACATAACATACAAATTTTCACTATAGGGGATAACATACATGACTAAGGCTGTGACATTTTCTATGGTGTCCAACATTTCATTTTCAGTATGGCAAATTTTTTTGGAGGGGGGATAATGGCATAGTTTAGCCACTATATTCATATGGACATACAGGTCAGTGTGGTGCCAAGTCAGCTTATGATTACTATGCATGTGGCAATGCGTGTGCATATGGTTTTTGTTATCACATCACATAGTTTTGTGAAGAAGGACCATAAATAGAAAAATTATTAAGCAGTTTACAGGGGTGTTTCAGTTTCCTTCACTGTATTAAAGCATGACAGAATGAGCTTCCACTACTCTGGATGTCTTTCTATTAGCAACTTGTTCATATAGTATTAATTGTATTGGCTGGCCATACTAGTAGTACTCTGAAAATGAGCAAGGACGACATATCCATTCACAGTAGCACTTGAAGCTCACACTGCCCTTGATCTTCCTGGATCAACCACTGCTGATCTTCACTGTGACACCTTGTCACCTGTGAGTCCTTTAATCATCAAGGATCCACTAAAGAGCCAAACAGTGTAATGTAGTTTCAACTTTTATTTGAGATGCATAGCACTACATGTTTTGGACCTCATGGGTCCTTCCTTTGGTGCATTTAAGGGAGTTCTTTAGTTCAGGCAAGTGGTCTCTTCATTAGAAAAATGTAAGAAAAGGAGAATTTTTTTTTTTGACGAACAGAAATAATGGCTGCAGAATGGTTTACCAGTGTTAATGCTGTGTTTTTCAGCTTGGTTTCCCTTTTTCTTTGACAGAGGTCACAGTTTCTTCTCGCTCTTTGGATGTGTCCTCCAAGTTTGTTTTGCATGCAGTTCAGCTAGTGAAACAAAAAGCATACAGAAGCCATGAATTCTACAAATTTTCTTCTTTGCCAGAAAAAGGTTCTGTAACTGAAGCATTTCCTGTGCTGGTATGTTATGATATTGTTGTATTAGAGTTGTTGTACGTGTTTAATTTTGGAGTTCTTACATGCTTTTTCTGTTCAGTATTAGGCAGGAGAAATATTTTTATGTGGGATACCAGTTTGGATTGATTTTAAATTCCCCATGCCCACTGCAAGATGTCTAAAGATCATGCTCTGTTTACTGTTGGAAAAAATTCAGATGGAAGTAAAATGCAGTGGGATCCAGAGACAGGAACTTGCAATGCACTACGATTATTTGTTTTGAAAAAAAAAAAGGGAATATGCAAATTAGTATTTGGGTATGGTTTGGTATTCAGCCAGATGTTTTTGTGGAAGATTGGGCATATGGCTGAATACCAAAAATATGGATTCTGTGCATCACCAGAATTGCAATTTTAAATATTGTGCAAAAAATATATTTTTTCTTGAAGGCTAAACTTACTTTTCAAAACAGCAAATATTTTTTCTCAGCTGTGACTTCAGCAGCTTAGCTACAGAGAAGACAACATGTTTAAAAATATACCCATCCACTTACTCCTTATTCAACAAGCTAATTCAGTTGGGGTTATGTAGATGGTGCACAGACACTTTTAGTTTGAAAGTAATGCATGATACTCTGATAGCCATTTGCCAACATCCTTTAGCCTTACAGTGTAATGCATGGATTCTGAAACTTGGAGAGCTTTAGGTTCCAGAATCCTCTTTACAGTGGAAAATGGTGAGGGAAGGTTTGCATTACAGTGTCAACCTAAGCGGTGTGAGAAACCGGTCCTGTTTAAATGTAAAAAAAAAATAACCCAACTAAATAAGCTCATTTCCAACAGAGGGTATATTTACTATTAAAAATTCTTTAGCTTATGTGCTTGAGTTTGTGGAGCAAATTATATTGCATATTTAAATTATTGCTTTCATTTTTTTTCAGAGTGGCAAAACTATAGAATTTTGCATTGCACGCTGGTGGGCTAGCCTTAGTGATGTTAGCATTGATTATTCTATATCGTTTCATGGACTTTCCTGTGGAATGCCTCAACTAAACATTGTAAGTCTATGGATTATTTTTTAGGTGGCTAAATTTCTAATTTCTCTAGTCTGGTAGTTATTTTTACTTAGCAAATGATCCCAACAGACTGTCCAATGAACCATAAATAGGGAGATAATAATTAATTGTTATGCAGTATTGTGGTAGGTTAATCAAAGTCATACTAATTTGTTTTATTGATTAGAAGCTAGCATTATAATCTGACAGAATTAAAGTAACAGTAACACTAAAAATTAAGTTCAAAAGTCATTCTATAACCCTCTAACAATACATCTACCCTGCCCAGTGTTTCCTTTTTCAAGTAATTTATGTAAAAATACCATTAAAAAGGCTTCCTGTTGGCTAAAAGAAAAAGGCGATGGGGCACCTTACCAGAACCTTTGTGGTGTGCTCCAGATCACCACCTCAAACCCCAAGCCAGTTACTGCAGCTTTTTTTTTACAAGCCCCTTGTAAACTCTGTTTCTTATTTAGAATTCTTGCAGCATGTGAAGCTATAAATCCCACTCAGTTAATCCACAAGGGGCTAAAAAATCCTTCATAAAGCTGCAGCAACTGGCTTCTGGTTTGAGGAGGTGATGTTGGGAGGTAAAATGGAGCGTGTGCACATAGTCTGCCACAGTTGAAGTCGCAAAGCACTTGAAATAATAAACATTGTGCAGGTTCGATGGAATGGATTTTCGACTGGATAATTTTTTAGTTTTACTGGTCCCTTTCCCTTAAAGAGATACGACACCAAAAAATTTAACTTCTTTTTACATCTGCCATAACATTGTCTTTGCATGATATTCATAATTTTGTCATAAAAGTATTTGCCCAATGCAATTACATTACATTACTTACTTAGTAATTACGTTTCTTATCTGACCCTCCATGTTCCTCTACGAGGGGGCTGCCTTATTTGTGCAGAAGTAGTCTGTTAGAATTAGAAGCTAAACCTGTTGAGAAGGGAATGGACAAAAATTACAAAAGTGTACCTATCAGTGAAAAATGATCAGCATGACCTATAGTTAACTTTTAATGTACAATAATATTTGGAAGAGTAGTTTTTTAGGGCAGTTATCACTTTAAAGGAATACTGTCATGGGAAAACGTGTTTTTTTTTCAAAATGCATCAGTTAATAGAGTTAACAGAATCCTGCATTGAAATCCAGTTTTCAAAAACACAAACAGATTTTTTATTAATATTTAATGTTGAACTTTCACTTGGGGTTAGCCATATTCTTCATTTCCCAGGGTGCCACACACATGTGACCTGTGCTCTGATAAACTTCAGTCACACATACTGCTGTGCTGCAAGTTGAAGTGATATCAGCCCCCTCCCTTTCCCCTCCCAGCAGCTGATTGGCAGAACAATGGGAAGGTAGCATGATAGTGGCTCCCAGTAGATATCAAAAATGCTAAAGAAATGATGTGATTGTTTTGTTTTATTTACAGCATGCATCAGAAGGGATCTCTAGGTTTGATGTGCATTCTGCATTAAGATATGAAGATCTATCTCCAAGTATTAGCTTGAAAAACTGGGTGCAAACTTTAAGGTAATATATTAATTAAAAGAAACCATTAATTGATTGCCTGGATTTTATTTTTCTTTCATGTGATGTTTCTGTTCCTAAAATAAAGTACCATAGCGGTCCTGTTATTCATTTAGGTGGAATATCAACCTGGCAGTGCAATTCAAACTAATTTCCAGTCACTGTTTACTGTTAAATTAATTGTTGGCATTGAATTTACCTTTTCTAAACAACTTTACAATTTTTCATTTTAAATTTTTTTAACTAGTCTTCATAATATGCCTTTCTTTTAAAGGAGAAGGAAAGGCTAAGTCACTTGGGGGTTGCCAAAATGTTAGGCACCCCCAAGTGACTTAAATCGTTTTAGTAGAGTGAAAAGCCGAACTTTAACAAGAAAGTTGGCTTTTCACTCTAGTGTGCATGCGCAAGCGTGAGAAACAGGAAGAAGGAAGCGCTGCAGCTACCCCGGGCTGGTGCTGTTTTCTCCTAACAGGGGCACCAGCCCGGAGTAAAAGGTAAGCGATTAAAGTCACTTTGGGGTGCCTAACATTTTGGCAACCCCCAAGTGACTTAGCCTTTCCCTCTCCTTTTAAGCTTGCAACTAAAAAGCAGTCTGGTTGTTGAGGTCACTGACCCTGGCAACCAAACATTGGCTGTGAGGCTTCAGTTTTATCTTTTCTTAGTGTTTTGGGTTTTTTTTTTTGCTTTTATCGTTTTTATCTTTTTTTAGCTCTCTTCCGTTCATTTTCCATTTTGCCTGGTTGCTAGGGTAATTAAGCCATTGGATTTTATATTAAGGGTTTGCAAACTAACAGATACACCATTGCACAAAGAAAAGTTAATAATAATAGAAATGTATTAGAATACAGGGATGGGATCCCTTATTCGGAAACCCGTTATCCAGAAAGCTCCGCATTACGGAAAGGCCATCTCCTATAGACTCCATTATAAGCAAATTATTCTTATTTTTAAAAATAATTTTCTTTTTTTCTGTAATTATAAAACAGTACCTGTACTAAGATATAATTAATCCTTATTGGAGGCCAAACAAGCCTATTGGGTTTTTTCAATATTTATGATTTTTAGCAGATTTAAGTTATGGAGATCCAAATTACAGAAAGATCCCTTATCCGGAAAACCCAAGGTCCCGAGAATTCTGGATAACAGGACCTGTACTACTTTTTATGTCATACTAAAAGTTAATGTAGAGATGGAATATTTATTTACATGGCAATATTTTATGGGAAATGTTTATAAAGCAACAAATCTGTTTAGAATCGTCTGGAGTGTTTCTGGGTGATATGTGCTCTAAACAGATTGTAAGCAAACAGAGCTTAATGTCAAGACCATGCCAGCACACACACAAAGCACTGTTTGAAAACAATAAAATTAATGGCAGCTGTCATTAAAGTTCAGCTCTAGTCACAGTAAGCGGAAAGATCTTAGCAATTTGACACGCTGTGATATTGTTATTTGTATATATAGTGCTATGGGGTTTCTTTGTTGTTTCTGGATGCTCTGACAGAATAAATAAGATCTCACAAGCACCTTAAAAGAATTACAAAATTAGAAATGGAATTAATTCCATTATGTTAAGGGCTCATGCATACAGGCTCATGCATACAGGCTCATGCATACAGGCTTATGCTTTTCTAAACACATGCTGAGTGCATAAAATATAGATATATTGCATTTATATGCTTTTTTTTTTTTTTTTTTCTAAAAATGCATCTTTTTTGTCAGTTCCAGACGCAACACTGTATTCTGTTGCCTTTTAAACACACATCAAGTGCAGAAAAACACAGTATGTGGCGTTTAAAAAAACAAAACGCAACTCTGAATACTCTGTTGCAACTAGGCACAATACAGTAGAATCAGCTAGCTGATGCATTTATGTGTGTTTAAAGGACATTAACCTCAGTGTTTATTTAATTTGATTGAAGCTAATTGCCTATGTATACGTGTCTTTTAATTAAGCCTGAAACTTCTGCCACCTTTTCCCATTATCTTGGATGGGAAACACCTCATAGCACCAATTCTGGGACTTTTTAGCCTACAAAGCTCCCTAAACTATTTTGGGCTTAAAAAGGTTCTAGAGCTGGCAGTCCTGTTCATATGAATAGGAGACAATTTTGGGTGCCTCTCTACTAGCTGAACCATGCCAGTTTGCTATAGCCCTCACTGTGCCATCAAGGAAATTGTCAAATAAATTTAAGGTAAAGTGGTGGATAGAAATCTGTGATGACAAGGCATTTATTTTCTCCAACCCACACATATTGGTCTCTGTATATCTTCTGTGGCAGAATTTATTAGTAATTTACCTACTACTAGGAAAATCACTTAAATGCTACTATCACAGAGACATCAATACAGAGTCTTAAGGTTTTTTGTGTTGAATGATTTGTTAGGTCTGTCACCCTTGTTTAACAGTATTACCTTCTGAATTTCCAGACCTGTCAGTGCCAAAACCAGACCATTAGGATCCCGTGATATTTTGCCAAATAATCGACAGTTATATGAGATAATTTTAATTTACAACTTTCACCAGGTGAGTGTTCATGTTTTAAACGATTGAGTATGTAGTTCTCAGTAATGATACTGGCCTGTACCAGTTAGTAGAATAGATTTTAATATACACAAGAAAACTGCTTCATAGGATGATGCTGAAATCTTGGACAATTGTACTTCCATGCTCTTTCAATATTGACTAGCAAATGCAGAGTGAGCCGATGGTCTCTCACATGTATAGGTTCCAGGCAATAATCAGCTGAATTTATGAAATTGAAGATTTTTGCTGTTATCAGGCTGCTTTATCTGTAACTACTTTGTATGAAGTTAATTGGGCCTACATTATTCTTTAATGGGGCATATGTTTAGTTGCCCTTTAAGGTGGGACATTTATTTTACATATATTAATATATTCCCTGCCCTAGACTTACCTATTCTGTTATCTGATTATATATTTTTACATTTTCTTCTTCTGGTAAAAGCCTAAAAGTGGAGAAGTGACACCAAGCTGTCCTTTACTTTGTGAGTTGTTGTATGAATCTGAATTTGACAGCCAGCTTTGGATGATGTATGATCAGAACAAAAGACAAATGGGCTCAGGAGATGCATACCCACATCAGGTACTGGTTTGGTATTGTATATGCATGTATACAATAACTTACTCTCAAGAATCTGTCTCTTAAGTATAATGAGCATATTATAGGGGATTTAATTGGTAGGAGTCTATATAACTGTTACCAGAACATTAAAATTACATTACTACAGGGTTGCTGTCAGCCATCTGAATGGCATGATAAAGGATGTTGTAGTTTAAATGCATATTAGCAGTAATTAGAATACATCTCTTCTTTAATTAATGCCCCCCTATACACGTCTGCTAAATTTTATGGTATCTCTCTGTACAGCCTATGATCCTTTAGAGTGTTTACCTGCAAATGTTTCCTGCAAAGAATTAAATGTTTTGGGCTGTTTCCCACATATCCCCCAGTTATATCATTTCACATTTGCCACCCTGCTGGTTTATTAGTCGTAGGCTCTTTGGGGTAGGGTTACCTCTTGTATCAGTTGTTTTTCTTACGCAACCTGTATGTTTCATAAACACCCGTTTATGGTACAGGTATGGGACCTGTTATCCAGAATATTTGGGACCTGGGGTTTTCCAGATAACGGATATTTCCATAATTTAGATCTTCATTCCTTAGTTCTACTAAAAAATTATTAAATTATTTAAACATTAAAGAAACCCAATAGGGTTATTTTTCCTCCAATAAGGATTTATTATATCTTACTTTATCTTAGAATTTGATTAAAATGGAGTCTGAGGGAGATGGCCTTCCTGTAATTTGGAGCTTTCTGGACAACGGATTTCCAGATAATGGATCTCATACCTGTACAATTTTATGAGATATGTTGGCACTTGATAAATGCATGTTTATACTGGTATAAAGGTCTATTATACCACAATATCAGTGCTTCGGTAGGTAATAAGGAATTTATTGGCCAACCAACTTAGCATAGTGATAGCTTTCACAAGATTTAAACTGCAAGTTAAGTACAGATAAATTCACTGTAGTGGTCCTGTATTGGTACAGAGTTCCAGATCATGTAGTGTAACATTTTTAGGCTGATTCTTTGTTGAGCTTTAGTCCTACTTCAAACCAAACTAAGGTGTCTTTCTTTTCAGTATTCAGTGAAACTGGAGAAGGGGGATTATACCATCCGAATGCAAGTTCGTCATGAGCAAATAAGTGAATTAGAGCGCTTGAAAGACCTGCCATTTGTAGTCTCTCACAGAATGTCCAATACTTTAAGTCTAGATATATACGAAACCCACAGCATGGCCCTCTTGGGAAAGAAAAAGGCAAATAGCCAAACGTTACCACCAAAATATAGCCAGCCATTCTTTGTTACAATGCTGCCTGATGACAAGTAAGTATATATTAACCAAGGCATGTCATTTAGTCTGTTTAGTCTTTCCAGATAGGGAAATATGTAAATTGTACTGATAAATGGTGGTAAGATACTTTTTATTTAAGAAAAGAATGCAGGTATATGTTTCTTGGTACTTGAAATAAACAATGCAGCTCTTGACTTTCTCTATTGCTATGCTCAGGGTATCTGGCAGTGCATAAAACTACAAGATGCCATTTGCAGTTCAGACATTTTTGACAAAGATATCTTTTAGAAAAGACCATGTTTTTTTGGGGGGGTTTTTTTTTAATAAAAGAGATCATGTTTTCAAAATACCATTTCTTCCTGCCCCGAACATTCTTTTATGTTACAGTCTTTTAAATTAATTGCTGTACCACCTTTAAGAAGGACTTATCCCTCTTTTCCTAACTCTTAACACTCCTGCATAGTTGATGTGTGCTCAAAGTAAATCTCTGCATTGAAAGTACACATACCTGCACAAATTCACATTTGTATTCCCTTCCTTTCCCTCTTTCTCCCAAAGTCTTCAAAAGTTGGTGCTTTTTCCATGTAGTAGTAGTTTAATTTATGTCTGTTTTTTTTAAATTAATTTTACACTTCTTGATCTCCCTTCTTTGCTTTTAATAGAATACCTAAAGGTGCTGGGCCAGGTTGTTACCTTGCTGGTACTCTGACACTTTCCAAAACGGAACTGGGCAAGAAAGCTGTAAGTATTTCTTTGAAAGATTCTTAATGCTATGTGAATTTATTGCCACAAAATGGCAAGTTCATGTGACCTGCACTGAAGCACAATGCTATGGTAGAATGTGCATGCATTTAAACACCAAATCAGCTGCTGTTTATTGTTTGCCTTATACTCCACAGTTCCTGAAGGCTATTCGTGATGCTCTGGTTTATACCAGTCCAGTTCAGTCATTAGTGCTTTCAACAAATCCCATGGTCTTGTACAATTGAAATTAAGTACATACAATTGAAGTTTTATTAAAAAAGTAGAAAGATTCTTGTGAGTGATCATGACTTCCATGGATGTAGGAATACAAGGGCAGATAAGGTGAAAGGGAGCATAGCATGAAGTCTGGGTTCTAGGTGGGCTGGTTTTTATAGCAAGTGACAGCAAAAAGTGAGATTCTCAAAAAAAGATCTTTTTAAAGCATTACTGTATTGTTTGAATGTACAGCTCTGCATGTTCAAGTAGCACTGTATAAATAAAAATATACGAATATATAAAAGGGAAAAAGGTGCAACTGTATGGAAGTCAAGAAGTTGCTTGTGAGAAAATAAAAAAAATGGAATAATGGTTAAGAGATGAGGTCAATGAGGTGCCAACAGGAGGTGCTGGAGGATAAGCCTGGGGCTGAGGTGGAAAGATCTGTTTCACAATTGATTTATTTACAAGCTTTTTATTCTGTTTCAGTCAGTAATCTGTAATGTAAGAATATTTGTAAAAAATATTTGGAAAACATCCAGTGTGCCCTTACAATGTGGACGCTGTTTCCCTTTAACAGAGAAATAGTCAGCCATGATATAGAAGAATGAACGATCAGCAGTGTATGCACTTTTCACTTTTTATTTGTAGTCTTAAGTAAGTCTTGGTAATAAAAAAAGAGAGCATATTTAGATACATCCTGTGCAGCATAATGTATCGTGTTATAGACACGAAAAAGACAGAACTGGCACACCTCTTATTGTTAAAATTTAACTTTTACTTTCACTAGTTAAAAATGGTAGGTTAAAATAGATAGAAAAGTCAAGAAAAGTTTAAAATGTTACATATCACACCTTGAAAAATGTTTCAATTCTAGCTCTTATCCTCCTAAATAATGTTGCTTGGGAAGTATCTTTATCTGTTATAATTGGTTACATTTGTATCCTTGCTAGTCTGCGTATTGCATATGCCAAAGGAGAGCACGGTCCTTTCATTCAGGTACGTATTGCTAGTCTCTGCACAGAGGTAAAAAAATAAGCACACCATCCATTCAATAAATTTTTAATTAACCCTTCGTGTGTCGTGTGTTTTATTACTTAAATAACCCTTGTTGTCCAAGGGCTCAGATGAGTATTGGACTGTATTTATTTAGTCCTTATTTACTGGGTTACTACAAACTTATCAGGTAAGTATCTTATTATACTCAGGTAAGTATGGTTCTAAAGTTCTTATACTAGATAGAACTCCTAACTATAGACTCATTCTGTTTATTTCCACAGACTCACAGAATGAGTCTATAGTTAGGAGTTCTATCTAGTATAAGAACTTTAGAACCATACTTACCTGAGTATAATAAGATACTTACCTGATAAGTTTGTAGTAACCCAGTAAATAAGGACTAAATAAATACAGTCCAATACTCATCTGAGCCCTTGGACAACAAGGGTTATTTAAGTAATAAAACACACGACACACGAAGGGTTAATTAAAAATTTATTGAATGGATGGTGTGCTTATTTTTTGACCTCTGTGCAGAGACTAGCAATACGTACCTGAATGAAAGGACCGTGCTCTCCTTTGGCATATGCAATACGCAGACTAGCAAGGATACAAATGTAACCAATTATAACAGATAAAGATACTTCCCAAGCAACATTATTTAGGAGGATAAGAGCTAGAATTGAAACATTTTTCAAGGTGTGATATGTAACATTTTAAACTTTTCTTGACTTTTCTATCTATTTTAACCTACCATTTTTAACTAGTGAAAGTAAAAGTTAAATTTTAACAATAAGAGGTGTGCCAGTTCTGTCTTTTTCGTGTCTATAACACGATACATTATATTCGTAAGTTTTCAATACTGAGCACCCTAACATATACCACTGCAGTGCGAGGTTCTCTTTCTACTTTATATACATCCTGTGCAGCAGACATTGAAAGACATATGTAAATTTTTTGAAAAGCCTAGGCATAAATATTTTAGGAAAATTTAATCTGTAGAAAAAAACATTTTGAAGCCAAAATGGTCTCTCTTTACCATCTAAGACAAATTGCTATGTATGTATAGGAAAAAAATGTTTATTGAAATAAAAGAAAGTGGCAAAAATTCTGTATGATTCATTTAATAGTAGATAGCTATAGCACATCTAAGGCTTGCAATGTATGTATGGATACAGTCATTTATGATAAGGGATTTTATTAAAATTGGCTGAAATTATTGACTGGTATAGGGAAATGGTCAGTCACCAAACAAGTAAATTATTTGATAGTTATTGTGTAGCCCTCATATGTGTCAGTCTCTAAACATCAGTCTCCCCTCCAGTGTGGTGTTTTGGGGTTATATGTCCAAAAACTCCATCTGTTTTTATATGGCTAGCTTAAATAAGAACTAAAGCCTAACTAAAGAAGTAGGCTTAAAGTGATTAATAGTGATAAGTGATCATTGCTACATGGCAGCTCAGAAACCAGTGCAATTAGCATCAAAATTTAGTAATCAGCCCTGTAGCATCATCTTATATGACAGACCAACCTCATTTTCTGCTTGATAATTTGTGACTACCCTAAAGTGCTTAATAGATTATCCTGCAATTATTGAAGATTCAAAGTCACCGAGGTTTGATTACGATTTATCAATTTTAATTAGGATAGAAAAGAGTAAAATTAACCCCTATGAACTTGTTCAGTACTTCAATTGATTTTAAGTGCTTAGTGCCCAGCTTGTGAATTAAATATAAAGTTTGTGCAATGATGCCGAGGTTTATAAAAGTACTTGCCCTAATTGACCAAGACACCTAGTGCCCAGTAGTGAATTAATCAGTCTGTAGCATTAATACATTATAATTGATCATTAGAATTAATTAAAAAAATTCATTCACTTCATTCATAAAAGTGCCCATGCTACAGTAATTTAAATATTATCCAAACTAAAATTCAATGTAACCCAAGTACTTCTTTAATTAGTTCCAATTCCATAATCCATTATTGAAAAGTGCCAGTGCTCTAATAAAATATGAATTAATTGTTGCCAATTTTAAAAAACAGAATATTCAACATATCACTTCTATAATTCATTCAGTTAGAGACTGAGAAATATGCGACAATCCCTAAGCTTAACTTCTCAACAACTGCTCAGAGCTCACTGAGCATGTGAGTGTCACAGACACTTTCCAAAATGGGGAACAGAAATTTGGTTTAAAATGAAGAACTAATTTCAAATACTCCAATTGATGTGTCAGAAGTCTTAACATACCATAACAGAGAGAAATACAAAGAATGCAAAGACACGAAGTTCCAAGATTTCCTTGCTATTTTATATGGCTTATGGCTTGAAATGTTTTAAAATGTAAGGCATACTTTCAGCAACACACTGAGTGGTAAAAAGTAGTCTGTCACTACTCCATCTGCATTAGGCAGGGCACTCTCTCTATCACAGTGTTGGGAGTCCGATTCTTAGGATGCTGTGAGAAAATACTAGTACAACTGAAATTTTTTGTGTGTATGTTTTATTTTTTTAGCCTGTCACCTTATCAGCAATAATTGTGGCTTTTTTAAGCATTTGTGATTTTTACAAAGGCATACGCCTTTTATTGGCATCCATTTGTTCTGATTGTTTACAATTTATAAACCATTTTTACTCTTATTTGTTTAGCTAATTATTGATATGTGTTCCAGAAAGGTATATACACCTTAAATGGTGCAGATATAGTTACATGGTAAAAGTCTATCTCAGGGTTAGTAAAAGTGAAACGGAAGTTTGTGTGTTCTTATACGTGAGCAGAAACACATATTGAAATTAGAAAAAAAATGTATTCTACTTATTATTTTTTTTATTCTCATGCTTATATTTTCATTTTAATTTAATACAATTACAGGATGGGACATATCTTATTTATTACTTAATTGGCTTATTAATACCGTCTGTGATTGCAAGTGTTTCATTCCTAAAGTTTGGTGGGTGGGGATACCTTTATCTTGTTTACCTCTTTATGGTAAGCATTATATAATTCTCTATAATTGTTATTCATTTTAAAGGAGAAGGAAAGTCATTTTGGCATTTTACTGCCAATAGATTTGCCACATTAGTGCCACCTAGAACAATATATTTATTCTGCAGAAACCAGTAACATACCTAAGTAAACAGCTTTAGAAGCTTTTTCCCTTTGCTTAACATAGCAGGTGCCATTTTAGGTAGCTTCCTGCCTGCAGCTATATCCCTTATAGCCCTTATATCACACATTCCTAAGGGAGGGGGGGGGAGTTAGCATTCTAGTGGGAGGGGGAGGGGGAGCAGGAGAGAGAAGAGAACTGATCTCTGGCAATGGGAATTAAGGATGTTTCTGAGAGAGGAAGTCAGACACAGGACCATCATGTTTACAAAAAATCCTGTGTTTCTTTTGACAGAGGACTCAGTGCAGCATTACTGTAAGTGCTTAAGGCTGTATTTACATAGACCTTTCTGATAAAGCTTACTTAGTTTTTACCTTTCCTTCTCCTTTAATTGTACTTCAATTCATAATTACAAATCTTATTCATTGCATGTGTTTATCATCTTGTGGGTGATGTGTCTTCTAGCAAGCCTACAGTTGACTTAATTTAATATATCATGGGGTTCGATTTATTATTAAATAAGGGTCAGGATTGGGTAACACAAGATCTAAATGTCACTTGTATTGTTTGCTTCCCTTGTTTTCTTTTGATTATTTTTTTGCCCTTAGTTCATAATAAATCAGGTCCCTTAGTACCCTATATCACAACTTCAGCTGTTATATATCTGCAATAAATCAGGTATTTTATATAAAGTGACTTTTGTTTGATAAAATGTATGCAAGCGTTTGAATCAGGTTATCGCATAAGAGAATGCAAACCCTTAGAGAGTATAGAGCAAACACTTATAGAGTAGGTAGATTCCCACAGTACCTCTAAAGGTATGAATTTCATTCCACCACATTTATTATGTGACACTCCTTGACATTCATGGCTGTTTAGGGCTATGCAGGGGATAGCAGTAGCTTGTTTCATTGAAGTAACAGATGGTAGAATAGTAGATACAGAAATATAAAGGGGTCTGTTTAAGGCTCAGAATGCTTACAGTGGCAGTCCTGTAGTATCTCAGAGCCCACTCTGCATGAGAAATAGTACCTAAAAGGTTATAAAGAGGAATTGATAGTCTTTCTCTACACACCTGCATCAATCAGACATCATAATTCATGTATATCTGCAGATATGTAATCTATAAATGCATATATTTTCACGTTTTAGTGTTTCTGGCCTTGAGAGCACTGTTACTGTGCCATGGGTGCCTTGAATAGCATTTGAATCACTTTCTGTAACTTTCTGTACTAGAAACTTGGTAAATATAATATTTTTGGCAAAAAGATTTGGAAACAAGATTAGTATTTCTGTGTATTATGAAAGTCTATGTTTGTTTTAGTATATATATATATATATATACTCAGGGGTGCAACCAGATGCATGCTTTGGGTAGATTATTTATACTAGGCAGCTTTATCTAAAACTGCATGGTAATCATTTGCTTATGTTGATTATAGTGAACTGTCCAAATGAGTGATGATAAATAGGCAAGACATTCATGACAACCAGATACCATCTGGTTGCACCTCTGTGCCTCAGTAAGCCTAGCCCATGTTAGCTGAAGAGTGTGCATATTTTCTTACAGTATGTTATTCTAACTCCCAGGGGCAGTCTGCAGCAAAGCGACAAGGAAAGTTTAAAAAGGTACTGCATACCAGTTATTTATGTGATCTTTGCATATATGGCATACACTGTTAAATATGCTTTTGCCCTTGGGATGTAAGGATATTAGATTTATATCAATATAAATGCAGTTTAATCCCAGGTAGCCGTATAGTGTTGGTAGAAACACTAAGAGGCCTATTTATCAAAATTTGTATTTGTGTCATTTTCAGACTTTTTCTACTTTCTGTTAAAAAAAAAAATAAAAAATCAGAGTTTAAAAAATGTGATTGAATAAAACAGTTAAAGAACTCAAATACTTGAAATTGGTAGTTTTTGCAAAGCTTGGAAAAATTTTTTTTTGCCCATGACAGCTAGAACATGTTTTTAAATCTCAATTTAAAATTCATGATTATTAACCCATAAAAATACAAACGTTGATAAATAAGCTTTACAAGAGTTAAAGAACTTTCAGAATGAAAACTTATCCAACAGATTTATATATATATATATAGATATATAGATATATATATTTATATCTAAATTTGTGTCCTAATAATTGGCCTATCAAAGAATTTTATCAAATTGTCATGTTCATATAAGTAAATTACTCTTCTCTACTTTTGAGCCACCATTTTTTGATGTCCTTATGTATATCAAACTGTCTAAGTAATGGGCTGTTAATGTTCTGTATTTGTATGCAGACCTGCAGTGTTTAAGGGGTTTAGGCTCCCCCCAGGCTATACTAATGATGATGATACAACAGGCGATGTGTATTTTAGGCATTATTTGGCATAAGAGAGTCAAATATTAGCATTATTCCGTTTCTGTGGCCTTTTTTAGAATTTTTTAAGGCCAAAAAAAAAAGTCTTTCTAAAGTTTAAAAGATTAATAGAGTTAGTCTTGCAGTTTGTTTCTTCCATCTTTATAATGTGTCTTCTTGGGGTGCCTGTGACCAAAAAACACATCAGTGAATGAATGGCATTATCACTGAGTTAAGTACATTTTCTTGAGCTTTTACTAATAGTTTAGAGGCAGTTTCTCATATCTGTTTATTGTATCTAAGATCTCACTTGTGTTTTCGAGGTTATACATCCTCTAAAGGCTCTTAAACACATTTACATATTCTGGTTATTGGCTGGGTGGTAACAGATTTGTTTCATTGTTAAGTCAAGTAGATGTGTTTCAGGCTGCTTCTCAGATCTGGGATTTCTTTTCCCTTTATAGTGTGGGGGGGGGGGGGGGGCGGTGCTAATCTACTAATGTAATTCTAGGTCATCCTTTTATGTTTTGTGACTGCTAAATAGGGCAAATTTACTTTCCTTTAGGGATTTTTTTTCTGCTATATAAAAATGAGTTTAAGAAGGATTGTTAATGTTGTTGAGATTTTTCTACTGTAAAAATTGAGAATCATTTGAAAAATGCATAATTAGTAGACATTTTTCCCAGTGAAATGTAAACGAGGAACAGTGGTCCAAGCTCATATGAAATATATTTTTTGAATAAAAACATGGCAATTCAGCTGCAGGCCAGCAGGCTGGGTGGGATCCTCCAATGGACAAGATGGTGCACTGCAGTACAAGATGTTAGAACAACAGCACATTGCAGATATCATGGGCATTAGGTTCCCTATTCTGGCACATAAACAAGATTTTGGGATGATTCAGAGCTTGTTTTAATAAAAGTGCCCACAAAATTGCACCTGTCTGCTTGCTGTGATATTTAATTTGAAGACTAAAGGAAACAAGATCTATACAATGTGCATAGTGTGAGTAAGGTTTATTTTACCCAACTACCACAATAGAAAAAAAAATGGAATTATTTCTTAGGGTGACAGATCCCCTTTAACTAATCTACCTGAAGTATGCATTTAAATTAAGAAATCTTTAGACAAGTATATACTTACATTGGCATTTGCAATAGCATTTTACATCTCAGAAACCACTGTAATAATATAGCTGTATATATAATAGTTCAGGATTAAACAGTATTGCAAATATCTTAAGAAATACTGAAAATTAATGTAGTGTTATTAAAATTAAATTTTAATAACCAAATTGTTGAAATAAGGCAGTATACAACTGTGTAAACATGAGTTTAATCAGTAGGACTTGTGTTGGGTGTACATTTTGAAAACATATATACAATTTAAGATCAGCATTTTTGAGGAGATAACAGTCAGACAGATTATTGGTCACAATAAAACCTTCTGCATAATGATCTTCTCTTAATCTGTAGCCTGAAACACAGGGAGCAGTTATCCAAAGTGACTTTCAACCTTTGTGTGTTGCATTTGACAGTATTCCCTTTACTAGCATTATATGGAATGTGATGACAAAACTTTAGCCTTGTTCCTTAATCAGAGGTCCATTTATTCTTGAGATGTTCAGAATCCCAAATGTTTTGCTTTTCACAGAACACCTTATGATCACTAAAGATTGAGCCAAACCTTATCTGAGTTCCAGTTTGTATATTCAGATTTAAGCACAGTCCCAAAACATTGCATCATCTGAAAAATAAATTAAGTTTTCCAGTGTTATAAATGCAAATAATGCAATAAGTGGGGGCTTTGGTTGAATTCTGAACTGAATATTGGCCTTAGTGCATCCATAGTTCCTGTGACAGAGAAAGAGGGTACTTCTTTATTTTGTCCTGAAATTTGTTACCAAAAATATGGTTTAATACGTTTTAGTCAATATTCTGTTTTTTCTTAAATATTCTAATGGTTCAAGTATAAAGCAGCCATGAAAAAAATTACTTTTTTGTTTTGGTTTAGATTTCCACGATTGTGGATTTATTACCCATGAACTTTTGTAAGAGTAAAATCTGCTAGAAACATTACAAGTTCAAACTTCTATTTATTTGCATGTTAGGTGGATTCTCCTACCTGTATAATGGTACATTGAACTGAAATCCTTTTTCCATGAACTTTTGTAAGAGTAAAATCTGCTAGAAACATTACAATTTCAAACTTTACGAAATTCCATTTATTTGCATGTTAGGTGGATTCTCCTACCTGTATAATGGTACATTGAACTGAAATCCTTTTTATCATGTTTGTTTTATTTTCTGTTTGTTTGTTATTGTCACAACCAGGAATTTTTCATGTTTTAAATGATTGTTAAGTAAGTCAATTTAAATATTTTTCTCCTCTCCATAAAAGGATGTGATTTCAGTTCACTATCACTTGATCCCACCTTCATCAAAACCTAAGAATGGGACCAAGGAAAAAGAAAAGGAGGCAGAAAAAGAAAAAGATGTTAAGGAGGAGTATGCTGAAGCGCTTAGAGACTTAAAGATTCAATGGATGTCAAAGTAGGTCTACAAACTAACAGGAAATCCCTTTGCTTTCACTGCATGGGTAATTTGGAACAGGCATTCTTGGCTTCCAGCACACCACAGAATGTGGAATTTCAGCAGCTAATTTGCCCACTGCCAGTGATAATGGTTTAAAGATTTGGTTTTTAAGCTTATTTTTTTATCTTTTTATTTGGGGAAATAAAATCAAGTACTAAAGAGAAACTGCTTTAATTAAATTGGGCATTAAGACAAATTAGGTTACAGTTTGAATTTAATAGTGTATAATGTACTGTTGGTACTAAACTGGTAAAAGTTGTGCATTTTCTTCAGAAACACTACTATAGTTTTTATCAGTGATCCACAACTAGTGGCTCGTGAGCAACATGTTGCTCACCGATCCCTTGGATGTTGCTCTCAGTGCCCCCAAACCAAGTAGTTATTTTTGAATTCCTGACTTGGTCGCAAGTTTTGGGTGGATAAAAACAAGATTTACTACCAAATAGAGCCTCCTGTAAGCTGATAGTGTGCATAGAGGCTGCCTGATAGCCAATCTAAGCCCTTGTATGACACCTCCATGACCTTGTATGATGCTTGTGTTGCTCTTCAAGTCTTTTTACATTTGACTGTGGCTCACAAGTAAGGTTGGGGACCCCTGATTTATATAAATAAGCTGCTAAGTAGCCACTGGGAGAAAAGGCTTATGTTACAAAGGAGATAAGTAAGAGTCTGTTATCTGCTATATAACCTGTACCTTTTCTTCTTGGATGGTTGTTCCAGTGGCTACTTAGCATCTTGTTCATATATACTACAGTATATTAGTCAATAGTACTAAATATAGTAAATATAGTAAATATTTACTTAATGTTTTATTCAAGTGATTGTTATAGCCTTATTTTTTATTTATCTGTAACTTTATTTAAAGCTGAGAGGACCAGGCCAATCATTGGAAATAAATGGGTCTAAATGTTCTCCATTGCAGGCTTGAAAGCAGTGATATCTTTACTGACTTAAAAGAGGCATATCCAAATCATCTTCCTCTGTACGTGGCAAGACTGCATCAGTTGGATTCTGAGAAGGTAAAGTCATTACACATATTGTGATTCAGACAATATCAGAATAAAATAGGTTTTTATAAATCGTGTTTAAATGAGAGCAATCACATCTAATGATGCCCCCAGTAGCTCCCCAACTTTTTTGCTGATTCACAGCCCGTACTATGGACTGGTTTCAGTTATCCGAGATTAGGGACCGAAACTGTGTATGTATCTAATGTAAAACTGATATAGAAGATAAATTAAACCCATGTGCTCAGTATTGTTTAGAAAGGTGGGGGTTTTCTGGATAAGGGGTCTTTCTGTAATTTGAATTGCAATACCAGGATTGTATTGTCACCCGCATGAATTTATACTAGCTTAGTTATAATCATCTATATTGTGCTGTTACTATTACAGATAAAAATAAATTTAATTAAATAATAAGAATTGTATTCTTAAAATTGACTATATGGCAAATTGTATTCCCACATTTCTGAGCTTCCTTGGTAATCAGCTTCTGGATAATATCTGTGCAGCATGCCATTCATATCAGTGCCCAATGCCTTTCAGCTTCTTTATAAATCATGTTATTTAAGTTGTTCCTAAACTACTCAAACTATTTCATGAAGAGCAAACCAACCATTTTTGCCAGTTGCACTGTATTTACACAGGCCCTTGTTCATTACTAGAGCTCAAAAAGATTACTGCTTATTTCTGAAAGATAAAATTGCTTATGTGTTAAGATATGAAACTTTGTTTTTATGCAAATCCATAGAGGAAAGGCAGCACTAAGTTAGGGGTAAGTAATACATTTGCTCAGTATTTTAGATTTTTATTACACAAATAATATAGCTGCTGCACTACTGCAAGTATTATTCCCAAGGCATCAAGCCATATTGCTATTTGCAGCCTGCAAATATCTGTAATCTATACTCCTCTTAATGAGAAAATGTTTAAAATGGAATTTCCAAAATTGTCTCCTCACAGAGCTGAGATTCTCACTAATCTGTTTATGGCAATTTGAGCTCATTGAGTTATCAATTGTACCTAAGTTAAAGGAAAAATATACCCCAAAACAATGTACTTCCCTTTAAACATATACTGCATAAACAAGTTTGTATGTAAAACCCTGCTTCATCTAAATAAACCGTTTTCTTAAAAATATACTTTTTTAGTAGTACAGGTATGGGACCTGGTTATCCAGAATGCTCGGGGCCTGGGGTCTTTACGTAATTCGGATCTCCTACCTTAAATCTGCTAAAAAAAAAAAGTAATTAAACCCAATAGGGTTGTTTTGGCTCCAATTTAATAATCCAATTAATTATGCCTTAGTTGGGATCAAGTACAAGGTACTGTTTTATTAGAAAAAGAAAATCATTTTTAAAAATGTGAATTATTTGATCAAAATGGAATCTATAGGAGATGGCCTTTCCGTAAGTCAGAACTTTATGGATAATGGATTTCTGGATAATGGGTCCAATACCTGTATGTGCTATTGGGTACTCCTAAGTAGAAAATTGCCATTTTAAGAATTAGGGGCCACCCCCTGGGATGATAGGATTCACAGTGCACACAAACAAGCCAAGTCACACATACAAGCAAAGGCACACAAACATGTTAGGTCACATCAGCCAATTAATGGACAGAGTTCTGCTTTTTACTCTCACACTTCTTCCTGTTACAATTAAAGCTGCATTATTTCTGGTCATGTGATCTCTGAGGGAGCACACAGCCCATCACTAAATGGTGGCTCAAAGGAAAGGATGTAAAAGGGCACTATCTACCCAGGAGCTTAGGAGTGCTGGATCATCTGGATTAATCTAGAAGAGTTAGAATAGACACAAGAGTATGTTTGTCTGCAGGAAACTTCAATTTGGACTCTCCGTTGCATTTATTTTGGAGCAGTTGTGGGTGAATTCATAAATGTCCCCTATAGTGGAAGTGAAAGGATGCAATTTTCTGGAGGAAAGCTAAGTCAGGTTAAATAGTGTTCTTTATAAAAAGATGGATGATTTCTTGGACATATAATCAGATGCAAATATCTTACAACTTAAATCTGCACACAAAATGGACAGGTCTAATTTCAGGAGGCAAGTGTTGGGGAAAAATGCTTTCTGCTTGTGTACTTTAATATATTATATGGAAGCTAAATGTTTTATACATTCTTTTACAGGTGATAAGTTCTGCTGAATACAGCAGAATATCTTCTTATCACAATGCTTATATGCTGGGCTATTCCTAAGTACATATAAAACATTTGCTAGCTAGTATTGCTGCTTGCCCTGCATACATTTTTTGGTGGGTAAACTTTGGTTTAGATGTATTGGCTTACTAAAATAGATTACACAGTGCATGCCCTATGCTAAGAGAGCTAAATCCTTATAACAGCTTTCATGGTGGCAAGGATTCATCAATGTGTAATGCTTGGCAAAGGTGTAGTATTTTATTTTAACTCTTGCTCTTGGTATCAAGAGCCCACTATTTCTTGGGCAATGACTTCTCGTGCATGTACATGCTATAAAGGCTGCTGCTCTTACAGAATTTGTATTCAGCTCTTGCACTGAAGCTACATTTGGCATACTAATTCAGTACAAATAACACGCTCAGCGAATGTTTTAAGTTTTAAGTTGCACTACTGTAAAAAGTTTGTATGCATTTTTAGAATAACTTTGTGTCTTGTGATCCCCTGAATTTAATAATGTAATATTTATTTCAGTTGCATTTGTTTTTGTTATATTTTGGTCTTATAAGGAATTGTTTAATCTACTACAAGCGGTATTCTTGACTGTACCTAGTTTATGTACATTCAGGTTACATTTCTACACCCTTTCATGAGGCCTATGTACATGAGACCTATGTGTGCCTTGTAGCCCAGTCTTTTTAGGCTGGGTTACAAGGCAGTTAAAATGGGCACTACTTGCTGAACCTTTTCTGTTGATTTCTATTAAATTCTGAAAAAAAGAATAGGAACTTTTGGTGTGAGCAAGGAATATGTTTATCCCTTATTCTTTCTTAAGAGGTGGTGTATATCACATGTCTATGGGTTTATAAATGTGTTTTGTTTTACTACTTTATATTTACTTATGGTATGTTTGCTTCCCTTTAGGATCGGCTAAAAAGAATACATGAAATCCTTGAAGCATCTAATGATGTTATCTTGCGCATTGACCAAACTGCTCTTGCGGTCTTTCTTGCAATGAAGACTGATCCAAGGCCAGATGCAGCCACAATAAAAAAGTACCTAACCAGTAAATATTTGTTTTTTTTGCTCATAGGATTCAAAGAGATTAGTTTCTACTAAATATTGTCTGTACGCCTTTGTATTTGATCAGATCCCTAAAAACCCAGTTTTGCTTTGATATATATATAATTATATAATGCAAATTGCAACTTCCCACAGCTTGGAAATTAATGGTGTTGGGCTCTATATAATGATTTTATTGTACCCCACTATTGTACAGTACATGCTAAAGATGCCTTGGTGTTCCTTGACAATTAATTTAAAGCCATTAGCCTGCAGGCTAGATTTTAAGCCCCAAAGCAAAAAGTATATACTGCCTCTTAGTCGTGCATTACACAGCTTATAGACAATACCCAGACTGCTGCAGGGGTTTCTTGCTCATTATACACACTCCTGGCTTAGTCTAATTAGGCAGGCTTCTCATTTCTATTGATTGTACACACTCCTGGCTTAGAAATGAGAAGCCTGCCTAATGAAACTAAGCCAGGAGTGTGTAAAATAAATAGAAATGAGAAGCCTGCCTAATGAAACTATTTATTGTACACACTCCTGGCTTAGTTTCATTAGGCAGGCTTCTCATTTCTATTAATTGTACATACTCCTGGCTTAGTTTCATTAGGCTCATACACATGGGCATCTGTGTTTGCTGTGTGTTAGATTTTATATGCGTTCCGTCATGTGGCAGCACAGGCAGTTACATCTGCATTCACCTTGCCCTTGGCTAAAGACCCATTGAGTAACTTAGATCAGCTTATACCTCCAACATAAAAAGCCCACCACTGGGCAAATGCAGATATAAACACATGTGTAAGTGCTTGGGTTGCCACCTTTTTGGGAAAAAATGCCAACCTTCCTATATTTTTATATTTCCTCCCTACAACTGCCATTGGCATAAAGTATCCTTTTTATGGGCCAGGGTGGCATAATTTTTGCACCAAGGGGGAAATGGGCAGATCACCATTGAGCTGGATTCAAACCAGTTCCGTCAGGATTGCCATTAACCTTTACAGTCCTTCGCTCTACCACTTGAGCCAGATGCAGCAGTCTCAGACAGCCTCCTAACTGTGCCCTCTTTGCCTATAAACCATCAGATAGAGACAAACTATAAACAGCAAGGCATCCCCTACCACAAGTTGGATTTTTGTTTTTTATTTATTTAAAACTACATTTATTATATGCTGTAGGTCTTTTAGTGTTCTACTTTTCATCCTGATTAAAGAATAAAATGTGTTATATTTTCAGTGACATGGACAAGCAGAAAAGTACGTTGATTGATGCTCTGTGTCGGAAAGGCTGCGCACTTGCCGATAAATTGATTCATCTTCAGTCTGAAGAAGGAGCTGCTTCAGGTGATGCAGAAAAGAAGGAAGACGATCAAGAAGCCATTTCTGATGCCTTAAATGAGACCTACTGGGAAGTGGTCAAATGGGCTGACCTCAGTGATTCAAAGGTACTCTTTTATATATTCAAGCATCCCAGTACCTTTGTTATGTTATAAAAACGTAATTAGAAATGTTTAACTGAATGTTTTCATTTAAGAGAAGTGTAAAAACCTAAAGTATTCTTAAAATGTATAGTGCTTTACTAAAAGCTAAATATGTAAATGAATTTGCAAAGCTCAATAATGTATACCTATAATATTATCTAATTTGACTTATACAGGATTACATAAATTATGTTTAAACTCTTAAAGGAGACATTTTATATTAAGTTCATATTCAGGTATAATTTTCATCCTCCCTCAAAATGTGAAATGATGCAGAAAGAAAGATGTTTTGAAAGCATTTTACCTCCTAAAACTGTCATTATATGCGAGCTGCATACACAAGCTCTCCAGTCTGAAGCCAGAGCAAAATGAGACATGGGAGTATCGCTTCAGTCTCCCACAGGAAGTGGTCACGGCACTGACTGACAGGCTTTACTCAACAGTAGCAAGGAAAACCCCTCCCAGTTTCCTCCCTCTGTGTCTCTCTGCTTGTGCTGCTGCCAGGGGAGGGGAGGGGAGGGGGGAACATAGTCCCTTTCCTTTCTTAGTTAGCTTGTGGCAGCCCTGTGAGAGCAGAGAGTCGCTCTGAGGCTGTCATTCAGAAATGATAATATAATGCACGCAGAGCACATACAGCCAGATTCAAAATACAGGCTGAATGGCAATTAACTGTTGCTTTTTTAAGATGACTGTGACCTAGTAAACTGAATTCTAGGCTGTATAAGAACTGGTATTCGTAACAGAAAAAGAGAGGCTTTTTTGCCAATTTATAGGTCATTGGTAAGAACGTGCACAACTATAGAACTGACGCTGAAATTAGTTCAAGTGGGACAAATAACATGGTCCATAGTTGATACAAAGAGAGGAAAGAAATGTAGAACTTTTAATATCTACAGCTTATAAAGAAGAAGAAATGTACATATATTTGTATTTATTAAGCACTACTTATGTACGCAGCACTGTACAGCAGCAATGATGTAGCATTAACCTAAATGTTTAAGAAAAGATACAGGACAAAAACTAAAAATGGTAAGGTGGCAAAAAAAAAAATTGGATCAATACATGAAACATTTTGCTGCTCATCAGTGGTTTTACCTTTCCTTCAAGTGGAGCTATTATATAATTTATAGTAAATAATGTACCCCCTGTTGTAAAAAATAGGGATATTGACCAGAGGTCACCCCTTTAGATTAGAGGAACGGAGCTTCCATTTGAAGAAGCGTAGGTGGTTTTTCACGGTGAGGGCAGTGAGGTTGTGGAATGCCCTTCCTAGAAATGTGGTAATGGCAGATTCTGTTAATGCCTTTAAGAGGGGCCTGGATGAGTTCTTGAACAATCAGAATATTCAAGGCTATTGTGATACTAATATCTACAGTTAGTATTAGTGGTTGTATATATAGTTTATGTATGTGAGTGTATAGATTGGTAGGTGTGGGTTGTGTGTGCTGGGTTTACTTGGATGGGTTGAACTTGATGGACTCTGGTCTTTTTTCAACCCTATGTAACTATGTAAGTGACCAAAGGCCAAGTGCTTTTATATAGGTCATGGAACTTTAAGGTGACTTCTAATATCCTCATATTTTACAACAGGGGGTGTATTGTTTATTATAATACACAAGTTTCAGTCAGTCATGTGATAAAAATTACATCACTGATTGCACTAATCTTTACTAATTACATCACTGATGATAATTAATGACATCATTAAACTCTGGTTATAAGGATATAATTTACAGGATAGATACATTGTATATATTATATGTAGTATCTAGCAACCCCCCCCCCCCCCACTCTCTCTCTTTCTCTTTATAGCTATCTATCTATCTATATATCAAAAGATATATATGCATCTAAATTTACATGTGATAGGACCTTACACTTATGTGTTTATGCGTTTGCATTTAAACAAGAAGGTATGTGTTACCAGAGTGAATAATTCAGCTGCTTTTCCATGCTGTCAGGTTCTTCCGTTCGTCTATAAGCATGCCTTAGCAAATAAACTGTATGGTCGGGGCATAAAGTTTGCAACAAAACTTGTTGAAGAGAAACCTACGAAAGAAAACTGGAAGAACTGTATCCAGGTAGGTATCCATTTTAATATGAACACTGTGCCTATGGCTATGCATAAACCAAGGCAATATGTTGGTATGATTTTATTTTTATTTATTTTTTTGCTTGTAGCTATATACATCTGCTTTAGTAATGTCTTCAGTTTAAAACTCCAACTTGCAGCTCAGCAGTAAAGTGTGACTGAAGTTTATCAGAGCACAGGTCACATGGCTGTGGCACCCTGGCAAATGAAGAATATGGCTAGCCCCATGTGACATTTCAAAATTAAATATAAAAAAAAACATGTTTTCCCATGATAGTATTCCTTTAATGTAATGCTTCTTGTGCAGGACATATAAGTGGTGCAGTGAATGAAGAAAGATTTACTTTGTAACCTTGATTTTATTTCTCCAATATATCAGCCAAGCTCTTTGCCGTTCATTTTAGCTCCAAAGCTTCCCCCAAAGTTGAGGTAGCCATCACTTTGTGCAAGGGTCTTATTCAGAGATGAGGCACTTTCCAAATAAACTAAAAGCCTCAATCTTTATACAGCAAGCTTCTCAGAATTAATCTATATGTATTGTATACTGAGCTATATACTGAGGTACAGTGCTGAGTAATACGAGCTTCTGGCATTCCTACTGCACCATTTTTTCTACCTTTTGCTACCTAACACTTGTTTGAAGACTCTGATATATTTTACCTATGGATGCACTAAACCCAGATGTTAGAGATAAGCAAGGGATACAGACACATTCTGTACTAATCCTTTTTAAGAGCTTTTAGTATAAATGTGTTTTTTTTGGAAACTTATATACAGAAATATTCACACTTTTGCTCCCTACCCTTTTTGGCTTCCTATCTATTTTTCTTTACTTTTTTTTTTCTCCTTTCCCTTAATTTTCCATGGTTTTTGAACTTTCTCAAGGTCCTGTTTTTATCAAAATATCCTGCGCCAAATACTTAGGTCAGCTATACAAAATACACAGCTTAGGCAGTTCATCCCCAATCAGGTGCAAATTGTCGGCAGCTCCATGTCTGTGATGTGTAGAAAGCATTACAGATAATCAAACCACTTCTGTTTTTATTCCACAGATAATGAAGTTTCTGGGATGGACTCACAGTGCATCATTTACAGAAAACTGGATGCCAGTCATGTACCCTCCTGATTATTCAGTTTTCTAGAACAATACGTTTTTTTTACCAGGATCTTCTAACCAGACATCTGTATGTTTTTATTTTTCTCTTTTCAAAAGCATGTTTTCATCAATGAATGACCATTATTAAACGGCGTATTTATCAGCAAGTGCACAATGTGACCCATTGTGTGTTTCAGAATGGGATTCTTGCATGTCTAGTTGGTTCTTTTAAATGTGACGCGTGTAAAAGAGCTGGATTTTACAGTAAAACTTTTAAGATTCTGTGTTGCCATGGTTATGAAGGCCTTATATGTTCAGAATGATTATTACATTTACATTTTATTTATTAGACAATAAGTGTTTACATTATAATGGAAATATCACCTCTCCAATCATTCCTAAAATGAAATAATAGATTTTTTTTTTTTTTTACACTGGTGGGGAAACTCTTCATTTAACAGAGTATATGCTTTTACAGACCTTTAACTTTTTTTATGACATCTGCCATACAGATTTATTGAGGCAAAACCAACATTTTATTTGCAAAATAAACTGTTGACAATACACATATAATGCTTCTGATCAATACACATATAATGCTTCTGAATCAGGTATTGTAAAGTGATACATGTGTATTTATCAAACTATAATAACATAATGTAAGATAAAAACGGTGCACAGAACAAAGATGTAACACACACTGCTATTTTAAGATTTTTTTTTACAACAATAAAATACGCAATCTCAGTTGTTTGCTGTTTCATCATGTAGATTTTTTTTTCTTAATGTGCAGAGGGAAATTGGTAAATATGAAACCATTTAAAATACAGGTATTGGGTCTGTTATCTGGAAACTTGTCATCGGGAAAGCTCAGAAATTATGGGACAACCATCTCCCATAGATGCCATTTTGAACAAATAATTCAATTTTTAAAAATGATTTCCTTTTTCTCTGTAAAAATAAAACAGTACCTTGTGCTTGATCCCAACTAAATATCCTTATTGGAGGTGAAACAATCCTATTGGGTTTATTTGCTGATTGTTAAGTAGATTTAAAGTATGATGATCCAAATTAAGGAAAGATCCCTTATCCAGAAAACCTCAGGACCCAGTCCCATACCTGTATCAGAATATTGTCATGCCAAATCGCCTAGCGCTATATTTAAAAACATCACCATAACTGTCACAAAAGTCCAGAGGCATCATTTTGTCACACAGTTGCACTTTCTTTAGGGAGGTCAATAGAAAAACAGTGACAGAAATTGTCATATGGGTCCCCAGTATACAGGGTCGGAATTGGCTGCCGGGACAAAGAACCCGGTGGCCCAGACCCGATCCCTGTTGCAGTTTCTCCTGGTCGCTGATGTCCCCCCCTGACAGGTTACACTTACGCATGCTCAGGGGAGGACATCAGGCAGGGGACCCTGCAGTGGGTTAGGGGGGTGCGGGGGTGATGCGGCCAGCGGGGGGCACCTTGGGGGTGGTGGGCCCTGCACACCCCAGTCTGACCCTACCAGTTTAGCTAATAGCAACTATGAAATAAAGTAAGATAATTACTCAAAAACACCGTCTGTTACATATTGGGGTGTTAATAACATCAAACTATATTTTTTAGTGTTTATAAGGATACCAACCACTCACAAAAAAATGTAAATAGCAGTGCGTACATTTGTCATATAAAAAAAAGGGGGTTTAGTAAACAGATCAAGAAAATCAGCATTGCTGCACATTCTGCTTTGTGTTAGTTTTGCAACATCTGCTCTGGACAGCGTCCTTGGTGGCTTCAAGAAGTATGTTACATGTTTCAGAAGTCTATGAAAACACATAATCATCAACAAGCAAGTCTTGTAAACAGAAGGATCAAAACAACATTGACTTACTATTTGTAAATGTAAAAACCCAAGCCATAGCTGCTTTGCAAATATATAGTAAACTGCAATGATTTGGGAGACCAGATCTAGCCTGCCTTATGTTTGGCTTTGAAGATTTTAACCTCCGAATCTGGAAACTCAGCCAGTAGTTCTGTTTCAAATGATGTATTGAACTGCGATAAGAAATGATAATCTGTGTTAAATCTGAATTTGTTGGCCCATATTAGTTCTGTCTCAGGTTGGCACAAGTGCTTCATTGTTTCCAATAATTCGCCAAGATATGTATGATGGTAGACAACATCAGCTGCTAAAATGTAATCATATAGGCAAGACGATTTTGGAAAGTTTGCTTCAAGGTCTTGACCCCACACCAACTCTCTTACTTCAGGGTTATGTAGGCATTTTCCTTTTGTGTTCCTTGATAAATTATATCTCAGATTCCCAAGGCAGTTGGGCATATCAGTTGCTGTGATTTCAGCTCCTAGAAGAAAGAAAATCGGTGACATACTGTACTACATAAAGGAAAGGGTACAAATGGTCCATATATTTGTTATAATAGATGCTACCACATACAGTTATGCGTGAAGGATTAATAAAGCAGGGCACACTGACTTAAACAGTATAT
Organism: Xenopus tropicalis; assembly: GCF_000004195.4. NCBI lineage: Eukaryota > Metazoa > Chordata > Amphibia > Anura > Pipidae > Xenopus > Xenopus tropicalis. The sequence continues at coordinate 119,667,237 of NC_030678.2, read as the reverse complement.
GTGGGATAAGTACACATAAGCAAATGATATTCACAGACCTAGTATGCATGCAACAATTGATACCAGGCCAGTTCCAGAACCAATTTCAAGTACTTTCTTGTTTTTCAGGTTGAGTTCTTCTCTGTTTTCTTCCAAATAATGGCATAATGCCTTTGCCTGTAAAACTTGAATGTTTTAGTGTATAAAAAAGTGAATCTTTACAATATTGTAATATATATCCCTGGTGCAGTAACCCATAGCAACCAATAAGATGTTTGCTTCTAAACTGATGGTTGTTTGATATAGGTTACTGCACCTGGGCGAACTTTTGTATTTAATATTGCAAAACCCCAATAGACTGCCTAGATATAACTAGTAATCTATGTAATGTATACAGCATGAAGTCATTATGGTAAGAAGTTTAAAGGAGAAGGAAGTACAAACTAAGTAAGCTTTATCAGAAAGGTCTATGTAAATACAGCCATAAGCACTTACAGTAGTGCTGCACTCTCTGTCAAAAGAAACACAGGATTTCTTGTCTCTTTTTTTGTAAACGTAATGTTCCACTGTCTGATTTCCTCTCTCAGAACAGCCTTAATTCCTGGGGCCAGAGTCTGCGCAGTTCTCTCCTCTCTGCTGCTCCTCCCTCCCCTCTCCTGCTCCCCTCCTCCCGCTCCCCTCCTCCCACCAGAATGCAAAGAACTCCCTCCCTTAGGAATGTGTGATGTCAGGTACAATGGCTAGAGACTGCAATGAGGAAGCAACTTAAATTGAGGCACTAATGTGGCAAATCTATTGGCAGTAAAATGCTAAAATGACTTTCCTTCTCCTTTAAATAGCTCATCTTGGGCTCAATCTACATTAGGGGTCAATTATGTACAATCTACATAATTGACCCCTAAGCAAATAAGTTTCCATTTAACCATAGTGAAACACATCTATCCAGGTATTTAAATAGTGAGATGCCACAACTTTGTGTTAATTTTATCCGGAAATATAAATGTTATACATAATACAATAATATCATTCACTAATTTGATGCAATTTGTAATATGTACAGTCGGGCCAAAATATTTGAACAGAGACACAAGTTTCATCATTCTGACTGTGCCACCACACACCCCACCCCCTTTTCACGGTCTCTTGCAGTCAATGACTACCTAAAGTCTAGAATTCATGGACAATTTTGGTTTTCCTCCTTAGTGGTGCTTTGCCAGTCCCTGCAGCTGTCTTCAGTTGCTGCTTATGAATTGGTCTTCCTGCCTTTAGTATTTTAGCAAGTGCATGTTCATGTGGGTTAAGATCAGATTACTGACTCACTTTCCTTAAAAAGCTCTTAGGTTACTTTTAAAGAATGTTTTGGTCATTGTCCTTTGTACTGTGAAGCACTGTCCAATCTGTGTTGGAACCTGAGCAGACAGTATAGCCCTATACTCAAACCTAAATTCATCCTGCTGCTTCTGTCAGTTGCCATATCATCGATAAACACTAGTGACCCAATTCCATTGGCACATTTATGCCCACACCATAACGCTGCTTCCACCACCATCATATATGATGTATTCCTTGTTTTTAGAATGTACCAGGTTGCTGCTATGCCAGATGGGTAAGTTCTCAAACATGGATATCTATTAAATTGATAAGATGATCATTTATATCATGTACAGTTCCACTCTGCTGAGTCTCTGAATACCCTACTGCCCCAATGCAAGATTCTGATTTCCTTTACCAATGTAAATCTTGCAGTTTCCCAAAGAAGGCTGTGCATATAATAATGTTTATGGGTGATTAAAAAAATAGAAGAGTTTGAATAGAAGAATTACTGGTTTCTGTTGGAGCACTCAACTATTATGACAGGATTAGGGACAGGGTTAAAATTAACCTGCTTCTCAAAGTTCTGAAGATGGGGAAGTAATTATGGATCAGTGGCAATTAGTTATGAATAGATGTGTCTGCTTAACAGAAAATAAAATATTAAATTAAATTAAAAATGGTCCATTTTTCCTGGTTACTGGTTCTGGTTACTAATTCCATTACATTGTCAATTTTTTTTTAAATGTTTAATGTTTTAATAATTTTTTTTTTTTTGTTTATAAAATTTTAAAGGTATAATAAAAAACAATGTCTGCAATTGCCCCAATCAACACTGGCAGAAACAAAACTTCCTGTTGGAGATCAAGGTGTTAGTTGTACAACCGTTGTTTGAGTATCGCCCCCAGCTTTCATTAGGGAGCCTGACACCCCAATAACTGCTTTTTGGTTATGATCTGGTAGAATATCTTTGTAGAGATCAAACCAACCACATGTACATAGATTTTATTTACAAAGTTGGGTATTATTTAGAACTGTTTTGCCATTTGTGAAAAATATATTGTTCCATCCCTTTCCCCTTTATCCCCTTTCAAATGGAAATGTATAATTGCACAAATCAAAGTTCATGGTGATGCTCTGTTGTAGCATTTGTAAACAACTGCGTTTTTACCATTGTGACCATTGTGATTGTGAAAGCTTAGAAATGTTTAAAAGCAACTTACTTGTGCATGAAATGCTGTGCCTTAAGGTGGCCATACACGTAGCAATAACAATCTTTTGTGCGACTATTGGTCACACGAAAGAACGTTCCCACCCTCCACTGACGTTCAGGGCTGAAGTGTCAGATATGGAGGTAGAAACAATAGAAATGCTACCTCCACCTGCCGATTCAGTCCTGACTGTAGATTATGCTCGGGCGCCTTCAATGGTGTCCGCAGCCTTTTGCGATATTGGTTGCCTCTTCAAGCTGCCATACATGCCTCGAATATTGTATGAAACAAGGTTTTGTACGATATCATTGGTGCATGTATGGCCAGCTTTATTATATATGTTTTTCAACATAAACAACAGACACAACTACAAAAAGTGAAACTGTTAACCTTTCTCTTCAGACCACATTACAGGCATTTACCACCTTGTGGCAGTTCAGCACAGTATTTAAGGATATATATATGTGTGCAAAACTATTTGCCCCCTTCCTGATTTCTTATTCTTTTGCATGTTTGTCACACAAAATGTTTCTGATCATCAAGCACATTTAACTATTAGTCAAAGATAACACAAGTAAACACAAAATGCAGTTTTTAAATGAGGGTTTTTATTATTTAGGGAGAAAAAAAATCCAAACCTACATGGCCCTGTGTGAAAAAGTAATTGCCCCCTGAACCTAATAACTGGTTGGGCCACCCTTAGCAGCAATAACTGCAATCAAGCATTTGCGATAACTTGCAACGAGTCTTTTACAGCGCTCTGGAGGAATTTTGGCCCACTCATCTTTGCAGAATTGTTGTAATTCAGCTTTATTTGAGGGTTTTCTAGCATGAACCGCCTTTTTAAGGTCATGCCACAACATCTCAATAGGATTCAGGTCAGGACTTTGACTAGGCCACTCCAAAGTCTTCATTTTGTTTTTCTTCAGCCATTCAGAGGTGGATTTGCTGGTTTGTTTTGGGTCATTGTCCTGCTGCAGCACCCAAGATTGCTTCAGCTTGAGTTGACGAACAGATGGCCGGACATTCTCCTTCAGGATTTTTTGGTAGACAGTAGAATTCATGGTTCCATCTATCACAGCAAGCCTTCCAGGTCCTGAAGCAGCAAAACAACCCCAGACCATCACACTACCGCCACCATATTTTACTGTTGGTATGATGTTCTTTTTCTGAAATGCTGTGTTACTTTTACGCCAGATGTAACGGGACACGCACCTTCCAAAAAGTTCAACTTTTGTCTCGTCGGTCCACAAGATATTGATCTTGGCAATCATTGAGATGTTTTTTAGCAAAATTGAGACGAGCCATAATGTTCTTTTTGCTTAAAAGTGGTTTGCGCCTTGGAAATCTGCCATGCAGGCCGTTTTTGCCCAATCTCTTTCTTATGGTGCGTCGTGAACACTGACCTTAATTGAGGCAAGTGAGGCCTGCAGTTCTTTAGATGTTGTCCTGGGGTCTTTTGGGGCCTCTCGGATGAGTTGTCTCTGCGCTCTTGGGGTAATTTTGGTCGGCCGGCCACTCCTGGGAAGGTTCACCACTGTTCCATGTTTTTGCCATTTGTGGATAATGGCTCTCACTGTGGTTCGCTGGAGTCCCAAAGCTTTAGAAATGGCTTTATAACCTTTACCAGACTGATAGATCTCAATTACTTTTGTTCTCATTTGTTCCTGAATTTCTTTGGATCTTGGCATGATGTCTAGCTTTTGAGGTGCTTTTGGTCTACTTCTCTGTGTCAGGTAGCTCCTATTTAAGTGATTTCTTGATTGAAACAGGTGTGGCAGTAATCAGGCCTGGGGGTGACTACAGAAATTGATATTGAAATTGAAAATTGAAATTGATAAACCACAGTTAAGTTATTTTTTCACACAGGGCCATGTAGATTTGGAGTTTTTTTTCCCTTAATAACGTAAACCTTCATTTAAAAACTGCATTTTGTGTTCAATTATGTTATCTTTGACTAATAGTTAACGGTTTTTGATGAGCAGAAACATTTAAGTGTGACAAACATGCAAAAGAATAAGAAATATATATATAGAAAAAGGCTGAGGCACACACTTATAGGGATAACAACCTGGGTGCAAATCAGATAAACAATGTAAATATGTAAAAAATGCTGATGCACACCAGGAAAATTATCTTGATAAAGGTCCCGGGTGAGGACCGAAACGTCGATCTAAATAAAGTAAGTATCTTTTTTTTTGATAAAATTTTCCTGGTGTGCATCAGCATATTTTATATATATATATATATATATATATATATATATGTACCCCCTATTGTAAAATATAAGGACCAAGGTGAATTATTTTGTATCATAGCTTTGAATCCAATTAGCTGCCTAGAGAAGTATTCTGTGTAAAATGCAAAAATGAAAAAAGCATTCAGTGAATAAATACAGTATATATGGCTGGTCTTCTTATAGAAAAACAACATTTAAAATGGTGCTCAAAGACAGCTGCGTGTGTCCATAGAATGCAAATGTATAATGTGATTAAAAATATCACACACAAAAATACCCCAGTCTGCTGCCAGATATTTGGGCTAAATCCAGCAGTAGAGATGAGGTGGGATACCTCCTTTCCCAGCAATTGGTACATGGGCAGGACAGGCAAACTGTGGGGGGAGGGCTGAGGTAAGGTGCCTAGGGCAGCAGCACACCTAAATACAGCCCTCAAGCCGCAACTGAAATAAAGGATTTACTGAACTATTTGGTCCATGTTATTAGAATTTTTTTTGAGGTATACTGCAGAGGTTTATCCCAGATGGAATGTTAAGTTACACAATCTTATATCACAACTGATGGAACTTTTGTCTTGTTAGAGAACACAGCTACCCAGATAAATGTTCTTTATATAAAAGTGACTGTAATTTTATAAATAATATCTTAGGCTATGTGAAACTAAAAAAATCATATAAATTGTTTTACATATCATCCTAATGGTCAGAGAATGGTTCAAGATCAAAACCAGTCTATTTGGGTTTTTTTAATGGCCTGTAACACCTTATTACAGAACTGGTGACAGCAGTGGGATTAAGCCTCCATACTGAAAGGTGTTAGATTCCTTAGACAGATTAACACCAGTGCCTGTAAGGGCTGCAGCAAACTAATACAATTACAGGATTTAACCCTTTTATATCCTGTAAAACATGGCACCAAATCACCAACATTAAATCAACTTATAATTACACGATAAATAGAGATATCATACAGGCCCATGAAATTGGTCACCTTTTTGAAAGCAAACATCTTATTGGTTGCTATGGGTCACTTCACCTGGGCAATATATAAGATATAAGATATGGGGTTAAATAAGCACCATTTCATTTGTTAGCCACTAATATGGTAAAAGGGCTGAATTTATTACTCTATCCAGCTATGCAATCCCACTTCACAGTTACTTCCAACTTTTCCTAGAGGTAGCAATAATTGTGATTCTCCTGTTGCCATCCTTTTGACATAGTATATATGATAAGAGCATACCTGTTTGAACTATGACTGCATAGCTGTGTGTATCACCCTTTCCACTAATATAAGCCTTCCAAATGTGGTACCTGTGCCTCGGTGCATTCGGTAGAACTCTTTTGCCTCAAGTACGTTTATCTGCTTGAGTAAATTCACTAAGGCTACACTCTATAACCTTTGCTCGGTAATTAACTGTAATTAAATGTTTGTCATAAATTATTGTAAAGTGCTTCCTGAGTCAGTTGCTTTACCCACTTTAACCCAATTATCTTCAAAGTAAGCGAACAGGATCTTTTTACAACTTTGAAGTAGCCCCATTGGTGGACTTGCCTTACAAGAAAGGTGGCACCATTTCTGCACTATCCCTATTTACTTCGTAGCACTGTAGGAGCCACAATTTCCTTAATATTTCATGTCCTTTTTAAAATAAAAGAAGGCCTTTCACATGTGTTTTTTTCTTTGACCCTTTGCATGGTTGACACTGTATTGACTCTAACTCTTTTAAGCATACTAATGTCTTTCTCCTATTGCCATAGTAGAACTATCTACAGATACAGCCAGCAGGTTTTCACATTGTCTCACCATGTCCAGACATCATTTCTAAGTGTTAAATCCTGCCTCCTAATGGTGCTAGTGTGCAAAGACTTGCCAGCAAAACACAAGAGGAAATGCCACTGACCATGTGCCACCTGGTGGCGAATTTTGATTTTTTTTTCCTTTGTGTTAAGTGAAAGAGATGTAACACAACAACATGGTAAAGGAAAAAAGTAGAGTAATAGCATAATACAACATATATGGGTTGTTGTCTGAGCTCATGTGTTGCATTCACAATGTTGTGTGTGTATAAATGCCTTATTAAAATAAAGATTTTTTTATCTTGAGTAATTTCATTGAAATAGTGGTATTCTTCTTGAAAATGAAATCCTACATATGCCACATGAGAAGAGTTATGACCAATATCTAGTCTCTTATAGATTTAGTGCTCACATTTTTGCCTTTCAGTTCTGTGGGGGCAGAACGTTATAAATGTTTTATTAATATCTAATAGATGTGTTACATTGGTTAGGAGTGATGGTGAAACTGGGCATACCTGCCAACCAGTACAAGGAATGTGTCTTTGCACACTATCCACAATGAATGATGGAAAATAAATATCTTTTACTAATCACTTAAATAAAAACACCAAACTTATGTTTTTAATGTTCTCACAGATACTGAATCCGAGAAATGCCCATCTGTCTTATCTCTCTAACACAGTCCTGAAAAGATTTAACAGAAAAAGAAGGGGTGTGGAAATATATAACATGTGGATACTCACTGCGTGCCAGACTACTCCTGCGTATTCCTCAATTGATTCCTGAATGGTAATTTGGTAGCCTGCAAACCAGTACTGCTCTTTGTCAAAACAGGTGTAGACGGTGGGAGCCCATGCCTTGAAGGGCTTGAGAGGTGGTTCAAAGTCGCATATGATGTCTGTGGCAAGAAATACAATGCTTTCAAGGCACTAGATACACTGGAGAGCAGTGATTCCACCAGATAAACAGCTCAGTGCGTGCAGAGCACACTCAAAACTAGCTTGCGATTGGTGTCTTCAAATTAAGTGCAATATTTACTGTATATATATATATTTATGGTTGTTTGGATAAAGAAATCAGAGCAAATTATACAGTTTATATGACTGACTGCTGCAAGGGGGACTAGATTGTAAACTCCAGTGAGACTCACTTATGCGAATGCTAAAATATTCTCCGTAAAGCAAAGCTAGATGTATATGAATGCGTAGATCTTGGCTAGACCAAACTGCTATATATTTTAGTAAATAATAATATTGCAGCCTCCCTGCTGCCTATATACCATTGATTTTATGTTCCACCCAATCAAACATCTGCTTCAGTTTATTGTGTTCACTGAAAAAATAATAATATTAAAAGCTGTTCCCATATACTTGAGAGATCTGAACGTTGCATATTTTTATTAAAAGGATTAGTTGTTGAGTCTATGGCTAACCAAATGTTTGTTTTAATTTTTCAAGTTTGTGTTCCTGCCTAAAAGCTACAATGTTATGTTTATAGTAGCACGTTCCTCACTTGCGCCTAATTGTGTAGTATCAATATCTGCTATGGACCTATTTCAGTTTTTAGGGTATCTATCTATCTATATATCATCTATCTACTATCTATCTATCTATCTGTCTATCTATCTATAAATCTATTATCTATCTATCTATCATCTATCTACTATCTATCTATCTATCTATCTATCTATCTATCTCCCTGTCTTTCTGTGTGTCTCTCTGTGGCTGCCTGCCTATATCTATTATTATATATCCCATTGCAGTGATGTACTTAAAACAGCGTATCTGTAATAACCATATTGCTTTCCAATGGTAGATAAGAAGAGAATGCTGCCAAAGGACCAGTTGCCTTAACCGTGGGATAATCAGCTCTTTGTTTGGAATAATAATGCACGCTCTTGTCTGATGCTTGCATTTGCACAAGGCACATCTCTAGACTAGAATCTAACAATAAAATGCTTTCCAGTCTCTTGTAACCCAAATGAAGAGACCTCATTGCATTTATTAAATGCTGGTCACACTTATTTGTATTTATGTCCCTTCTGGTTTCTGGATTTTTCTATAAAAGAAAATCACCTTCATTTTAACAGGTGACAGATGCTGTTAGTGCTTCTGCCAGTTACCCGGGCAAGCTCAGAGGAACAAGTGGGTTTAAAAATGAAAAGAATGGCAATGTACTGCTTAAATCCTCTTAAGGGTTTATGATAAATTCCCAAACACACAGCACCCACTTACCTTTCTCATCGCCCCACAGCTGGAGGGTTTCTGGAAGCTGATCCTGCTGTAGTCTTCCCGTCTCATTGTCCACAATTTCATCATCTCCCTCCCCGCAGCTTTCCTCCTCTGCAGCGGAGAGCACAGGCTGCACACAGGGCATACACTCCAAACACTCAGCATCCATAGCCAGAGCCCTGATTACAGGGTGTAAGAAAACAGGCAGCAAAAATCAAACAGAGGGACTCATCCTGTTCCTCTCCTCTTATCCTTTGTGTGGGGTGGGGTGGGGGGGCTCCTGTCACACTATGCCATGATTTGCTGCTGTTTGTGGGGGTTGCACAGCCATCTGCATTTAGAAAGAGATGAATTCCTTTCCTAGAGGTGTGCTATAAAGAGGAGGTGTTCAGATGAGGGGGACAGTCAGACTCATTGTAATGCATCCCATGATTATTAATCTGATACACGGCCAGAATCAGGAGGATGCACACAGCTTTGCTCATTATAACTTTCCCTAGCTTCTCTGGGCTTTTCCTTTAGATTTACAATTCAACAATTGGTTTTGTGGCAAATGTTATAAGGCCTGGCAAATGAAGTAATGTGAGTGGAATAAATGGCACGTCTGTGCTTTTCCCCATACTGAGTTAAAAATACATTTTGCAGCTAACACAAGCTAACCAAAATCTATTGCACAGGCTTATTTAATTATTTCTCACAAAGACTCTCTATAGCCTTCTTTCTTTCCAAACAGCTTTATTTCTGGGAAAAATAATAGCCAAGAACCATATAAAAGAAGCAAAAGAGTTACTGTTGTCACATTTTCTTGTTAGGAAAGACAGAAATAAAAGTTCAGGTATGGGATCCCTTATCCAGAAACCCATTATCCAGAAAGTTCTCAATTACGGAAAGGCCATCTCCCATAGACTCCATTATAAGCAAATAATTCTAATTTTTAAAAATGATTTCCTTTTTCTCTGTTATAATAAATCAGGACCTTGTACGTGATCCCAACTAAGATGGAGGCAAAACAAGCCTGTTGGCTTAATGATTTTTAACAGACAGGTTATGGAGATCCAAATTACGTAAAGATCCCTTATCCAGAAAAATCCAGTTCCCGAGCATTCTGGACAACAGGTCCCATAGCTGTAGTTATTATGATGGGTCAGCTGCTGCCTTTATGGTATGATTGCTGCCTTGTTTTCATCATAGCATCATAGACTCACTTGCGCTCACTGTTTTTTGAACTTTCTTCATCTTCATGTGTTCAAAAAGCAAACCCAGGATCATATGTTGTGCTGCATAGGGTACCTTGTCCATCCAGTGGTGTAACTAGATGTTACTTGGCCCCCAAACATTGGTAAGTTCTCCTACTTTCTACCAAGAATTGCCATTTAAATAGGGCAATTTTAGGGCCCTCTACACTTATTACTCTCCTGGGCCCCCCGCAGGGTCTGCTTTCTTTGTAGTTACACCACTGCGTCTTATTTTTATTCATACCTGTGTGAGTTGCCATACAGTTCTATAAAATATAGGGTAGGTGATTTGTTGGCTAATTAAGTAGATTATAAAATGTGAAATTCCTGGACTTTTTAGGACGATGCTTTAGACATGGTATAATACAGCAACTGAAAGACATTACATTTATACAAACTGACACAGGGTATAAACATTGTTATCAATATAATATATGTATGGAAAACCCCATTCCCATGCAGATATAGAGCAACCTCCCTCAGTTAGGATCCCTCTGCAAAGGTTAATGTAATTAATAACTACTTATTGTAATTAACACTTAGTGCCGTTACCTAGTGACAGCAGTCCTGAGGTAAGTGTGTACAGACATGTGAGAAAGTCTTTTGAAGTGTGTTCATTGGATACAGATTCTGATTCCCCCCCAGACAGTATTAGGGAGATATGAGCAGTATTCATATCTGGACATGAAGCTTCTAAAATTTCCCGCATACATTTTTATTCCCACTCTTTTCCCTCCTGTTGTGCTTTCAAGTTGCCCATTCGTTTAGTGACTTGAAGGTCATCAATACTGTGGTCACTGCTACAAAAATGCTACTGGGAGGTCTGTTTTCCCACAACTGATGTTGGATCTGTGGGAGGACATCCGCTGGTAAGGTTTTTGTCCAGTACCTCCCACTTATAACACATACTAAACACAGGATAAGGTAGACCACAATGATCAGTGACTGCAGTATTGATGAACTTTGAATCACTATACTAATAGGCAACTTTGAAACACAAGAGGAGCCAAAGGAGTGGGAATGTAAATATGAGCAGAAGTTCGACAAGCTACACTGCAACCTCAACAGGGATAGAGGCTTCATGTCCAGATATGAATACTGCTAATATCACCAATAATGTCTGAGGGGGGATTGGAATCTCTAATCTCTGCATCCAATGGACACGCGTCAAAAGACTTTCTCACAGGTATGAGCACACTTACCTCAGGAGTGCCGTTGCCTAACACCTTGGTGTCAGTTACATGAATCTCTGTTACCGTTCCTCCACTTCTTTAGTTCTGTGAAATAGCATCCCCTCAGAGGATGTTTTTAGTAATACTGTAGCTTTCTTTTGCTCCCCACTTCCACATCCTTTAAAATACATAACATGCAGCACTTGCATTTTCTAATTTCCTACAGCCTAATAGCTTGTTTCTTTCTCAAAGTGTAAGTACCGGTGCAGCGACACAGGGATTGGCTGGAGAGGCTGGAGAGTGGACTTTGAACCGTCCTCCAGCCTATCCAATGGCCAATCTAAAGCTGTAAAAAGTTTAAAAAAAAAAGGTCAGTGTTGCAGGTTATGCCTGAATTAGAGACTGAATTGGGTGAAAGAGGAAAAAAAATTAAAACTGAAAGCAGAGAAAGAAGAAATAGTGAATAAAGAAAAGAGACGGTGTATAACAGGATAAAATTGTGAAAAAGGTTAATATGGGAAATAAAACAGAAGTTAAGTGCAGGGAAAAATAGAATATAGAAGATAAGGGGGGGGGGGAGTTTGCTGTGAGAAAAGTAGAGAAGAGATGAAGAAGTGTTATACAGGTGAGGAAGGTGGAGGCATCAGGAAGAGTTATAGAGAACAGGAGAGAAGTAGAAAATAGGAGAAACAAATACAGAATACAAAATGAATGCACAAGAGAAGGTGTATTAGATGGCAGACTGATGATATATATTAAATAATGTGGTAGAATATAGAATATGCTGGGGTTGCATATACAACGAGGATGCATATACAATATAAAATATACATTTTAGGGTCCCTTCAGGCCATATACTTTGGTAAATCTATATTTGGGTTATAGTTCAGCGCAGAATATACAGCTGCAGATTCCAGGTGTCTGTGAACCACCCCAACAGTATATCATAAGAAACTCACTGCAGTTTTCAATTGCTGCCTGGGGCTGTTTGATTACTTTTTGCTCTTATGATATACACTGGTAAATCTATGCATATTGCAAATTAAACTGTTTAGAAGATGTAAACAGCAATAGCAAAATGTTTTTTCTTTAAAGTGGGTGAAACCAGAAAGTGTTGGTGGGTAAAGATTATTATAAAAGTGGGTGTGGCTTATGATTGTGGGTGTGGGGAAGAGAATAAAATCAGGGAAATACATAATGCATTTATATGCATAATGCATTATATGTTGTTGGAACCAAAAGAAATGATGTCAAGTCAGGGTATGTACATTTAAGGTTTTACTTTAGATAATTTTAATACAATTATGCACCATTATCTCTGACTTTTGTAGGTGTTGTTCTGCTAACCAATGTTTTTCTGGCATAAAATAACATGACTGATATTTGAATTGAAAGTATTGCATTCGGCATGTTGGGGTAATTTTGAAAAACTTGTAGAGAACCCATTATCATTGTATGTAATAGGGTTATTAGGAGACAGACAGAATCACCATCAAATATAGGACATCCATATCACCCATTAGTATATGTGTAGTTTAAGTAATGTCAGTCATTAGGGCCAGAACTAGGGGTAGACAGATGCAGAGGGACCTGCCTCCTTCATATGGAGATTCTGTCTGTGAATTATTATTTTTTGTGTTCAAAAATGTATTTTGGGATGGCTACTGGGCAACTTAGGGAGATAATTCATTGTATGCAATTCACTAAAAAACTTGAATGTTCTGCATTACTGTTAACATACAGTCATTAAACAAAAGGTATACAATGGTCCTTATGTAGATGTGTAGATATGTCTATATATCTGTAATTATATCTTTTATTTGTGTGTTTACTTATAAGTTTGGACTCCCCTTGCAGACATGTTTAAATAATTTTGTAAGTCAGAAACAGCAGCAGGAATCAGTGTTTAAAAAACCCAACATACTTGCAAATGTTAATGTACGGTTACATTTTATTATAACAACTTGAAACATAGGAACAAAGAAATTAGTAACTGTGGCACGTGCACAAGTATGGGCACCCTACTGAGTAAGTATTTAAGACATTCCCTTTGGCACAGATCACAGCTTGTAAACATCTTTTATATCCAGCTAAAAGCAGCTTTTAATTCTTGTTGTATGGATATTTGCCCACTATTCTTTGCATATCACTTCTGAGACCTCCTTGGGCCATCTTGCATGTTTAAGATCTACCCACAGGTTTCCAATGATGTTTAAGTCAGGGGACTCAGAGGGATCAAAACCTTCAGCTTAGTTTTCTTCAAGTAGCTTGTGTATGTTAGGATCATTGTTGTGTTGTTGAAGTCAGATCCATTTTTCAGCTTCTGCTTGTTGGCTGACTGTTTGACATTGGCATTCAGAATTTGCTGATATTTAGTAAAATACACTTTTCCCCGCTAAATATACAATGTTTCCTGTGCTACTGGTTGCCAAATAACCTCAAAACATAATGGATCCACCCCATGTATAACAGTTGACAAGTTCTTTTTTTTTATAAAAACCTGCTCCCTTTTTTCTCCTTGTGGCCAAAGAGTTCAACTTTTATTATCAGTCCACAGCACTTTATTCCAAAGGGCATCTGCTTAGTCTAGGTGATGTTTTGCCTACCTCAGGAGTCGATGTTTATGAAGAGATTGCAGGTATGGCTTCCCCCGGATCACTCTGCCATGCTGATCATATTTGTGCAACCAACACTCGACCTTGGAACATCACTCCTGCGTCAGCCAAACCTCCCTGCAGGTCCTTTGCAGTCATATGAGGGTTTGACTTTGTCTTTCTTGCCAACATATGACCAGCTCTTAGCTCTTCCAAATTTTGCTTTGACTTCATCAGCTTTTCCTAACTTCTTAACTGTGCATTAACATTTACAAATATGTTTTCTGCAGAAGTTGTTTCCTAATTTTCACTTACAAAATTACTTAAATATGTGATGCTGTATGTTGAGTATAGTAACTGTACTGACATAAACTAGGAATTTATTTTTAAAAAAAAATATATTTTTTTGTGAGTGTGTTTTATGACACTGCTGGACTTCGACTGCTACAATCACTGGAGATCCTCGTGTTCGATTTCAGCGATGAAATTAAGCATCCATAACAAGTTTTTCTGCAATATCTGCCTACATGTTGCTCAATCTTTTGTAGCTCATAACAAGTTTATCTTTTCCTGCTGAAACAATGCATCCCTTTAGCCTGTGCTGCCTTAAATGTGATGTGCAACGTGGGCAATTTTGTTAATAACACTTTGTACATTACATAGAAAACTTGTTTATAGTGTAGTAAGACCCAAACCTCCGACTTCTATAGTTAAGTAATAAATGATGCCAAGATCTGTGTTTTTTTTCTTTAATATTACAATATTGCCTTACTATCAGTTTCTTTAGTCCCTTTCAATTATTTTCTAACACATAGTTCTACAGTATATATAATTTACTACTCCCTATGACTTAACTATTTAACATTTTATTCCCCCCATCCCTTCTTTTTTTAAGACAAATTAAAGACTTATAGAGCCTGTAAACATTCATCCATCACCATTTTAAGACTGAAATTAAAAGTAAGTCATATTGCAGTCCATTGAGAAGCCCACTGTAAAAACAAACTCCCCCCTTTCCCCAGCAATGGATTTTTTTAGATTTTGAGATAAAGCAGTTCAGGGGGTATAGTTTACCTTTAAGAACTGGGACCAAGCTAAAACATAAATAAACAAAAATGCAGGGCTTTCTTTAAAGTGTTGCAGCCATATTAAGTTGTAACCAGAATTTATGAAATCCACACATACATGCAGAAATCTCAGTACACACTAACAGTAAACATTTTCATATGTGAAATGCTTGAGGCACGTGATACACTGTCATCAGCATTGTCTACCAGCTCAGTTAAAACACATCATCAATGTATTCCATTTGGAAAAGCTATAATCACCAAAAATGATATGCCTGTAGATTTGAAGGCCTCTGCACACATTACCACAATACTTTAAAAAAAGACACAAGTAAGAACAAGAAGCAGGTTTTTACAAGACAAGTAACTGCTAACAAGAACTTAAATAATCATACAGCGCTGGCAACTTATATAAGCAGAAAGCACAAAATGATGTCTTATGGGGAGATTTATACAGATTAAGGGTATAAGGGCATGATCACTAACCTTAAACTATATAATACTAAAAGAGACAGGTATTTGCATATGTACACACATAGAGATCCTAATCTGATAGATACTTGTTGTTTAGCAAGGAGATTTACTTACAGTAACAAAATGATTCTGATTAACAAGCATTTCCAGTAACACTGTCTGATTTATTTCTTGTCAGCCTTGTATGGCTAATAAAAACATACAGAATTCTTTCAAAGGCTATTAAGTAAATGAGAATATACACAGTTTTGATATTAGACTTCCTGCTGTGTATTATTATTTTCCTTATTTATATAACACTGATATATTTACATAGCACTTTGCAAAGATGGTTTAATATTCACAATATAAACAAAATGCCAATAACCCTGTATCAATTTTCATACACACTAGACACAATTGTCCTGTTTTAAAATGCCATCACTGGCCACTGATCATGTATCTACACTTTGCTTTAGAAAGAGACCTGGTAAATAAGTCATTTGACAACTATGGCTCCTTTTAGCCTATTGTGTGACTGGCAATACCAGTTTTTACTGTATATATTATATCCCTTGTCTCTACAGCAGTCTCCTTCAAACTCCTTTAACACATAATTTGCTCAATATTGTGTTGCACATAGGTCTCTAGCCACCACCTGTTTAAGAGCCTCATAAGAGACCATCTTGGGATATCAAAAAAATCTAAAGTTAACGTTAGGATGTGACAGACCAAATGGGCCTGAAGGTTGATGATGGGTTTTATCCAAAGTGTTCAAGTGTGCCTTGTACAAGTGGATTATTAAGGGGGTTATTAGACTTGACTAATGGAATCATAACTGAACGTTTACAAAGACAAACAATAAAATCTTGGTGACTTTAGCCCAATGGGAGAGATGTTAATGGTTTGAAGAGCAAGATTGGTATGTTTTATTTTAACATAATATCACTTTGTGTATCATTTACTCTGCAATTACTTCTATTGTTGTCTAATGTATATAGTGCATAATGTGTATAGTGTCTAATGTGTATAGTTTCTAATGTGTATAGTGTCTAAGGTAGCGTGGGCATGCGTCTCTGAACTTTTCATTCTTTTTCTAGGGTCTAGATTTTTTTGGTGATATTATAGAATTTGTTTTGGCTGAGCACTAAGGATTTGGAAAATGTGCTTGGTTGCCTCCAAATCTTACTTTTTAGTTCTCAGACAGCTCCTCTACTTCCCAGGTAGTGTTGGGCTTTACTTGCACAATCTTTTAGGCTGCCAAACCCTTCTAGAAGCATACTCCTTTTACCGCTTCCTTCTGATCTGTCATTCTTCTAGCAGATCACCTCAGAGCCCACTGCAAGGGTGGTTCTATTAAGTTTTTCACATATTTTATAGAATTCTAATCTTATTAGTTACTGGTATTCAGTTAATTTTCAACAGCAATGTGCCATTTATTCCTTTAGTCTTTGAGTTGGGCGCATGAGAGTGTGAATCTTAGTAGGTTATGGGGCTGAAGAAATCCAAAACATGTTAAATACAATACATTTTCTATTTACTTTCAAATACTGAGTGCAATTGCTAGTCTAAGAACACTATATTTTGTGCCACAAGTATGCTTATACCTTAATGGATAGAGTGATGCTCTTCTATATAGTTTATGTACAGAGTTATTTTTATGTAAGTAGTAAAGCTTACATTTTATTTAGGCACAGGTGGGTTAGACGATGTAGAGAAAGAGGTACATGGAACAGGAACTAGGACAGGCAAGACTCGCAAAAGTCAAATACGTTTACAAGTGGTTAAACAAGGTTTTGGTCAAAGTTAGAACAGGCAATGTTCCAGGACAGCTGGAAACAAAGGATATACACAAGAATGCAATGTGGACCTTTGAACAGACAGTTGGCTTTAAATCTTTAGTTCTGATATGGCATCCTGTTTGCCCTGATACTATCACTCTTTGTCTAGTGTGGTGCCTATGGCTTAGCACCAGTGCAATAACATCACCATGATGACATCAGAGACACTGATAATTTACACAGACCTGGAAATTACTATACAACACATGCTTCCTCCTTATAATCTGCAGCTACTACAATCAACTATGAGTTTTAAACTGCACAGTTGCTGTTTTTCACAGACACACTTGTTGGCACTGATATCATAAGTGCCACCCTAGGGGAAAAAACTGCAGAACTGTGGGAAATAGACACGGTAAGTAAATCCAACATTATGTATTTGTTTTTCATGTGTACTTATACTCACATATTCCACCAGCAGGCCTATCATTAAAATAAATATGATGAATCATCTAACAGATGTACTTGTGACTAGAGAGGATCTGGGCTCATTTTTCAATGTACATTTTAATAACGCACAGCATTTAATTTCAGAAGCCAGGGCAAAATTTTGTGTAAGCTGAAAAAGCAGCGGTGTGCTGTGCTGAGCTAGAGCCCCAGCCTTATGTTTACAGAACACCATGTTGCTTTCTTAATCTATTTGCATTTATAGCAAAGAAAAACCATTATGAGTATTGGTTTTTGTAAGCTGTCTGTTGTAGTTGTGGAATATTGGAACCAATCCAGACATTGTTAACTTCAATTCCCAGGGACCCCCCAACAACCACTGGAGGACTTTCAATATGCCCACTGGTTAATATATATGTTGTGTTACAGATATTGGGTTATAAAGATCACCTTCTGTGTACAAAGGTGTCATATATGGTGAACCAGCATGTCATTATGCTATATTATTTTAAAACATATATGCACACACATTCTAAAAGGTTTTTAGTGGCAAGCACTAATGGTCTTGGAGATGTGCTCAGTTAGTAATAGTAGTAGTTCAGTACCAATAAAGTGACTTTTATTTCCCAAAACAAAACTTGTCGTTTTATTGCTTTCTTACCTTTTAAAGCAGGATTCCAAGGCCCGGCATAGGGCATGGTCTGAAATCTTTGCTATAAACACCTGAGATAATGTCTCACTGCTGGATTATGGCGATCAGTGTGACAATGTTCTATTTAAGGAAAGATTACACAGACCAAATGTCACAATAGCTTCCACTGTTACACTAAACATTTTGCACACTTGCCAGAGAAAATCATTATCGCTAAACAGACGTGATACCAAAACTGGAAGCTTTCTTGGCTGAACATATCACATTTATTTCGTTTCTGATACACGGCATGCAAGCTAAAAATATGTTAGAGATAAAAAGGCTGTGCAACATCACGTACAAGGAGAACGGCATCTGAAAATTTGTTGAAAAATTCCCGAAACTATTTGCTGTCTTTATAAACTGTGTGACTAGTGTGTACACAGTAGCAACTCACTGAATCCATCATTTTTGGATACAGCCAAATCCTCCACTAAATATGACATTTGGTGCATCCCTAGAACAGATAAATAGATAAAATGTCTTACTTGTTGGCAGAAAGCTGAACAAAACCACATTTTTAAAAAAATCCACAACTTTTAGGCTATTACTAAACTACAACAAACCAGTATTGAGCTGGAATCTGTACTGTTGGCAGAGAAACTATCACAATTAATAGAAACACTACAGTATGTATTAGTGCCGCTGAGTGTTTATGTCTTATTGTAGAGTCCTGTGCAGAACCAGTTTTTAAAACTCGGACCTGGCCCACAGCCTGCAACCCTCAACACAAACCCGCAACTCCCATTTTATCCTGCTTGGACCCACTATCTAATATGACCCAACCCGCAACTAACAAATGCTGCCGTTTTGCAGAGCTATTTGACAAAATTGGAAAACTGGGCAGCAAACTGGAAAATGAGGTTCAATGTGAACAAGTGCAAAGTTATGCATTTTGGTAGAAATAATATCAATGCAAACTATCTACTGAATGGTAGTTTGTTAGGGGCATCCTTAATGGAGAAGGATCTAGGGGTTTTTGTAGATAACAAGTTGTCTAATTCCAGGCAGTGTCATTCTGTGGCTACTAAAGCAAATAAAGTGCTATCTTGTATAAAAAGTGCATTGACTCAAGGCCTCACCTTGAGTATGCAGTGCAGTTTTTGGCTCCAGTCTTTAAGAAGGATATTAATGAGCTGGAGAGAGTGCAGAGACGTGCAACTAAATTGGTTAAGGGGATGGAAGATTTTAACTATGAGGTGAGACTGTCAAGGTTGGAGTTGTTTTCTCTGGAAAAGAGGCGCATGCGAGGAGACATGATTACTCTGTACAAGTACATTAGAGGGGATTATAGGCAGATAGGGGATGTTCTTTTTTCCCATAAAAACAATCAGCACACCAGAGGCCATCCATTTAGATTAGAGGAACGGAGTTTCCATTTGAAGCAGCGTAGGTGGTTTTTCACAGTGAGGGCAGTGAGGTTATGGAATGCCCTTCCTAGTGATGTTGTAATGGCAGATTCTGTTAATGCCTATAAGAGGGGCCTGGATGAGTTGTTGAACAATCAGAATATCCAAGGCTATTGTGATACTAATATCTACAGTTAGTATTAGTGGTTGTATATATAGTTTATGTATGTGAGTGTATAGATTGGTAGGTGTGGGTTGTGTGTGCTGGGTTTACTTGGATGGGTTGAACTTGATGGACTCTGGTCTATTTTCAACCCTATGTAACTATGTAACCAATCTGCAAACCACTTACCACCGTTACACAGGGTGTTCTGCTGCTGCAGACCGAAAGTGACAATATCAGAAATGGGGAGAGGTAGAAACAAGTGTCTTAAGGATTCATGACCCGCAGACCCACATCTATGTCCACATCTGAAAATCCTACCTGCAACCTTCAGGGTACCTGCCCTTTGCCTAACTAACTATAATGGAAATATTTTTTATTTTGAGCAGTCTATCTATTGTACCCAGTTTCATTTTTACACTGAACTGTTCCCTTAAGGACAAAACATAATAAATGTTATATTTAATATTATAAAAGGTATATACAGGGCATAGATACAAAAAGATTTTACAAAAAGGACATAGAGTAAAATAATTACACACAGTTTTTGCAATAAAAGGGAAAAAATACAGAATTCTTTTAGTCCTGGAGGCAAGGAGAAACAAGCGGGTTAAACTCCCAATCAAAATTGGTCTTCCAAAGAAAATCCAATTCTTAGTCAGAAGAGCTGACTATTTATTAGAAATTTTATGGGCATCAGATAACTGGACACTCACTCCTCCCAAAGGAATGCAGGGGGGCATGGCTTAGCAGGACACAGCTTAAAGTGACACTGACACTGAAAAATCTACTTTTCAAAATATTAATGTACGTATAGGTCATGTTGATTCTTTTTCACTGATAGGGCTGCTTTTGTAAGTAATTGTTACCTAACGTTCCTAGACATGACTGCTTTGCCTACCTGAATGTCCCTTCTCAGCCTGTCAGTTATAGCTTCTAATGCTAATGGCCTCCTGCTGCACAAATATGGCAGCCCCCTCATAGAGGAACAAGGGGGGTCAGATAGTTAATGTAAAAACATTGGGCAAATACCTTTATGGCAAACTTATAAATAGCATGCAAAGACAATATCATGATAGGTATGTAAAACAGATTTAAGTTCTGGTGTCAGTATCTCTTTACGTTTTTTTTATAACCTCCTGTAAGTATGGACTGGACCAAGAATATAAAGACCATAACTCCTCATGGAAACATAATAGAGACATGATATCATATTCATTGTTTATACTTCTTCATATTAGTTCCATACACACCAAACACCAATGCTGTGTGACCCGTCCCTGCCCTGATAATCCTAATTGATAAACCCAGTACCACAGCCATTTGTATTTGGTCTCTTTTGATAGCTATTATTGGATTAAGCCCATAACAAGTAGGATTCTGGGATTAATATTGTGTTTGAGTCTATATTTTCA
The DNA here is from genome assembly GCF_000004195.4 of Xenopus tropicalis. Lineage (NCBI taxonomy): Eukaryota > Metazoa > Chordata > Amphibia > Anura > Pipidae > Xenopus > Xenopus tropicalis. Next base: position 119,646,100 of record NC_030678.2, on the reverse strand, counting down.
TCTGACTGAAATGTCACCTATGAGAGGTTTTGATATGAACTCCTGTGTGGGCCTTTACTCCCCCACATGGTATGGCGCTAATCAGTTAGTTACAGCCAGGGCTTTACAAATGGTTGGTTCCAGACATTAGTGAACGGGAGTTCAGGTTTTTGGAATACCTGGTCATTTCAAGCTGTAGTTCATATGCATATTTTCATTGTGGATACAATCACCAAAGTAATACCATGTTACCCCTGGCCATTACCATAGTCCATGTTATCCTACAGATTCTCTTCCTGCCTCCTATATTATAACAAAAATGGATTTGCATCAGGGCCGGAACTAGGGGTAGGCAGAAGAGGCAGCTGCCTAGGGCGCAACGATTGAGGGGTGCCAGGCAGGAGCCTCTCCTGCCTACCCCTAGTGCTACTCTGTCATTGCCTCCGCCGCTTGTCATTAGCGGCGGAGGCAATGACCGATCTAATCGCCCCGCCCCCCCTGCACCGCCTCCTGTGCTTTGGCGCGCATGCGCTGTTCGGGGGGGGGCGGGAAGGTGGGCGGAGTTGGCTGACCGGGTTGCCTAGGGCGCCCGGTCGGCTTGGCCCGCCCCTGATTTGCATCAATACAAAGAATAATAGAATGAGAGTTTCATCTTAATACTTATATTGTGACACACCTTCAGTATAAAAGGAGTTTGTGAGTAGCCGTTTAGGTTAGTGTGGGATCAGATAGTTAATGTGGGACAGTTAATGTGGGACAATACATTTGGCTTTTGGAGTGATATAATTAAACTCATTTACTGTTGGTTACCTTATTTTATATTTGTTTTGCACTAAGCACTTTTGTTTTTGTTTTTAATTATTTCTGTTCATTGTATTCCTTCTACCTTCTACATTTGCACTTGGGGATCTTTGGGAGATCAATAACTTCAGTGGGTGTGAACAATAAGGGACAGAATTATGATTGTTTGAGCCTTTTTGCTAAACTCCCCGCTATGGTATATATACCTTAACTAACAAGGCTTTCCCCCCCAAAACCCTAAAAGGCTCGAGCAAGCATAAATCTCCCCCAAGTCTTTATCTTTATTACCAAATAAAGCCATGCAAAGCCCAGACAGGAACAGTCCCCAACACTGGTTCACAGCCTGTACAGAAAGGCAGTCTACAGGTATGGGACCTATTATCCAGAATGCTTGGGGACATGGGGTTTTCTGGATAAGGGATCTTTCTGTAATTTGGATCTCCATACCTTAAGTCTACTAAAAAAATATTTAAACATTAATGAAACCCAGTCAGACTATTGTGCCTCCAATAAGGATTAATTATATTTTGGTTAGGCAAACCAACAAGGTACTGTTTTATTATTACAGAGAAACAAGAAGTAATTGTTATGAATTTGAATTATTTCCATAAATAAAGTCTATGTGAAATGGTCTTCCCATAATTTGGAGGTTTCTGGATAATTGGTTTCCAGATAACGGATCCCATACCTGTACTATAAAATTGTCTACTATATGTATTTCTTGCACTAAGCAATACAGAACAGGGCAATATAAGGTTTCCCTTTAAATAATATTTTGTCATTCTTTTTACGACATTGCTGACTTCCCTATGATGCCATATGATCTTGCTGTTTTTAAAATGTGATTTTGTGTACTTTTCCAGTAACTCCTTGAGCGATTAATTTATCGTTGTTATTGTTATTGTTATAGTTATTGTTGAAAACAATCAAATGCTTGAGGTTACTGTATGTCAAACCAGTAGCTAAGTAAGGTGATTAATGTATCTGTGAGGAAAGCGCTGCAGTAATATAAGAGCAGGATGTTATTTTCGATTTATATTTCGACACAAAGGCACTGGATTCCCTAGAATTAAACTGCTCAACCCAACAGAAAAAAAGAACCTTGCTACATTAATGCACATAAGTTCTGAAGATCTTAGTTGACCTTTAGGTCCTGTGGATATAGTTACAAGAATGACATTCTGACTGAGGGAACAATTAAGCTTTACAAATAGTAGAGAAACTTAAGTAGATATGCCAAGTACTCAAATGTCCACATAATATCTTAGCAGCTAAATGGAAATGGCAGAGCTCGGCAGGTATATATTGTAATATCTGTATATATTGTTAGAACAAAGAGAAACAAAAGGCTTCCCATATAAACATAGAATAAATAAATACACCTAGAGCTCGCTAGATAAATCAGCTACAGACCAGACTTATATTATAATGGCTTTTCAGAAACTTGCCTAATACAGTGCTCAGTGCAGACATTTCTGTTAGGCAATGGCAACCATATTGTAAAATAATACACTCTTCTAAGGCCTATTGTCCCCTGTAAGCTGGGAGAGCCATGTCCAATGCACTTCCTTATCATTTAAGCTTACATATGAAGGTGTTGATTCTCATATTCTCCCTTTTCAGGGCATGGGCTTGGGAGGCTGGAATTCTTCTAATAAGGCACCAACCCCTATATGTAATAAAGGGGCACTAAGTTTGTCTAGGAGCCGTAACCTATAGCAACCAATAAGATGTTTGCTTTTAACCAGGTAAGCAGTAATTGGTACCTGCTGATTGGTTGCTATAGGTTACTGCACCTGGGCAAACTTTGTGCCTTTTTTTACATCACCCCCTTATTGTTGTACCATATCATTGGTTCATCTCAATTTTGAAAGTAAAACAGAATGTGATACATCTTTTCTACTTTAATACCTATGCCGTTGTAGCAAAATAAAGCCCTAATTTCTCATCTTCAGACAAAAACAAATTGCCTCTAATACAGAAACTGCTATGTCAAAAGAAAGGAAAGTAAAAAGCTGATACATAAAGCTGATTTGTTTGTTTTGCACTCTGAAATTTAATTTAGAATGTAACCTTCATAGAACCTCTTCTTAAGCTTTTGTTAACCAATAGCAGCTATAATTCACTAAACTAAAAGACTGGTGCAGGATTTAAATATGCCCCATTAATACATACTTTTGTCATTTTATTTTATGCAACAAATGTTTGCTCCAATCACAGCTTTCTAAAGGTTAGTTAAGGTTAAATTTTCTCCAAAGAGTTTGATAATATCAATGGAGTCTGCACCTTTAGTGGCCACTAACAACTGGTAATTTCCATATCTACATCAATTACGGCTGGTTCTACATACCTGAAAAAGTAACCAAGTGATTCAAAGACAATTCAAACGTGAAATACAAAGGTCACAAGTTATATAGGTATACATTTGTATATAAAATACATTTTTAAATTTAGCATTTGTGACTTTAAAGCTGATAGATTCAAAATATATGTTTAAATAATAAATATTTTCCCCATTTCCAGAAGCTTCAGTCAGGAACCCCACCTAGACCCCTACTTTTGTATATCTTGTATGTATATCTTTATTTATAAAGCGCTACTTATGTACGCAGCGCTGTACAGTAGAATACATTAATACAAACAGGGTGTTAATAAGATAATAGATAAATACAAAGTATAATAATAAATACAGATAAATACAGCAGCAATAAGTTAAGAGTCGAGGACACTTCCTAAAAACCATGGTAAACTCCTCAGGCTTCTTAATCTGGTAAATAGCTGGATGCTACTACACTGTTTTAATAGTCAGAAGCAGCTGGACAGAGAATTGCAATTACATTTACAAATAACCTTAAATTTGTAATGAACATATAATGAAAAATTACTGGTAATTACATTTGCCTTCATTATGATATGCTCATGCAGTACCGAATAAGCTGTTTACCTTATTTTCTTCTAAGGCTGATTGTGAGCTCTTCTGTTATTGGTGCAATAGTATTTCCTTGTAATGTCTTGGGCTAAACAGATATATTGAGATGTATCCTGCTGTGAGGCATATGTTTATTCATTTACATTACTGAATGTTTCAGGCACTTAGTTCTATGCTTGGACTTCCCATTAGTGACACTGTCAGTTCTGCGCATGGACATCTTGAGTGTGAGGTGATGGGGGATATTATATAACACTATACCTGTAATTCCCAGAAATGGCAACAGGAATAGATAGTTTATAGACTCCCCATGTAAACTTGGCATTGGAAATAGCTTGACCAGTCTGCAGATCTATCTTTACATCAATTGCTACAACATACAGTATGGCTGGGCTTGCAGATTCAGGCTTCTCCATATTTAAATGGGATGTCCAATATACAATATAGAAATGTTCCGATATACAAACATTTTCAAGGGTTTGTAAATGTAGTTGCTTTAAATGAAGTATCGGTCTGGATGTTTATATTCTGTGCACTACTGGTTCTGACTCCTGGAACAGTGTAGCAGAAGCCAGCTGCTAAATGAGACCTGACCTCTGTCAAAGCAGAAAAGAAAAAAAAAAGAAAAAAATTCTGCTTTAACTAGTTAATCCATTTCAAAATGAAAAATGTTTAATAATTATTTTATAATTATTTATAATATTATAAAATTAAATATTTATAATTATTGTTAGGCAAAAAACAGATTTCAGATGGAGATGGACGTTTATTTTTGACTTTGGCATCAACTTTCCAAAGATTTCAAAATCTGATTTTATCTAATGACCTGTTATGAAATTATGAATATTGCCAAAGGTCATCTGGTTGGATGCAGGAGTATTACTATTACAAAGATACAGCAGCCAGTTAAGCTTCTCATTATCTAGGCCATATCCTCCATGCTGATATGCCAAATATGTTATTGTTTCATGGTGTTACCTTGCCAGCATTATAACTTGTTTCACTCATATGCAAAAAAACAATAATATGGGAAAATAATATTTATACAAGGAATATTTTGGCTATTGGTGTCATTACAATCAAGCCAATACACAGCAAAATTACATGTGACATTTTGACGAGAACAAGGAGTTAAACAGTTTTGCAGTCAAACAAGGAGAAATGTCACATTTGCTGATCTTTAATCGATGTATCAGCATGTATCACATTTGCTTCTATCACAACGCAGGCACTGGTTCTTATAAACTTGGCAATTTATTAAAACACAATGTTTAGATTAAAGGGCCAGTATACCTTCAATTAAAGGGGCCACTATATCTTCAATTTAAGAAGGATTTAATTGTACTCTTATGCCACTGTCCATTACAAACAGAAACCAATCTCTACAACTTGCATTGAATTGTGAAATCCAGGGCAAAACCATGGCAGGGGCAGTGTTAACTGACAGGCCCTCAACCCTTAGCCCTATCTATCCCCTTTATTAAATAACACAATAGACCACCAGCACATTGGCCCGGGTCTAACCCCTGCCACAACACAACCTGTGTACACCCTCTCACTTGTTACCCCCCTAGGGGAACCCCTTCTGCTACTGCAACTAGTACTGACTTCCAAGTTCATTCTGATATTCATTCTGAAAACTAATCAATGTTGAAAGTCACACATATTTCCGAACCTTCTGTCTAGCTGCTGTTTCTACAGGCTGCTAAGGATGATATGCATTGACCGTAGAAGTCAATCCCAACAAATATCAGAGCTATGCATTACTCACTGTTCTGGAAAGTGTAATAAAAGGCCATGTGTCAGAGGATTAAGCTTCATTGTTTGATAAGAATAGATTTATGTTATAATTGGCTTCTAATGTTATCATTCATATATCTTATCCAGCACAACTGTCTGTGCCTTTGTATGGAGCAGTTTGGGCATTCAGTAGTCATGATCTGATATTTTGTTCTGCATAGCCCAAATTTGATACCGAATGGCATTAAAAGCTCAGTTTCCATATGCTTTGCACTGTTTAGTGCAGCTGCTGCAGTCAGTGTATATTGGATGACTGATGAAGGTACATTGTAATAATACAAGACAAACAAATGGTGGAGTATTACAAAGGACAGTGTCAATTCTTAAGGTTTATAGCTGTGGTAAATGATAACCATTTATGACAGCTAAAATCATCAACCAGCTGGAAGTATATTTTTAGATCTTATAATGTATGGTAAAATATGGATATATTTATCTAGTTCATTCATAGTGGGTCTCCTTACTTTTCCTCCTCATTCAACTAGCTTGCTTATCCTTTTGCACATACAGACAGTTTTAAGAACCTACTGGTATATATGCTTTCATAACTTTTGTCTGTTTGTGCAGCCAACACAAAGCTATTTTTTCACTTGTCCCACTGCGTGGTGTGGTAGAAGTGAGAAGGAACAAAATGCACATTTCACTTAGAACTGTTGGCAATTGGCAAAGTTAGTATGACTATGTACCATGTAGGTATGAAACGCATAAGGCCACAATCTGTGGGGTTGGTATGTATTTGTATAAATTGCTCCTTAGCACTGCTGTCTATTCTATAGATTGAGCCTACATAATCATACTCTGCACTTCCAATTAAAACTACACAAAAGTCTTCATTGAAGCATGATTAAAAAAATACATACTAAATGATAATAATTTAAATACTAGAATTTTATGTGAGAATACATAAACACTGCCCACTGTCATTTATGCCAAAGCAAAAGCAAGTTCACTAATAAATGTGTAGACCATGAATTATTCTGAGGATATTTCTCTTTCTCAGAATAAAAAACAGTACAGAATCAGATCAAACTACCTTAACAGCATTCCTAAATACATATGCATATACATGACACACATGACACACATGACACATGACATTTCCTCTTGCCTTAAACATATCAAAAGAAGCTATTGTGGGAAGAAAAACTGTTACAACGTCTGTACTAAGAACCACTCTAAGGTGCAGTGCCCATGTATTATTCCACATTTTGTTGTGTTTCAACCTGGAATTGAAATGGAATTATTTATACATAATAGTATGTAATGTTGAAGTAAAAAAAAGTGGCACCTATTAAAAAAACTATTTACTGATAAAAACAGAAATACTTTGATTATATAAGTATTTACCCCTTTGCAGTGAAACTCCTAAATAAACTCTAGGGCAGTGATTCCCAACAAGTGGCTTGCAAGCAACATGTTGTCCTCCACTCCCTTTGATGTTGCTCCCAGTGGCCTCAAAGTAGGTGCCATTTTTTACATTTCTGGCAAGTTTTGGAAGCACAGAAATGCAGTTTTACTCCAAGCAGAGCCTCCTGCAGGTCAGCAGTCCACAATGAGCAACCAAATATCCAATCAGAGCCCTTATTTGGCATCCACAAAGAACTTTTTTCATGTTTGTGTGGCTCAATAATACTTTTTACATCTGAGAGTGGCTCACAAGTAACAAAGGTTGGGGATTCCTGTTCTAGGGCAACCAATTGCACAAAATCCTTAAATGGTCCTAGATTTTCTTAGAGAACACAACTAAACAAACAGCATCATGAAAACCATGGGGATATTAAAACAAGATCAGGACAATGTTCTGGTGCAGCACCAATCAGGACCAGGTTATAAAATCCCCTGGAGAACAATTAAATCTTATATTAAAAGTGAAGAATGTAAAGAATATAAAACAATCTGCCTGGATAAAGCTGACCACCAAAGCTTAGTGACTGGGTAAGGATGACCCTATACAGAGTAGCAACCAAGAAAACTGAAACTAAGAATGTAGAGATCCACTGCTGAGATGGGACAAACTATCCATGGGAATACTATAACTTGATCAGTTCACAAAGGGGAGTTCTATTTAAGACTGGTTAGAAGAAATCCATTGTTAAAATAAAAAGCCATATCAAAGCCCATGGAGCATAGTGGTGGTAGCATAATGCTGTGTGGATTCTTTCTTATTGTCTCGGACTGGGAAACTGGTCAGAGGACCGAAGACAAGTTGGATAGAGTTAAACTAGGATCTGCCCATTTGATAATTCTGTTTCTAATATGTATGTATAGGTTTACTCATTTGTCAGCTTTTTCAGGATGCATTTTTCTCTAGAGGAGTTATTGGGGGGGTAAATTCATAATTTGTGGCAAGACTTAAAAACCACTGTTCAGCAACAGTCTCCATCTAAACTAGGGAAACACCAGTTGCCACCTGGATGTTATTTTACCAGCCTGGCCAGTAAAAATGATGCCATTGTGGTTAAGAGGGAAAAATAGGATTAGCAACTCTTCTATCATTTCTATTAAAACAAGTGGAATCAGTCATAGGAAGGCTGTATTTGTTTTCAAAAATAGTGTCAGTATTTGTGATAGGTGATATCAATATGCACAGGGGAATGCATTTAAGATGACAGTGTGTGTGTGTTTCACATTGATCTGCATCTCAGGAAAGGGAAAACACACTCAAAAATGTTTGTGTCATAGACACCTAAATCTCTCAGTACATCCATGGGAGCACTGACCTACCATTTGCTTTGGTTGTTCAAGTTGTATTTTATAATTTTTTATCAAGAAAATCAAAGACAAGACAATCATTTGCTTTATTTCAGTTTTATTTTTAAACTTGAAGTTAATGGAATGCATTTAAAAGCCAAAATAGATTAACTTTAAACTACTGATAAGCTATGCCTAGTCCTGATGTTCTGAGAGAGGGGACTTAAAATACATTATTAGGTTCATCCTACACATGCTCCCTCATAAAAATCCTGCCCTCTGGCCACATCTGCACTGGGAACTGGATGGGACATTTTAAGAGCTCCCACCTGTCCAGTCCCCAGTGCAGCCAATCAATAAGGCAGTTGGTGCGAGCATGCAGAGAGGGAATGCAAGGGGGTTGGGAGATGCAAGTGTAGGGGGAGCAAGCGTGCAGGGGTATGAGCCTGTGGGGGGCAGGTCAGAGGGGGTGAGTGGCTTTGGAGCTCCAGCCCTGGCAATAGCTTAGGGAGAATGAGTGAAGGCCTATAAAATAGGGCCAGCTTTAGGTGGGCTGACTACAGAACAGAGTTTGGTCGTTTGCCATTAGCTTTCTATTGCCACATCAAAGAGCTATAGCTCACACAAAAAAATGAAAGTATGGAAAAGGATTGTGGGGTACAGAGCAACACAAACACAGCAAATTCATGAACAAGAAAACAGGCAAGTGACTTATTGAGGAAACAGGCATAGGTCAAATCTGAACACAAGAATAGAGAACTTAGGAGCTTTATCAAGAACTATTAACATTAATCACCACTACAGCAACATATCCATTCAACCCCTGTTAGCTCATGAAATATTATGTATTTATGTCACTTTGCTTTCTGTCACTGTATGTGATTTATTTCAAGCACCATAATCAAAAGGCAAAATGTTTTGTCTCCTAAAGATATGCACAGGATCAGCACACTACTTCTACTGTTTGTTCCCCCCTTTATCCAGTCCCTCCATTGTTGCTGGGGGTCCAGGATAGTGTCATGTATATCCTTATGTGTGGTAGTCAACAACATCTGCTAAAGCACTTCCACTGCCAGTGTTTACAAGGAACGACCATGATTTTTTAAGTATGAATTGCAGACACAAAACTCTCAGAAACCCACCTCTCCAACTAGCAATGACTTTACCAGAAAGGTTTCAGTGCAATGTGTTAAAACTGAAAAATCCTTACCCTGTGCATGGATTAGGGTTACCACCCGGCCAGTGTTGACTAGCGCAACCAGCAAATCATCAGCTAGGGCTGGAATTACAAATTTATTTGGCAATATAATTGCTAATTACCCTTTATAAAGCCAGACCTGCCTAGACTCTGCCAATTTCCCTGCCCACTCTGCCCATTTCCCGACCCACTCCACCAATTTTCCATACCATGTGTTGTTCAAGCTTGCTCCCCCAACCCAAAGGCGTGTATAATAGTAAAACAAGGTGGAAATCCTAGTATGGATGTGTGGGTCCTATTTGTCACTTTAAGAAATGGTGTCCCTATTCAACATGCTACATCATGTGAGATACAGTCTGTATTATTTCTATAAAGCTTTTATATGTGTGCAAACTCGACTAATAAATGTACATCCTTTTATGAAAAAAAAGCCAGTGTAACTATTGTTTTTATCTTATATATGGGATTTCTATGTGCCACTAAGAACAGTTTAGGTAATAAATTTGGAGATAATGTGTATAGATGATCAGACTTGAAGCTTTTAAAGTTCTTGTGTGTATGATACATGCCCTTTAATTTCTAACCAAAAAAAAAAAATCTGGTATGAGAGGAAAATGTCATTAACAAGTAAATATTTGTTTATGAACACACGTTGCTTTTATCATGCCATTGTTGCCACCTTAGGTGTGGACAGACAGTCTTGTGTTATTAAATATAAATAGAAAGGTTATCTTTAGTAGTAGCTCAGACAAAACAAACACGTCCAAGTCTTATGAGTATAACCAGAGAGTAGTATGCATAACACGCAAGCATTCAAAGCAAAAATGAAGAGCCGGTAAGTGGGTAAACTTACGATAGATGAGCTTCTAGAAGACCTGTCGTTTCATGAAACCAAACAATGTGGAAGCAAGTCAAGACCTTCTCATTGCTGGTTATCCTATAGAGGGGACAACTGTTATATGCTATAGTGTTTCCTTTCATCGTATGACAACAGTATTTATCTAAATGCACCTCATAAAAGTGTTGGAGTCCTCATGTTATGTGTGGGGTCAATAACCTTTGCCGCCAGCATAAAAATGTCTTGTTTGTGTGTCAGTCACATCACTGCTGAACTGATGTAATTGGAACTGCTGTGTATAAACTGTTAAACCCTCTCTCTTCCAGAGCAATATTGCAGCCTCAGTTTGGAATGGAATTTCACAGGGGTATTTACTCTGCATTACAGCTTGAGTGATTTATAAACAGTTTGCTTATTTGCTCTTTGCAGGCATTCTACTGGGGAAATAGCTTCTAAATAAAGACTTGCTTTTATGGTTACAATAGCAATACTCTCAAACTTGCATTACAGGCTTAATTGCAGTTATTTTATTATTGAAATATTTTTCTGCATGGCTGGATTTAAAGGGACATATGCTATTTCTGCAAAGCTCTGGATGGGAAAGTGCCACTATATCTTTATTTATATATATTATTTGTTGGCTAGAAATATTAGTCAGTAACTGGATAATTATTTTCTGCTATTTTCATTTACCCTAGTTCTGACTTGGCTTGCAGTTCAGTTTTTGTGTAAGTCTCAGCTGGCTTGCTATAAACCTAAATGGATTCACAGCGAATTTCCATGTTTTGCCATTGGCGGATTTTTTTGTGAAACGTGCGACAAAATTTGCCTTGGAAAAATTTATTGCGCATCAAAAATCCAAAAATCAACACCCGTGTAAAAAAAATACACACTTTTTTGTGATGAGCAACATTTCACAAATTTCCCGCTCTTTTGCAAATCTTTTGAAAAGATTTGTGAATTTTTCTGCAAAGCCAAATGGAACAGAATCGTTCATCACTAATAATGGCTATATAGTCAAAATAAAAAAATCTAAGCAGGCTGTGCTGGCTACCTCCATTATATATTGTAAAGCTGCCAGTGTCTTCAGTGCTAATGCCTACAATAAAATATTTGATATAGGACAGCAGTACTGACTGGCAATACATGTAATGTCTTTACAGTGGTGCTGGATCATTGCACTAAATCTCGCACTACAAGCAATTTTGGGGGTAAAATGATCTAGCAGACAAGTAATTTACTAATTATTTTAATTTTAAATACTAATTAACATTAATTGCATTTAAAGTTTTTATAATATTTTGACTTTTACCATGGGTTACCTGGTAGCCCAGCATTGTTTGTCCTACCCTATGTAAGGCCACATCAGTAGTGATGAGCGAATTTTTTTGCCAGGCATGGATTCGCAATCAGCTAATTATTTCGCAAAACTTCCGTGAAAATTTGTTGTGCATAAATTTTTTTAGCCGCGTGTCAAATTGGGTGCGGTCGCGTCAAAAAAAGGGCACCAAAAAAAAAAAAAGACGCGGACGACCAAAAAAGACGCAATTGACAAAAAAAATTGCACAACAAATGCGTTTCGTGAATTTTTGGCCGTTTTGCGAAATTTATAGCGAAACAGATTCGCTCATCACTACACATCAGCATGCAAGTTTGGTATTTTCATTGCAGGTTGGAATGATTGTGGAATGATGTGGAAGATTTAACATCTGGTATTTATTACTTGTTTCAGATTTGCCATGCTTTTTTCAACATGTGTTTGTTCAACACCATAGGAGGAGGAGTGGTTACTCAAAGCAAGCACATTCTGATTAACTGAAACACTGATCTGCTGTGATTTACATGTCAGTGCATAAAACGGCACAGTATACCCTCGTTTTAAACATTGGTTCAATGAACAGGGATTGTGCTGAACAGACAGAAATAAACCCCTCCCTTCCCCCAGCTACAGATGGCTATATTTTTAAATAAGAAGCCTTCCTTTCAGTGGATTGCTGGATTGTTTTTGCTCGTTGAAACCAAGAAGTAGATGTGGCTTAATTTCATTTTCAAATTTTCCCTTGTTAAAGGACAATGAAAGGTTAATGTAAATTAAAAGTAAGTCTAAAGGCACTCTTTTTAAGTACTTACTGCATATCTAAATTCCCAGATCCCTGCTTGCTTCTCTGAGATATGGCGGCAGCCTTCCTATTCTCTGAGCATGTGTGTAACTTGATCCTGTCTCCTGTTCTGAGCTACACATGCCCACCAGCCAATCAGAAGCGGATCTGGCAGAGGGGAGGGGGGGGAGGGAATGAAACACATGTGCAGTATGAAGCAAGGAGGGAAAGGAAGGGAGAATACCTTTTTAGAGATGGCTGCCTGTTCTAGAAAATGTGAAGTAAGTGTGACTGAGTAAATATTTGATTAGGTGAGCCAAAAGTGTGGCGTTTTTACTAAACAATAGGAGGACTATTGGGCAGTATGCTTTTTAAATTTTGACTTGTATTCTCCTTTAAGAGCAGCAAAATAACAATAACCACTTGTGTGGCATGTTTCCCAAAAACAGGTGGTGCCTTTAATGGCTGTGGTTCATCATACATTATTAACATGCTCCTGGAATGATTCTGCTAACAATGCACCTTCTTTTTAGTGCTCTTACTACTCACCATTTAATTCAGTGGTTTTCATAATGTTTTAGTTTAGAGCCCCTCTATACTCATAACAAGACAAGATAAAACATTTTTGTACCAGCCATAGGTTCAATATTATCTAGTACAGTAAATTCATGTTTACTCCATATCTAACTGACATCAAATATGGGCTTCCAAGTGTATCTAGGAGAGAAATAGTAAATTTCCACAATTTCAGGAAAATTGGCCTTTTGCTGAAATTGGCCCATTTGCGCCTTTGCAGCCATTATTCTGTGCCTCTATTCCACAGTATGGAAAAGACTGCTTTACTGTACTGTATAGCATACTAGAGTCACAAACTACTCAGTGTTTCCCGATTTGCATCTACTCAGCTCTACAGATAAGGTGGGAAAAGCTGCTATGACAGGGTTATAACCCTTAACCTTACAAGATATGATTTTTCTGCTTGAAGGACAAGGAAATTACGTGACTTGCTAAGGTCATATGGTGCAGACACAGAAATTCTACCCTTTCCTATGACTTTCCTGACTCAAGTTCTAGTAACTTAACCACTGAGTCCACTGACTCCCAAAAAGTCTTAAGAATGCTGCTAAAAAAACTCCTGGTAACTTTCCAGATCAACATGAACACCACAAGAAACAGCAGCTGCAACAGTTTATCCAATTTTTACAGACTAAACACCATGCTTCATAGTCATTAATCTCTCTTGAAATATTAAATTCTGTTTATGAAGGCAATGATATTACCTGGAGCTACAATATGGTCCACAGGACAGCAGTAAAAAACCTACTTGGATAATGCCATATTTAGTAAGATGATAATCCATGAGGTATATTCTTATTGATCTGAATTTGTCCAGTTCTTCCACAAATAATTATTTTGATGCAAACAATTTTTTTTTAGATATAATTCAGTTTAGTCAACACCTGGACCAGCCCATTAGTCTCAGAGAAAAGCTCACCAGATTATCACAGCTTAGTGCATTTTCCCATTGGCTTGGCAGTAGCATCACTGAGATTTTAAGCGAAGGGATAGAGTGTAACCCAGTTAGCAGCGATTTTCATGCCTAGCTGAAAGTGATGTGTGTTAGCAGTTACACAGAGGAATGTGTCAGTTTCTAATATTTCAGCACTAAACTCTTTCTTTCTCTTTCAGAGAGAATTGCTTAGGGATTGTAAAAATACATTGGGGTAATGATATAAAATAGGCAAAGGGTTGCCATAGACCTTGTTATCTAATAACCAGCTTATTTTATGAACTTATTTATCAAAAGTTGCATTTGTTTTTCTTTTTTAATGTGAATAAACTCCAAATGGCATAAAACTCAAATATTTGCCCATTTTTTTTTAAAAAAAACTCTGAACCTAAAAAATGCAATCGAATAAAACCATAAGAAAAAAATCAAATACCTTGAATTTGTATTTTGTATTAAGTTTTTCACTTAATAATTAATATGTGTATAAATCCATTGTTTAAATTCATAATTTCTAGTGCAAAAAAATTTGAGTCTGGTAAAAATTACAATATGAAAGTTGATAAATTAGCTCCTTAGACGGCCATTTATCAACGTTCTCATTTTCATGGTTTTAGAGGTTTTTTAAAGCACAACAAACTAAAACCATGAACGTCTAGTCATTTATAAAAAGAGTTTATCCATGATAAACCTCTAAAACCATGAAGCAATGAAAGATCTTCCACTTGTGGAGGTCTTCTGCCACCGACTTCTACATGATCTTGACAGCTTTTAGATGGGTATTTTTTCTTTGTATTTTGTTGTGTTTTTGTCTCATAATAAATGGCGAAAAAAATGTTTGTTTTTTTCCACGTCAAAATTGTATTTTGGCACAAAAAAATATGAATTGTAAAAAAACATTAAACATTAGTAAATGCCCCCTTTAGTGTATGTTATAACCAATATATAAGCAAAAATAAAATAAATGCAAACAGAAATATATTCCAGAGAAACCACCTCCAGTTCACAAATATTTTATAATATTTTTTACATATTTGACAATACTTAAATATATAACTAAAAAACACTGTACTTAGACTATTTTCCTGAAGCATCTGACAGCTCTGTACAGTTTTATGTCCAGACTAGGAAAATCATAGATAACATCCATGTCAAACAATTTCTGAAACTTAGCCAGAAATTCATTGGCCTGGCTTGTGCTTTGTTCTCTAAATCTCATGACCCAGAGGATGGTGGTGTTATCCTGGCACAAATGATCAAATGTTGCTAGAAGCTCTTCCAAATAAGGGTGATGGTAAACAACATCAGCAGCAAGGATATAATCAAATGTTATGGACGATTTAGGAAATATTTTATCCAAGTCCAGTCCCCAGTTCAGCTCTTTAACTTGAGGTGCATGTTTACATTTTTGTTTTGTGTTCCGAGTAACATTGTACTGAAGGTTTCCAACAAGCTCCTTCAGATCTGTTGCAGTTACGTGTGCTCCTAAATGGAGAGATCAAAGAGGTACTAATTAACTGGAACTGTATAACGCTGTTTAATTATGAGATACAATGACCATATCACTTTATTTTCATATGTCTATGAAGTTTCTCATTCGTCCAGGTCATGGTATATCTATAGTAAAATGGCAAATCAACTGGACTAGTATTTTCTTCCTTCAAGATGTATCGCTAGTCATTAGACTGGCTTTCTCAATTTTATTCTGAATTGAGAAAGCCATTTTCATACAGGTTTTTTTAATATAATATGTTAGGAAGCTTAATTGGAAAACATCCAAATGGAGCAGGTTTAGGGGGAACTAAACTCTCATAAAAACTGACTCTGTCATGCTCTATAGCTCTCCATTGTAGTCTTCCCAAACTTAATTACAAATACAAGCGCATTCTTTGCTGAGAAGCTTTTTTACTGGTGCTATGTCAGTCATCTCACAGTTATAATTATATTACTTTGTTTATTATAGTGATATTATTTCAGCATTTTTCTTGCCAACATAACACTGCAATAAATGTCAGAAGTGCTGCTATAGTGCTGTTTAGATAGATGATAGATAGCTACCAAGTATAAGCAGAGATGTTGGAACCCCCTGTGGATTGAATCTGCTTGAATCAGCTGGGTTACTGGCTGTGGAGGGGAAGTTTAATTCTGTGGTGTTGCTTTTAAAGGGGATGTAAACCCAAAAAATTTTGGGCTAATGGAAGAAATGTTTAATTCTGAACAACTTTTCAATATACAGTTTTTTATAAATGTTGTAAATATAACTACTATTGAAAGCAATATGTCTTTCCTTTTCTGCACTGCTGGTCAGGGCCAGAGCTAGGGTAGGAAGAAGAGGCATATGCCCAGGGTGCAAAGGTGGGGGACGCTAAGTACATATATCTTCTGAAAGCCAACCCCAAGTCTAGACGCTTATCCCCCCACTGTCACCTAGTAACATACCTCACCCCCCACACATATCACTGCATGTATGTGCTCATTTGCACATTGTTCTTTTAAAATGTAAGAGAAGCTGACTAACAGATTCATGAAGAAGCCTACGAGGCTGGCAACATTGTGTTAAAACCAACAATGCAAAAGGCACTGATAGAGCTTTCAACTGCAATTATATTAACAAATAAACTTAAAAGCATTGAAAATTTGTAATGAATGTATAGAAAGGTTGTTCAGAATTTGTTTCAAAAAATGTTTTCTTCCATCTCCAATCATGCTTTTACCGAGGCACAATTTGGTTAGAACCATAGTGCCATGGAAGGGTTATTTCCTCTTTAACTGATTTATCTGGCATATTAACCAAAATACCTACATACAGTCTGTGGTTGCCTGAAATGCAAATATGTATTTTGTGAGGCAAGTGACTGAAAAAGGAACATGCTAATAGCAATTAATAGGACCTTGCAGATAATTGGGCCAGCTTGTCTCATGGGATAAAATAATCATCAACATGGGTATAATATTTTAGTCTGCAATTTAAAAGCTGATAAGAAGGAGAAATTGAAAAATGTCCTACTGTGAATAGTTAGATACTCTAATAAGGCACATAAAGTATCAAAATTAGTCCAAGCAGACATTTTATCCTAACATTACATGTTATTATATTATACAAATCTTAGTACAATGCATCTGTTGCTGCACAAATGCTTTTTGAATAATGAAAAAATGTTGCACTTTTATATTGAAACCTAAGGAAACAGGGATGGATGGACAGGAACCCTATACTTTGAACTACCATTGGTTATGTTTATATGATTGACAGCTATTTTTATTTGGGAGATCACAATTTTTATTAATTATTGGTGGGACTTCTAGTTAACCAGTAAAGTAAAGGATACTTATGGAACTGAAGTAATATGTCTTTGGCCTTATGCAAAAAAAAATAGCACAATATGACCTATCCTTATATTTTTGCAAACAAAAAGGGGGAAGGGCTATATTTAAGAATAATTGGCCCCTGTAAAGCCATAAAACAGATAGGCAGACAAACTGTAATGAGGATTTGGGGTATTGGGTACTTGCTTGTCTCTGATAAGTAAACTCACACTCAGGCTAGTCTGTGGAATGACAGGACGGACCCTGTAGTTCAAAAAGGGGTACAGGTTCAGGATGTTATCCAGAATGATTGGGACCTGGGGCTTTCCAGTTAAGGGGTCATTCTGTAATTTGGATCTCCATACCTTAATTCTACTAAAAAAATATTTAACCATTAATTAAACTAAACAAGGTTGATTATTGATTGATTAAGGATTGATTATTTTATAGATGGGGTCAAATAAAATTAGAATTATTTTCTTATAATGGAGTCTATGTGAGATGGACTTCCTGTAATTCAGAACATTCTGAATAACGGGTTTCCAGATAACTTATCCCATACCTGTACCAAAAATGGAGGCTGATATACACAATGGAATCAGCTTGTAATCCAAAGTGTTGGTGACAGAAATTGCACCAAGTGAAATGAATAAAAGTGGTTAACATACAGACCATTGAAAAATCTCTGCACAAAATTACAATTCTGCTATTTTAGCCAAATGTGTGTAGTCGGCATAGTGAATGCATTTGTGTAGTCAAACCACTTACCAAGGAGGCAAGCTACAACTGATGCAAGGCCAGTTCCAGCTCCAATCTCAATAACATGTTTGTCTTCTAGGCATAACTGTTTTCCATGTCTTTCCAAATAGTAGCACAATACAAGTGCCTGCAAACAGGGAAAACAATAACCGATGAACAGATCATCTGGGACAAGTTGCCTTTTACATGACTCCTAGGCCTCTGATAACCACAAATAAAGGCATTTGATTTGGAAGTAGAATAATACCTAATAACCATTAAGTGTTTATCTGGAACATCAGATACAATATCTATTATGTTAATGAACAGGTAAACATTCAGAGTAAAGTATATTCACAAATGTTTAAACTGTTGCAGATATTCTGGGAACAACACATTGCTAGGCCCTATGCTTTTATCATTCATTTAAACAGAACATGGAAGTGTAGCTTCCCGATAAATTTTAAAGTGCTATTGGTCTATATTTTTGTCTGAATAAAGAACAAATGATTTCCTAGTGCCTAGTTGCTATAAATATAGCAACTGTGTTATACTTTTGTATTCTGCTTGCTGGAGCCCATGGTAGTTATCATATTCCTCTGCAGATATCCATCAACTGCGAAACGTGGAACCTCTGCTAGCAAATGGAAATTGCTGGAACCTTAGAGCAGTATATATTTAGTTATGTAATGGCTTAATATGATTGGTCTGGACAAATACTATTACCACTGCCACTTGTGGTAATAGGTATAGGACTTCTTATTCAGAATACATTGTGACCTGGGGTTTTCCAGATAAGGGATCTTTCTGTAGTTTGGATATTCATACCTTAAGTCTACTAAAAAAATAATCTAAACACTAAATAAACCCAGTAGGATTGGTTTGCCTCCAATAAGGATTAATTATATCTTAGTTGGGATCAAGTACAAGGTACTGTTTTATTATTACAAAAAAAAGTCATTTTTTAAAAAATGTTAATATTTGCTAAACCTTAGTTTATGTGAAATGGCCTCCCCATCATTCAGAGCTTTCTGTATAAGGGGTTTCCAGATAATGGATCCCATACATGTACTTTAAAATGGAGTGAAATTAATAGCAACATGAAATGGATGATTTCCTCATTGTATACAGTTATGGGCTGATAAATTATCCTTTGTGGACTATCTTCCAGTAAATTCATGGCAGCAAATGTGGTTCAGTTCCTGAGACTGCCTTTTCTGCAACTGATTATGTTTGTTTTTTTCCTTTGACCCTGTTTTGAAAAACCTGTGTGTATTTTCTTTGCCATGAGTGGATTTTTGCTAGAAATAAAAATCTGCCCAACTGAAACCTGGTGTTCTTAATACATATACCAGTAATGAATATTCTGTCTCCTGTAACAATATACATACAGTAATGTTACTACATTTATAATAGGATACGGTACAATATCAGCAAGTGCTACTATCTATTAATAGCAAAAGTGATACCAACAGTGTGGAGAAGGAACTGATGATTAAAACTACACAAAGATTAATTAGTAAATTATAATATAAAATAAATAAAAGTGAATGTTGGTATGTGTTTTCTTAATAATAGGCAGAATGTATTTTCATTACTCACTTTAGTGCAGGGAAGGGTGCAAAGTACTGTGTTTTTCACTTTTTGTGCCTTGCCCTTTCTGCAGGTTTCTTTGTGTTTTGTAGGAGATTCTCTATATGCACAGCTTTGACACTCACCATTACTTAAATAAGCAGTTCAGTCCCCCTTGTGGATTTTTTATGTAAAATGCTTGGCCAGATTTCCTACTGTAGTTTAGCTGTGATCTAAAATGTCACAAATGCTACATATCTGGTATATTGTTGCCAGTGTACTGGTTATATAACAATTATGCAATTTCCTCCTGTTCTAGTATTCTTAAAGGGGACCTGTCACTCTAAAAAATAATTCCAAATCTTAATCTATTAATCTGTTAGTCGGGCAAAATGAACATTACTTTCACTAAATAAATAAATAATTTTCTTTCTAATGGAATCCACAATCACAGCAAACAGGGGGCAGCCATTTTGTATAAGATGCTATCAAGACAATATTGTTTATGTTCTAGAACAGAGGATCTGATGCCCATGCCCATATGAAGGCTACACAGTTAAAGACAGTAAGGAGAGAGGGGGCATTGTACAAGGGCAGTGACACCAAGGAATTGCAGAAATGAAAGTGATTTCTGTGCCTGAGGCATAGAGGAGGGGCAGGAAATATACGATTAACAGCTGAGATTTTTATAATCCATTTATAACATGTATGGATGTTTTAATAAAGAAAAGAATTTGGGTTCCATGTTCAATTTGAAAAGCACTTTTATTATACCTCACCAAGCCTACTATACGTTTTATTGCTGACAATGTCACCACAAATGTATTGAACTAAAGCATTTAGGATATGTTGTACTTTAAAAGCACAAATGTCTATTAAGTACATAAGTGTGTATAATGTGCGACTTAAGTATACTTGGTATATCTCCATGCAAATGGTTTACACAGTACTTTTACAGTATATAGGTAAAGACACTAAAGCTCATGGGTTAAAAAAGTAGAAGGTGTTGAAAGTGTTATTTGTTCCTATAAAGAGGCCAGCACACAACATATAATGTATAAGATGGAATAAATAAAACTGACTGTAATACATGTACCAAGCATTCTAACACTTGTATTTAAATATGCAGAGCATTAAAAGAATACATTACGTAATGGTATGAACATACAGAAGGCCACACTGTAGCTCCATAGAGGTCTGTGGATTCAACAATCTTTATTTCTTCGTCAACAAACGTAAAGCTTTCCCAGGCCACACTCTTTAGACTTGCAGGAACAAAGCGCCTCCCCAGGATAGATGATACTATTAGCTCCTCTTTGGTCCTCTTTTCTGCAAATACACGAAATAAGCGGTATGGCAACTAGATGCTATTTTATGTAACACATATATGTGTTTATTAGTTATTCATGTGTTTTTCTAATTTTGTGGTTAACTGCATTGGAGTTTATTTATTAGCAATGAAGTAGTTACAAAGTGCACAGTTGCAAGACCAATTGAATAATAATATTATGTAATGCACAGCTACTATTGCTGTGGCTTACCTTTGCATAGGTTTAACAAATAGTGTACTAACTGCTGGGCCTTGCAAGTACAACCTACCCTAACTGGGGCACTTTTACTGCCCCATAGATTTGCCACATTATTGCCACCTATACGCTATAACAATATATTTATTCTGCACAAAGAGCCCTAGAAGCTCCCTCCCTTTGTTTAAGATTGCAGCTGCCATTTTAGCTTGGTCTTTCTAGCTTCCTTCTGGAGCTCTAGCCTTTGGTAGCTCAGATTACACATTTGTAAGGGAGCGGGGAGTGAGTTTTATGAATTCTTATGGGAGGGGGGAGCTGTGCAGACTCTGGCCCCGGAATGAAGGATTTTCCTGAGAGAGGAAGTCTGATACTGAAGAACATTTTTACAAAAAAAGAGACAAGAAATCATGTGTTTGTTTTGATGGAGGACAGTGCAGTGTTTCTGTAAGTGCTTATGGCTGTATTTACATAGACCTTTCTGATAAAGCTTACTTAGTTTTTATCTTTCCTTCTCCTTTAACACTACTCTGAGTCTTCATAGGGTGCCACATGGCAGTTTGGGATTTTTAAGGTCTCAGTATTACCTACCAGGTATCACCTCCATACAAGAGTATGTTTACTGAAAAAATAAATATATTACATCCTAAATATATTAAATGTGTTCTGCTTTTATGTCCAACAGGTGAATGTTTAGTATAAGTAATTAAAAGGTATTGCAAAAATGATTGTTTCTGTTTTGCATGATCAGAATAGGTTCTTTCTCCTATACCAGACTGGAGCACAAATCTGCAAACTGGAAAAAATGTTCAAAAAGCTGTAATACTGTTTTTCGTGTAAAACAATGAAACAACACAATGCAGTTATTGTAATTTAAAAGCATTGGTGTGTTTAAAAATCCTACCATTCTCTTCTGCCGTTTGTGATACAGGTATATGTGAAGTATCTTCCAAATTCTCTATGGTTTTCATTTTAAACCAGTAGTTCCCTGTAAGAAAAAAACATCCATCACTTCTGGCTTTGAAAATGATAGTTAGAGGCTTCCAAGGAAGCTTCAACTGCAAATGCACACAAAATGCCCTACAGGGTATACATTTGGCTATAGGAATTGATTTCCCTGTGGGTCACTGTATGAATTCTTTAAGAGACATAACAACCATTAGTATATACTGTACATTAAGGCTGGATTATTATTGCCTTATACTTGCACCCATTCACATCACAACCACATCACAAGTTTAAGTGGAAGTTAATCCCATAATTTTTTTCTATTTCACACAACTTTAAGGGGAAGTTAATCCCATCATTGTTTTCTACTTCACCCAGTTTAAAGTGAAACTTCAAGAGCAAGGAAAGGCTACTACTATAGCCCTTAAAATAGTGTAGAGCCCCCTTGCCTTATAGCAAATCGGCAACTTTATTTTTTGAAATAATGGTCACTTCTCCTAAAAATTGGCTTCTAAGCTGTATTTGCAGTCTGTCACGGCCGCCATCTTGGATTCCCCCACTCGCAACCCCCCTGGCCGCGATCAAACACCCCCCCCCGCTGCTCGCTCCCTGCTCCGCTCAGCGCTTGCCTTCTCCTTCTGTGCTTCTGCCTCTGAGTGCGCGCTCACAGAGGGCAGGGTAGGGTAGGGGAGCATGTCACTGAAAACGAGCGATGCGCATGCGCATGCGCCGCCTACAGTGTCCTGGTCATAGGGTCTGAGCAGGAGCAATGCATTATGGGAATTCTCTTTACACAGCTCTGCATTTTTTCTTCCTCTTTGGCTTCAGATCTTCTGAATGGGAGAAATATGGGGAGACTTAAGGGCACTATTGAGACAACTGAAGGTATGCCTGCAGCTTGAGATTAACTCTTTACTAGCCTTTCCTTCTCCTTTAAACACATTATTGTTTTTCAAGAATGAGAGCCAGTGCTCCTAAAATGGCTGCTGGAGCAATTCCTGTTTGGGAAAAATAGGATTCATGGAAACGAACGTCCATTTAAACTAAAATTTTTCGAGTTTTAACAATACTTTCAACTCAAAAAAATGTGGTATTTTTCGATTGTAAACTTGAAATTTTGTATGGTCCAATCCTATTCAAATGTAATGTGAAATGTGTTTTAAAAGATATAGTTACACAGTTCCTCTGTGATCTGCAACTTTTTTGATGTCCTACAACATCACAGCAACTGATACAAAATAAAAAAAAAGGTGCAGTAATCCAAGTGATCTAATCTAAAAGATTTTACCCGTATATTTTATGTAGGATAAGATAAGCAAATCTGTCTTGCTTAACTTCGCTCAAAAGTTAGTAAAACCGCTGGAAAATGTTTAAGACTAAAACTGCCAAAATGCATTGAGAAAATATTCCTTGATGGTGAAATGCTGAATTTTACCACAAATCCATACAATTTCACTCATCACTATTTATAACTATACGCTGTATGACCGTGTCTGTGGCCCACAGGAGATATATTTTGTTTAACACTGTTATCTTTGTTTCTACTTCAGGTACGTATAAGATTCTATTCATTATCTGAGTACATTTTGGTTAAATGAATAAGACGGTGTATGTAAAACTGCAGATTTTGGTGAGGTGTGTCTTGTTAGTAAGGAGGAACTATCATGAAACATAATAAAGCATCCAAACGTTGTCATACTCAGACTTGGTAAGGAAAGCATTTGTTTTCAAGAACAAATAAGAGACAACCCCACCCCTTCTACATCAGATCAATGGTCATTATCCAAAAAGTACCTTAAAATGCTCTGTAACATTCTTAAATAACGTGCAATAAATCTGAATCTATTTATATATATAGAGATAGAGATAACCCCAATAATGTGTGTGTGGTTACAAAGCCTATACAGAAAATTATAAGCTTAAAAAC
The DNA here is from genome assembly GCF_000004195.4 of Xenopus tropicalis. Lineage (NCBI taxonomy): Eukaryota > Metazoa > Chordata > Amphibia > Anura > Pipidae > Xenopus > Xenopus tropicalis. Next base: position 119,622,244 of record NC_030678.2, on the reverse strand, counting down.
CAGGTCATCAGCAGCCCCCTAGCAGCTCAGGTTTAATTTCTTACCCAAGTACAGATGGCTCTGTCATAAGCACAGGCGGATCTGTCACAAAGATTAAAACACTAATGAACAACTCTTCATTCCAAGAATAAATATAATTCTCATATACAATATTTTCAGAGTATAATTTTGCACAAAACAATTAGACATTTATTTTTTACATATCATCATATCATTTTACCTTATGATATCATATATCATAAGGTAAAATTGTCTACTATATATAATGTAAATGTGCTGTATAGTTTTTATAGTAGTATTTATTTTATGCAATGTTATACAAGATACAGCTTGGGCATATGCTGTAAATGACTTACCCAAGGTCACTCTGATCTGACAGTGGAGGCAAGAAGGAATGCTGTAATGTAGAAGCAGCACCAAAAGTCTGGACATTATTTTTAAAAAAAATACAGCACTTAAGTATTTAGATTTTTATGGCTTCCTTTGCTCAAAAAAGAGCACCAAAAAACAAAATCAAATGGTTGGTCATTTCAACTTTCAGGCAGATAGATTTATTTATGCTGAATAGGGATCAGTTTATTTTACAAGGAAAGGTTTGGAAGACTGTCTTCCACCAGAGTAAATGATAGTAAGGTTGATGAGACAATTTGGAATTATGGCTATCACCTCCATTGTGGTTGGCGATATTTTCTGTAGCACCTTGTAAGTGAACAGTATGTAAGGGAAGATATATGCTTGTAGACATTTACAGTCTGCTTCTTTTTGACAGGACCAAGCACATAAATTTGTGACATAGCAAAAGGTTGTGGAAATCTTAAAGTCAATGGACGCCAACTTTTTTTTACTATGCGGCTTTTTATTTTCACCCATTGGAGTCTATGGCCATTTTTCCTGGTGAAACCAGGGCCCATAACATTTTCCAAGCAGTGTCACTATTTTTAATAGGGCCCACATCAGGATACTGAGGGCAGTGTTACCCTAGCAGGTAATACAATCTATAGGTTAATATTTGTGTTAAGATGGTAGCATGTACAGTATGAAGGTTTAGGAGAGAAGCTTGAGGAAGCAGGAGGTTATATCAAGATGAAAATGTAGTGCACCATAAAGTCAGTTTACAGCATTTCCTTATTGATTATTTAGTGCAAGTTTCTGAAGTTTATTAACATTATTACATGACTACTGAATCTTACAGACCACATGATCAACAGGTCTATGGCCTACACAACCCAACATGTTTGAACTCAAGTGCCCTTTAACCCCCACTAGTCAAGCACAACATGTTCAGGTGCCACTTTATTACTGATCAAGATCAAAATAAAAAGGATATATGACACATTCAGTGGCTTACTTATACCAATAGGGGAAGTCCCCTCTGTATCTCCCTTCTCTGCTAACTGGCCTGGTATATCTCATGTTTCCATTCCCTATCTGAATTAAGAGTTACAATAATACTGAATGTTGGCACAATAGTGATGCTACATTTTTATTATAATTTTCATGCACCACTACTTTATATAACTTAAATGACCTTGTATTGCTTAAAATAATGTGCTATAATTTCAAAATAGTCTGTAAGTTTAAAGGAACAGTAACATCAAAAGAATTAAAATGTATAAAAGCTATTAAAATATTATGTACTGTTGCCCTGCACTGGTAAAAGTTGTGTCTTTGCCCGAGAAACCCTTCAGTACTTCACATAAACAGTACTGAAATAGGGCTAAACGGCAGAAAACATATATGTTCTGGAAAACACCATTGTATTCTACAAAGCTTATCTGTTCTCCTTTTTTCTAGCTCAGGTGGCTGCCCCCATGGCTCCACAGCAGCTTATTAATATAAACTATAGTAGTTTTTCTAACACACAAGTTTTACCAGTGCAGGGAAACAGCACATTATATTTTAATTACTTTAAAATAAAGTAAAACTTGTTTTTTTTAAGTTTACCGATCCTTTAAAATAGGATCATCCTGTATATAGTGAGTAAAGGATATCTATATATAATGTATATTACTGGCTTTTTGTACACATTCCCATAAATTTGCAAAGTGATATTTAAAAGAATAATGACAAGTTAAAAATTAGTGAATACGTTTTTTTAAAGCCAAGTATTAGTGAGGATAGTTCCTCCTGGATAAACCTGCAAAGATCAATTTAGATCATGCAAAGAAGTTCTATTACTGCGAGTCTTCCCTATCATGTTTTCACCATGGCAGTAAAAGAGGTCATATTTAATGTTCTCTTCTTTTAACGCTTCTCAATTAGCACACAGACACCAGCATGTCTGAAACATACAAGTCTGTAGATCTTTCCAATACCACATGAGAAGCATTTTTTTCCCAAAAGGTAAGTGTCTTTTTAACCTTAATATTCATTTCTAGTTTGCTAGTTATTCTATTCACTTGTAGAAAGAAAGACTTGATGAGTTCGGTGACATCATTAGGATAAATCTGTATATGAGCCACAAGTATAGAGTTAAATTAAATATTGAGACAATGACTTTACCTTGCCCACAATGGAAGATGTCAGCAGGCTGAAAGAATGCTCCCTACATTCCCTGGATTGCTACATTGACTGGAAATCACTTTGGTTGGTGGCCTTAGACGTTTCTTCCACAGAATGTATTTGAGTCTGTTTCACACTGGTAATGTGACTGTAAGGTTTTCCTTAGAAGGGACAGGACTTAATGAATCCCAACAGCTGCAACTGGGGCACTGAATCAGAATGTCTCATATTTCTTCTGTGCATACAGAATGCTTGAAAAAGGCTGAGTAGGGTCAGCTGAAGAGATGGACCTTGCACTGAATATAGTTTGGGAAGGTAATTTGTTATCCCACACTGTGCTTCATTATACAGGTACCTACTACAGGATGTTTGCTACTTTTGCCCTAGCGATCGGTGCCTAATAACTTAAACTAATAACATATTTCATCATACAGTGTTATGCCCTTGCAGTGGTCCTCTGGGCTATTTATAACAGAGTCATGGCCCATGCCATTATACTTCATAGTGCAACATCAACTGTCCTTTGTGTGTTATTGTTACATAGTTATATAGTAGCTGATTGCATACAAGGCAAAAAAAGATAATATGATTTGGTTCCATCAGCTTGTCACAACCTCACATCATTGGGGGTATGATGTTTTATAAACATAGCTAGATTTAGGTACTGACAAGAATTAGGTACTGGCACTCAAGGCAATGCAAGTGGGGTATTAGCCCATCATGTTTAATGAGTCAAACAAAATAACACGTTTTGGGGATATTTATAAAACATCATACCCCCAATGAAGTGAGGTTATTGCCTTTGAGCTTTAGGCGATCTGTTTTGTTTTGCTTCTAGTAGGGGAACATCACACTGCAGGCGGCTTTAGGAGGACTGGGTAGGGTTGTGGCAAGAACTTAAAATTAAATGGACAGGAAGAGACTGCTAATGAAAAAGAGCGATTTGATCACAGTGGTTCTCCATGTGTCTAAAACTTCCGAACCAAAATTTTTTAAAAAGGTACCCCACACCGCAGAAACCCCTATTATACCCATCACTGTAATGTTCCTTCAAAAAGGCTTCTCCGCAGCATACAGACAGCATTCAGGAACTACACAATGCATTGCACATTATGTCACTTTCGTCATTGACATCACGCGTGCAGGGAATTGTGGGATTTGGAGGACGCAGACTGAAGGCAGGCTGAGCACAGTCAACTACCGTTACATTTTTACAAGTCTCAAACCAGTCAGCCGGATCAGCAGGAGAACAGGGGGCCGGGCTTAGGGAAGTGTTCCAAACCATATTATTACATTAAGAATGCATAAAAAAAACGACATATTTTTTAACTTATGTATATTGCAAAGCTGCTTGAAATTATGTTTACTTTTAAATAAGCTTAAGTTGTGTTTGGGTGGATTTCCCCTTTAATATATCCATTACATGATCACAAATATTCACACAACAGTTTAACTTTGTCTTTACAGCCTGACTAGAGAGCAAGTTTATATTGTTTGCTTAGCCTTGTAATTCATTTTCAGCATGATGTTTTAAATCTGACATCTCAGAGAAAAATATATAATATTTGTACAGGGGGAACATATAAAAAATGGAAAAAGGATGATTTTTCAGTAACAGAAGTTGATAATCAGAAATGTCAACTATAAATATAGGGGTGCACATTGAATAAACCCATTGACAGGTCACAGTACAGCTTATACAACTATACAGCTATTCCCAACCATTGCATGATTTTTATATTTCCCTTGTGCACTATAATGGTATTGCCACAATAACAATTGTTATAATGGAATGAAACTAAATTTGTCCCTTTTAATGTCCATTTTGTGTACCCACGTATCTGAATTCAGTGCTTTTATTACTTTTTTGCTGTCCTATTGCCTTACAGCTCCACAAGTACAGGCCACGTGAGGCAGGCACCTGTTCTTGAAAACAAATCGTCTGATGCTTTGGAAGATTATCTCAATGCTGCCAACATATTTTATAAACTGGGGAATAACAATGTGACTGCTATTCTGACATATGGTTGGCACAGTAGAACTGCAGTTACTTTGGCTACTTTTCAACAGTCTAATCCAGCTCTAACATATGTAAAGGGCATTGTTAGCCCTGGGAATTTTTGGTTCATATCAGTGCTTCATTTTTTGCATACTGGCACACAGACAATATATCAAATAATAATTCTGTCAGCCAGCATGGAAACTTGGAATGCACCAAACCCTTTGTTTGGGGGTTCGGCCAAATCCTTGGGTATAGATTTGGCTGAATACTGAACCAAAACCAAACCCTTAAGGTTAGTATAAATTGCCGATGTGAGCAGAAAAAGTCAATGTGCACGCAGCAAATTTTTTACTTTACATAGGGTTTGGATTCAGTTTGGCCAGACTAGGATCCAGTTGAGGCATCTTTAATGGATGCATCTTTAAATGGCCTCATTTACTTCAGCAAACACACGCTCTTACATTTAATTTATGTGTGCACATGACTAATACATAAAATGCATATGTAGTGTATGTGTGTTTGGAAGACCAGTACAACCGGGATGGAAAACCAAGTGCGATTTTGATCTGGCTACCATTAATATTTCCCTACATACTATTGCATGTTTTATAGATGCTACACTGGTTGATTTCCCCAGACTACTGTACCACAGGGGACACCTCATAGAAGAGGAACGTGAGGCTATAAGGAAGTTGCGTGACAATTTGGACAGATAAGGGTGCGACCATTGTATTATATTATGAATATTAAAGATCAGAGTTACTGCTTCAGTTATCTAATGCAGAATGTTACAGCAGATTGACCTCTAATCCTACGTGTAAATTTCAGGCACAGCTTAACAAAATGTTGGAAGGAGCATTTGTGCATGGATAGATTTCAGAAAATCTCAAGGAGTCTTTATATGTAACACATCCGGTAAGGGCCGTGTTATACTTATTACCTAAAACACATAAGAATTTCTTGCATCGTCCGGCCAGACCTATTATTTCTGCCAGGGGATCTCTTATGGAAGAATTGGCCAGATATGTAGATATGCTTTTGTAGCCTATGGTTAAGCAATTTGAATCTTATGTGAAAGATTCAATAGACTTTCTGTGGGTAATAGATAGTGTTGACACAAGTGCCATGGGATTTTTCTTTGTTACTTTGGATGTGAACAGTCTATATACCTGCTTTCTTTACAAAGCAGGAATTCATGCAATGAGGGAGCTCTTAACTCTCCAACTCTCCAACTGAATTTGTGCTCTCTTTGTTGGAGTTCATGTTATATAATAATCACATCAAATTTGATAGCTCCTACTATTTACAGTGCCCACATATGCCAATATTTTTCATGCATGTATATGAGACACATTACATCTTTACGCACCTTTCCATAAGTTTGGGGGCTATTTTAGGCGCTACCTAGATGACTAATTTGAAACAGAGTGCCACCTGAGTGAGACATATATATGCAATAATCTCAGAATGGGGTTCTTTGCTTTCAGGTATTTCACAGTATTTGGACAGCTTTTGACATCTATTGTATACCAAGATGGAATCCTTAATTACTCGCAGTCCTGCATTACTATGTAAATTATTAGAAATGAAAAGTTTTCTGAAGAATAGCCTTTTGGCTATGCTGGATGTATCCAGCTTGTATACAATAATTACTCATGATGCAGGGATTGAAGCCTGTAGAAAAGCCCCTTTGGAGGCACAACACAAGTTACCACTATTGGAAATGTTGCGGACGTTATTGGAAATACTTTAACACACAATTTTCTTTGTTTTAAGGGAACTTTTTTTTTTTGCATCATGCGGGAACAACAATGAGTTCCAGTGTGGCTCCCTCATATGCCAATTTATTTATGGATCAGTTTGAGAGGCAGTATTATCTATTCTGAGTTTAATTTTTACTGTAGATTTATCAATAATAATTCTTTATTTGGAATAGGGACCACATTGAAATCCAACTGTTTGTTTCCTAATTAAATTCATTACTGACAGTGGTTAAATTTTGTTATTGCATGATGAATATTCAGTGGAGTTCTTAGATATGGTGCTCCAAAGTTTTTACTCTCCTGCTTTACTGAAGTCAATTCCATATTCACGATTTATGCAAGTTATTCGGAATAATTCTGATGCTGAGGTAACCCAGGAACAAGGAGAAAGATATGCTCAACAAGTTTGCAGAGAGAGGTTATCAACAAGTACGCCTAGAAAGGATATTACAGAAAGCATATAATACAGGTCAGGATAGTGGGTTGAGAAAACACTATGGACTGGCATTTAGTTTGAAATATACTCCTATTAATAGGGAGGCGAGAGACATTATTAGACAAAACTAACAAATTGCTCTGATGGATTCTAATCTGCCATTTACTAATACACCCCCTCCAATGTGTGTATATCAAAAGGATAGATCCTTAAGGGACCTGTTAGTCATCATGGATCTGCTGGAAGAGAAGAAAACTATTGGACATTGGTTACCAGAATTGAAACCTGGATGTTATTGGTGTAATGGATGGTTATTGGTGTAATGGATACCTCTTAACGGATACCTCTTAACCAGACAGTAGTTACAGAGAGACAGATTATGTTGTCTACTTGTCCGTGTGGGCAAGTCAGTAAATGTGTTACTTCTTTTAGACTAAGAATGAACAATCATGTTTGGCTAAGAGATATCGTTTACATACCATGCAATGTATGTTGATTGACTTTGTTGACTTTTACAATGGATTAATAAAAAGTCAATTTTATGCTTTTGTACCTTGAGTTAATGTTTTTTTATGCAAGAGAATATGTTCTTAGCTTTATTAGACACTGATTGACACTGCATAGAGTTGCAAAGTTAATTGTCCACAAAAATAAACCCAAATCCTTCTGAATTAAGGAGGCCCCATCAAAGTTCCATTTAGTGTACAACTACCTTTCAAATATTCTAGTCTCTTTTAACCTCTCATGGGTCAGCTAGTCCCTTATACTTTAATTTCTGAAATTGGGTCTGGTAAAAAATAAAAAAGCACCAACAAGTTACGTAACAAGAGTTACAAAAAAACATTAGGATTGGAGGGCACTGTTCACAAGATATGTCCCTACCCTAGTGGAACTTGCAATCCAAGGTCCCTATAACATTCAAACACAGAGTAGTGTCAGTTTTAATAGGAGAAAATTAACATGCCTGTATGTTTTTATGTGAGGGAGAAAACCAAAGTGCCAGTAGGAAACCCACACAGACATGTGGAATACAGAGAAACACCTTGCTGATTGTGACCAAGCTAAAATCAAGCTATTGCCACAAGTTTTTAACTTGTGTGTAAGAAAGCACAAATGGCAGAACTGCAGCATATGTAGGCAAGTGATAGAGGGGTTCTCTTGGTTGTGGGGATGCTAAGATCAGATCACACTTTAGGTTTGTAGCAGACAAAATGAATTTCTGCACCCAAAATACATTTGAAGAACAAAAAGTCTATGAATTCCAATTAGGTAACAGTGCTTGGAGTTGGTGGGCAATTCGCTGGGTGAAATTACACAATATACTGTACAAATATTAAAAATGAAAAAGCCATGCACAAAAACTTCGAAATCAGTATTTATAAATATGAATTTAATTAAGTCAATCAATGATACAAATTCAGTTGACTGATTCAGTGTATGTGGAAAAACAAAATCACATGATTAAAATGTGGAAAAATTCATTTTTTCACAGTTCGTTTTACAGTTTTTGATTTTTTGTTTGTGCCCTGAAATACAGGTTTTGCCGTTACCAGGACAGTACTTTCTTCATCATCACTTGAACTAGTACTACTTTCTACTTTGTTACTGGCTTTCTGACTGGCAGCAATGCCACATTCACTATGGTCATCAATTATGCCAGATTGCAGGTCTTCAGCGTCACTGCTGGATCCATCTGAAGAATATACTTCAGAAGTTTTGAACTCACTGCCAATAAATCCCCCTCCAGTATGGACAGGACCCTGATCCTCTTGAGAATGTTTTGAAGGCTTTCTCCTTTTTGTACCTTGAGATTTTGTATTTGACTTTTGGCCCTTACTGAGATAGGAACATTCTTTCTCCATGAGCGCAACAGCTGCTTCTACTTCTGCAGTTTCCCCTTCTCTTTGCTTTCGCTTCATGCAAGTTACAGCCCTGCGCAATCGTTGGCTCTTTAAACCAATAGCTTCGTGCTGTTCTAATCTGAAGAATGAATCTATTCGAAGCTGAGTCTGAGGGAGAAGAAAAAAAAAAAAGATGAATAAAAACAAATTATCAGTTGTAAAATCAGGAGTAGATTTTTTTCAGGTCTATGCAAGTAGAAAGAGATATTAGCAATACATATCACTATTTTAAGAAATGGCTGGTAATAGTCAAGAAGAAATTTGATTGCTGAAATGGATATTGTTCCATCAGTTTAAAGCGTTGCAACCACTCCACTGATCTAATCACTAAATAAACTACGCGTTTGCACATTGCTAAGCCATTTGGGAATTTTTTTTTTGTTTCATGTCCAGTAGCAATACTAACCTGTTGCGCATTTATTTGCTTCAGCACTGGCAGCAACACTTCATCAGTCTTAGACCGATACCAGCCAAAGCGGCTCTCACAGAATGTGACTGCAGTTAAGAAAAAGCGTTATTTTTTGAAAGAGCATTTACGTCTCTGTAGGTCATTTCCCTAAGCAACAAAAGCATGAAAACAATTCCTAGGGGGTGCCCAATAAGGGCTGTTATTGCCTATTTGGTAGCCCCATGTATACTAAAAGACTACAAGAGGCTCTGTTTGACAGTACACATGGTTTTTATGCCTCAGAAATTCAAATTAGAGCACCTACATTAAGGCTACTGGGAGCAACATCAAATGGTTGAGAATCACTGGTGAATAATATTCATGAAGGTATACATGTATATCAGTAGACTGAAAGGTGAATCTAGATATCTTAACCTGTGCTCTCTTCTAGTCAGACACATTCTGCTAGTGGGCCCCAAGCTGTTTTAGATGAACCGCACCGCACGCATTTTTTCAGCTTCTTCTAGGTATAATCTTACAAAAAGGCCTCTTTTTATCCTTTGCAGAGCCTAGTTCTCTTTCCTGAAATGGTAAATATGCCCAATGTTGTTCCCAATGCTGTAAATACAGAAGCTGGTTTTCTAGATAAGCCAAGTGCGCTGTTGCCTCCTCCAACATATACCTAAATGTATTGTTTTGCTATATATAAGGAGCAGAACATCTTTACTTGGGTAACTGAAAAAGGGAAAAGCTGCAAGGTTTTTGAATAAAAACAAGAACACACACACAAGATAAATTACAATAAAGGATTAGAAAATGCACATAATTTTGCAACATGACCAAGTATTAAAAATATTGATAAATAATAAAGGATATTCTCTGATCTGTTCTAGGTCTGGTCGTCCCCAGCAGAAAGCAGCCTTTGACTCATCCACCACAGGCTTCAAATATGCATTAGCTACAGCTGGATTTGGAAAGCCCTGATGGATCTCTAAGCGTCGCAGTTTCTTTTTCACTTTAGTATCGTGTGGATTAGGCCTCATTTTCTTATCCTTCTGAGCTTCAGTCCACCATTCTCTGGAATAAACAACCAACCAAGAAATTAACAAAATATAAAAAAAGAAACTATCCGGTTTCATTTTTAGCTTCATATTGAAGGGCAGGTACCAGGATGCAACACCTCTGGGGAAATTTAATTCATAATACAAACTTTTTTTTAGGAGAAGTCACCCATGTCTATATTTTCTACAAAGAGCTTATTAACAGCTTTAATATGTAGGCATATTATTCTAAATCAAACGTTTTTGCATTTATAACAGTTTTCACATCTTCTCTAGAATATTCTTGTAAAATTAGTGTGAACATTTTTAAAAACTCACTTAAACTGCAGCAGAGATTCCAGACCTTGCGCAGGGAACTCATTAAGGATTTCCATAGCAGACACGTAACCAACCGTCGGGATCCCTTCTGTGTAATCGCTTCCCAACAAGTATGCTAAATTTATTAGCTTTGACCGGTCTAAACCTGCAGATATTATGCAAAAGAAAGGTGTTAATTTTATATATAATGTAATTTTCTTTAGAGGTGTGAAATTACAATACCCTCTGTAGTTTAAAGGAACTGTATACCCCCTGTTCGACATGAATAGGGCTTGTGCTGAACATACTTTTCCTATTCTTTTAATGATGCAAGGTTTTTATTATATCTTGTGCTAAACAGGGCAAACAGGAAAACTAACGCTACTCCATGTTTGATGTATGATAAATATTACCTAAAACAATAAGTAAAAAGTATGTTCGTCACAAGCCCTATTCATTAAGCTTAAGTTAAACAAGGGATATACTGCCCTTTAAGTTGTGCCTACATGCTTTTAGCAATAACAGATTCCCAGACCACAACCTCTAAATTTCATACCTTTTATTTGCATAATTTTTGTTTAGCTTTTTGTTTAGCAAATCATCAAAAAAACTGAAGATCACTGAATAAGTTGTTAAGAAATAGTCTATAACATACTAAAAGTTAAGTATATATTGAGCTACCCCTTCAAATACTTATAAAGGCTGTTTTATTTTGGTATAATCCAGTGGCACATATTAGAAAAATGTTTTTTTTCATTAAAAGGCTTTATTATGTTTCTTTATTTTCCAGTGATCCATTACACAGATGTTTATTAAAACTGGAAATGGCATATGCTGCTTCTGGACTGGTGCAAGGGAATCATGGAAAAATAAATCAAGGTGGCGCAATGCTGGGATATAATGTAACCTGCACTTTTTCAATAAAAATCACTGGGGTGGGCCCTAACAAAATGGCACTTGTCCCAGCAAAGACAAATGGTTCCTTTTTTACTAATGCCACAGTACATAAATGCTCCTTACCAAGCTGATTGTGAATATCTGCATACTGGTAGTACTCAACATGTTTATTTTGAGTAAAGAAATTCTTGTACACATGCCGCGCCCCAAAAAGCCAAATATCACTATCATCTGTGATTGTTCCTGATGTTTGGTCAGTAAGATCCAAGATGGCACACTGCGCTTCTGCCTCCATGGGGGCTACAATGTATGGGATTCCAAACAGCCGTAGCAACTCCTAAAATAATGAGAAAAATCCTTAGGTTATATAAAAAGACATTTTTTATTGGGAAGTCTTGTGACATGTAATGGGGGAAGTCAAACTCCTTAATTACAAGGCCACCCTGCTGCTAAGTAAAATACATACATAAAAATTAGCTTAGCTTATAAATGGCATATCATATTAAAGTGTATGGCAAAAAAATTGGCATTTTCCAATTAAATAACACATTAAAAACTGGTGCAGCATTATATTGTTAAGGGCAGTGGCAGACGGGGAGATTAGTCGATCGTAGCGACGCGTATGCCATCCCACCAGAGATTTACATTCTTGCCAGTGGGATGGCATTGCAGAGAGATAAGTTGCCTGCGGCAACGAAGATTTGTTGCGAGGCGACTAATCTCCCCATCTGCCACTGCCCTAAGATATAAGCTTTGCACAAATTTTGCTGTGATAAGCAAACTGTGCGGATCTGATTATCTTAACCAAGGGCCTCTACACAAATGTAATAAGTGTGATCACGAGACAATATAAAGCATTGCTATCCAATGAGCACAGAAACTGTACATGCACAAAAACCTGTACTCGGTTGTCTTCAAGTAAGAAGCATGTATAACGGTAACGGTAAAATATAGGAATTTTGAATCATATTCACAGTCATTAAAGTGGTGTAGGACTACACAGAAATAACCAACATTTGGCCAGCTTAAATGTATTGCAATATATGGAAAAACAGTCCATGTTTTACTTTACTGGAGGAGTTTTCACACAAAACATCATAAAGTTGTGTAATATATTACTTTTTGTGCTTAAGGGTGTTCCATATGTATATAAGAAGTGGTAAGATGGGGCACACTGGGCAGTAAGGTAGCGCTAGGTTAAAACAAACAATACAGCTTTCAACCTTATGAAATGATGGAATGTACAATATTGTACTGTACTGTGTCATTTTATAATAAGACACCCCCTTACACACACACTACACTATTCATAGGTCAGACTAAAGTTCTTAAAAGTATATAATTTAAAATAAATCTACTTTTGACATCTGCACACTATTGATAAATCTCTCCTAGACATTCATTGGTGCACTATAAATAATTTTTTTTTTTTTAACCTAAACAGCGAATCAGTTGTGGAAGGTACCAACCTGGCTTTCTAGGCACATCTGTCCCGTAACAGTGGCAGCTATACGCTCTTGTTGTTGCCGTTGTGCTTGGAGAGATGTTTGCTGTACATACAGATTGTTCTCAAGTGATTCAAGTTCCTCCTATTTGTATTTGATGAAAAAAGAAGCTTTAGAATTGGCTTTATTTTTGATTAATTGCCTGGTGGTTAAAATAAATCAATATATTGGGAGTCTCTCTGCACAGAAGTCCATGCTTTGATTGAAGGCTTATAAAATAAAGTGAGAGTAACACATATATTTAAAACATGTCTCCAATGTACGTGAAAGGTCAACCAAAACCTAAATTATTATTAGTGTGGGTTTTATGCTTTGTTTAAATATCTGTTATAACAGCTATATCTTCCCTATAATCAGCAACAAGAAAGCATCCTGACTGTGAGGTATTTCTTATTATTATAGTATATGTAACAATAATTTTTCATTAAAAAAAGGCAATGCCATATATAGTATATCATACTTAATATACAGCATTTTTACCACACTAATGTCTTGCCATTCATTCCTAATGTCTTCCGAATCTTTGTTGTTTAGCTGTTCACGTGGTTCCCCACTACCATGCCCAAGAGAACTGTCTTGACAGTCAGAAGAACTTTCTCCAGCTGGCTGAATCTTGGTTGCAGCTTCACGAGTATCTTCTGGTTCCTTAACCACAAGTTGGGAGTTGCTATTGCTTAACTCACTTTCTACTTCAATGAAACTGTCTGTTTAAAAGAACAGACTAAAATGTAGACTGTATAGGATTAGGGCTAAATACACGTAGATACTGTAATTATACTTTTATTCTCTTTTAGTATATGCCCAATAAGATGCCAGCATAGCCTAGTATCTAGAAGCTCAGCTAATATGCAAGTTTGTGTCCCACTGGATGACAAACAGAAGCAGAGTATATAATTATCATTGCTGGCAAGAAATCACAGCAAAATGACTTTATCCACCACATTTAGATACTGGTAACATGCTCCAAGTACATTCTTCAGGAGTCACAGCCTCAGACTACAATTTTTCACAAAACCCAGATTTAATACAAGCAAACATGAATACTCTAATTAGCAAACAATAAAACCTACCAACTCAAAAGAATAAACAGAGAGGAAACCCGATGATATGAAATGTTATTTACAGGTATCTGCTAAAATAACATTTGGTCAAACTGCACAAAACAGTAAAGTAACTTACCATCTGAATCTGAATCCTCTTTCTTGTCATCACAGATTTCCTCATCGCTAACAATTATGCTTTCAGGAGTCATTGGCACATACACGCCACCAGAATCATTGCTGCCAAGCACTTTCATAGGTGGATTGTCCTCTGCAGGTTGTTTGACCTCTGATCCTGCTGAAGGTTGTATAACCTGTGTAACTTCCAGGGTATTGCTACAACCTTGAACCATACTGGCGTCTGAGTACTTGTTGCTCTTAGACAATAATAACTGAGTAGCAGGGGTGTTGCTACTCTCACTCAAGGCTGATGAGGATTTCAGGGCAGTTTCAAAAGGACTCTTCAATAGGGTATTGCTACAACTTTGACCCATACTGGGATCTGAGAACTTGTTGCTCTTAGACAATAATAACTGAGTAGCAAGGGTGTTGCTACTCTCACCCAAGGCTGATGAAGATTTCAGAGCAGTTTCAAAAGGACTATTCAATACATCCACAACTGGATTGTCAGAAAAACCTTGCTTGTTAGCATCTCCTTGCAGGCTAATATCTCTGGAGGAGTCAAAGCTGCCAGAGTTGTAAGGATTAATTACAGATTTTTGTATACTCCTATTCACAGAAAGTAAAGGTATTTCAGAAGTGACTGGAATTGTGTTACACAAAGTAACAGGGTTTTCAGCATTACCTGTTGAAGATGAAACAATCAATGTATCTTGGGCAATAGGGACATTCCTGTTATCAAGTTGTAGATTATGATCAGCCATTTCTACTACATTCACTTCATTGGAAGGTTCCTCTACTTGCGAGACAGATCTAGAATGTGCACAGTCCAACACACTGCTTACAGCAGATTCTTGACACTGCACAGAACTGGGTGAAACTCTGTTTATTAAAGGCACTCCAAAAGCAGCTTTAGTTCTGCCCTGATTGTTTAAACAATTATCCTCTTCATCTGAGCTGCTTATTACTATTACTTTTGCTTTTTTATGTTCCCTCTCACTTTGCACAACTGTCTTTTTCTTATTACTCTGCCCTGCTTCGTCTTCTGCAAGAACCTGATAAATTGCTTGTAAAGTCCTGGGTGATACATTTCCTTCTGCTTCACGTACAGAGACAGAAGGCTTCTCATGTTTTTCATCATCCCAGTTCTCATCTAAGATGTTCTCCGTCATTGCCTCCTGGATTGCAAAAAGTGTCCTTGGAGAAGGTGGCTCTTCATCTGCAGAGGCAGCCTGTGACGATTTAGCTTTGCGAGCAGAAGCCAATTTTAAATCAAGGTATGTTTTGGGAGTCTGAGAGGAATTATAGGTAACTGATTGTGGAGGAGAATCAACTTTTTTCTCTTCCTTCTTTGACTGAATTCCTGAACAGAATAGAAAGAAAAAATGCACACTATTAACATGCAAATATTTAGAGCACAATAGGTATTTCATATATTAGTAATTTTGAAAATAACAGATTGCAGACAGATCACTGTAAAAACACCCCCTATACTCTAACTCTGTATCATAGAAAAGAGGTCTTTCAATGATGATTAATAGTGAGTGGATTAAGACGTAACCTTTATTGTGACCAATTAAAATCATCCATTAACAACACAGCCCATGTCAAAAGTCTATGTTGGCCCATATATGGTCAGATTACATTTTAGTCTGCAAGATAGCATAAGTATAAATCATTGACCCTCACAGATGTTGAGCTACATTTTCCAGTGTCAGTGAAATGCAATAAAAGTATACTGGGAGTGTTCCCATCCTAGTTTCACACATTTCCGCAAATCTTTGCTTAAAAGTCTGAACTGAAAAAGTCTGTGCGGGAAAAGACACAGAAAAGTCATGAAACTGCAACATTTTCAAATTGTTGTAATGAAACCTCTACTTTAGCTGGCGAATTGTCAGATTCACATTTTTAGCAGTTAAAAATTGGAGGATGTCCTGGACATGAAATAGTTGGCAACACCAATTGTACGAGTGACTTACATTGTAGGTCCCCCAAAGATATTGTCCGATACACAATACATTTGCAGATTTTATCGTTATCCAACTGAAATTTTCTAACCTGGCCGATTGACTAAGCGACCGATCACCATGGTACGAAAATTATCAGAATCATAATTCTGAGCCCACACACTGTCCGAAAAACTATGTTTTGTACAATTTTAACGGTACGTGTATGGCCAGCCTAAGTCCCAAGTCAAGTTATATAAAGTCATGCCCATACTGTACTTTGAACTGGAATTCATATAGAAGCAAAGAGCCACAACAATTCCATTACTTTTTCATGAATACACACCCAGTTCACTTAGGGCGGCGCGATTTCGGGAAATCGCCGAAAAAGCCTCGCGAGGCAACTTCGTCGATTTCCCGAAATCGTGCCGCCGCGTGTGCCATCCCACCGGCGACTTACTTTGTCGCTGGTGGGATGGCAACTGGCGGCAACTCGGGGAAATTAGTCGCCCGCGAACAGGGAGTTTTGTCGCAGGCGACTAATCTCCCCGTGTGCCAGAGCCCTTACTAGTACAGGGCTAATTTATCCATCTACATCAACTTACAACAACCAGAGATTTGCTTTAATCATTCTATATGTATTAGACTGTGTGAATGCATTTTCTTTGATTTATAGCTTTGTTCGTAATTTTTTAATGAATTAATAGGAGGCTGTTCTAAAGATAGTTAAACAAAGGATGTTTGTAAGTGCTAATCATATTTTTAAATAAAGACTAGAAACTGCCAAAGCTTCACAAAAGCATTTAATGATTTTTGCAATAATAAAATCATAAATAATAATAAAGTTATTTGCAATAATTATACTTCTTATCATATCTGCAATACTGGTTGTTATTGGTTGGTTAAAATTATACATTAATAATTTACAACTACATCTGTAGTGTCTGACAGCCTTATTTCTGTAAAAAAATAATCAAAAAAAATAACAGTGTCATTATGACCCAGATGACATTTCTCCCACTAAGCAATTCTGCCTCATTATACCTTTAATTAGAATGTAATGAGAATTGTCCTCAGACACCAGCCGACGCGTTTCCACCTCTTTCAGAAAGCCTCCTTCTGCCTCAAACTGAGCTTGGACTTCCCCAGAGTACTGCTGGTTCAGCTCTTTTCGCACATTATCAATGCACTTGTTAAGATTATTTTTTTTCAGCAGACCACTCAGCTGGTATTGGGAGAAATCATTCGAATCCTTTGTGGCAAAAGAATAATTTAGTATAACAGGTATATGGACAGTTGAAAAAAGAGCAAAAAAAAAAAAAAATGAATACATGTGCTTATATGCTTTAAAAATATGCATAAATTGCAAAGGTTTATATTATGTTAGCATTTATCATTGCTGTATAGAACAAACACGAGAATTATAATCTTTAGGCTAAACCCTCATATTTGAAAAATATTGTGTCCCATAGTGCTACAACACCTGCATCCAAGGTCATCGCTAAGTGACTCCTATTAAATCTCCAAACAGACTCCAAGATTTTACTCTCTTAATTAAGTGTCCCATTCTTGCTAGCTTGCAGACCCCCCAATTTACAGGTGTTAATAAATCATGTTTTGGACTGCCTGATGTTTAAATACCACAAAGGATAAAAATTTCTTCTGTAAACTTACAACAACCTCATAATTCAGCTGTCCCCCAAACCTTGAGACTGGTGGCTCTTGAAGTCAGGGCACAATCTTTTTCTTTCATTATGCAATCCTTTTTTGTTAATTTTCAAGTCTTATTGATACTTGCGAGTAATGTACAAATATATGATTATAAAACCACATCCAGCATTGCTAATTTTAATGTAGATGCTTACAGCTTGGCTGAACAGAAAAAACTGCAGTCTGTGCCTTGCATTAGCCACGCAGGTGGATGTTGAAGAGAATGTGTGCGTGACATTTAAATTGATAGTGTAATAACCTTAAATCGGAGAAGACCTACATTTTTAAATATATGACAATATGCACGATTTGAAGCTTGTGCTTTAAAACAGTACTTAAGTTCCACTTTCAACACGCAAGTATTTTGTGCTGCTGATCCTATTTCCACTCTGTAACTCTTGTCTTAAATTAAGACTCTCCTGTTTGTTATAAATTAATGTGAAGTGCTGTATTACACGCTGGCCCCATATAAATAGATGATGATTTTACTTGAATTCCACTTGTGCCAGCAGTTACAAAAATGATGCATGGTTGGACTATCTGGTAAATAGAAAACACATTACTGCTAGATACAAAGTAAGCCTTTGTAAAATTAAGACACCTGGTGGTTATTTTATGCAATTCTGCTTTGTTATAGAAAGAACAATAGACAATGTATACTATAAACACATTTCCGTGCCCCCACCCAAAATAGATTATAAGTGTTGGAAAAAGACTTGACTGTTTGAAACCAACACAACATTGTATAGCTGAAGTCTAGCTAAGATTACTAATTTAACTTAATATTTAAGATCCAGCTTCAACAGAAGTTAAATAGGCATTTTTTTTTCAATCATTCTTTCAGACAAGAGAGAACTTACCTCTGGCATGGCTTCAAATAATGTTCTTCTCCTTTTTGTAAACTCCTTCATGTCAGTCAGGATTTCATGCTTTACCTCCGGAGGAAGACTGATAAACTCCTCCGATTCTATATCCACAGAACTGGGATTGGCAAAAAATTCCTCCTATATATTACAAATATTAAAATAAATGTGGCATTTGAAAGAGGTAAAAAGTCTGCAAAGCTTTTTATTTATCGGAAACAACAAATATACATACAAAAAAGAAGTCTTGACATGTAAAAAGAAGAAATGTAAAAATGTATACAGAATTGTTTCACACAACAGTATAGCATATTTCAAATCTAAGTTTATTGCTTTATTTCTGCTGTATACTGAGGCTGCTCAAGAGACTATCATCTTATTATGATAAACAAACATAAAAACAAATTGCAAGTGGTACTGATCCAAAGCTCCCTGCCTTTCCTCAGCACGATTTGAATTAGATCACTTTCTGGCCAATTGCACAGTGCTTTCACAAACTAATCTTTACATTAGACAATGCAGTTGCAATGAAGCTGCAATCTTCATCTCAAGTGTGGATTAATTTAAAGCATAGTAAAAACAAAAGAAATAAAAAATAGCAAAAGTTAGGTTGTAATTCATTAAAAGCAAAACAAGACTGGAGGGGGAAATATTAGTAAAACATGATGGGAAAACAAAGGTGAAAAAGCTACCTCAGGTGACATTCAAAACAATGCATTTCTAAGGCAAAAAATTAATTTTGAATGTATGGATTCTGTTTACAAGGTTCAAACATGAATCTAATAAGTTAGATACAAACCTAACAGCCTGATTTAATGTAACAGTGTCAAAAATTAGAAACAATTTCAAATAACTGAAACAACAGATCGAAACTGGTATAATATACACAGCAGTGCAGTCTATTAGATGTTTATGGGAATCCAGGAATCCTAAATATATGACTTTTAGAATTAAACATCCACTAATCAACAAAATTAAACCGATTTAGAATGCAGAAATGCGTCTCCTGCTGTACTGGATATTTTTAGGAGCCATAGGCGCATCACCCTTTTATCCAGCTTAGGACACATTAAGCATATATATTCTTCCAAAGGACTTCAACCCAGCAGGACTGACCATGGGGTTGAACATTATTGGAATTATTTAAATAACATAACCATTTTTAGGCAATTTTCCCACTAAACCTATGTTGTTGTATACTGAAGAGAGTTTTTGCTGTTATCAGGACTTGAAAGTTGTAATCTTATAAGATATCATTACCTGAGGATGCAAATGTTCTATGAGAATAGGTATCCACAGGTATTTTACCAGGAAATTTGCTTAACGCTTAAAAGAAAAGGCTGGGCAGATCTTTCTCAGAACAGGCTTCTTTAAATTAGGACACTGTATAAAAGGTCTAACTCGTGCCTGACAGATTGATGGAAGTGGCATCTCCTCTGAAAGATGTATTCACAATGTTTTTACATTTTAGCTAAATTTTTTTCTATAGGGCTGGCAATATCATATGGCTGAAAAACTTGCCAAATACTTGGACAACCCAGAGGTGTATCCCATTGGGTTTGCCAGCTTTCTGTAAGAATTGAATGATAAAGAATCATTGTTACATTGTAAAGAAGCATTATTGCAGATCTTTGATCTTGTAAATATCTCTTTATCTTGAAGCAACTACATGAGATTTTTATATTTTATAGTGGTTGTATGGCCTCTCGATGTTTATGCTGAATAACTTTCTTATATTGGTGAAAGCCACTTGGTGTATTTTCCAGTGTATCTTATGTCAGTGTCAGCCTGCTAGATACATGATCTGCAGAGTGATTTTCGGCTTTGGTGTATGGCATTTGCACACTAGGGAAATCTGAGCCTTCCCATTGCAGTCAAATGCAGCTAGAGGATCAGCCAGTACAAGCGAATATCTATGCATGGAGACTACTGATTAGGGGAGATTTTTAAAAATAGCTAGATATAAACATGTTCACTTTTATTGTGTTCAGAAAGCTTTCATTCCTTTTTAAAGGGTCAACTGTTTAGAAAATGACTAGCACCAATGCATTTAAAAGTGATTTTCAGCACTCTTCATAAAAGTTAATAGAAAGTGGCCCATGGCAATTTCCAGTATACCCTATCAGCTACCTGCATTTAGGCGCGGTAGAGCACAGAATTCTTATCCCAGTTTCAATCTAAAAAAATCAATGCCATACATGCTTTATTACCTGCAGCCTCTGCTTTTGAGTCATTCTTTCCTCCCATGCTCTCTCCTCCTCTTCTTCAGAGCTACAAGGATAAGACAACAAGTAATATGTTTGTATCTGTATGTATTTAAATTAGGGATGCACCAAACCCACTTTTTTGGGTTCTGCCAAACCCCCGAACCCACCCTGATGGATTCTGCTGAATTCCGAACCGAATTAGCATATTCTAATTAGGACTGTGAAGGGTTAAAAGTTGCCGCACGCTGCTAAAAATCCCCCCCCCCTAAATTTTAACCCTTTCCCATTGCTAATTAGCATATGCTAATTTATGCTAATTAGGATTCGGATTCAGTTCACCCATGACCGTGGATTCACCCCTGAAACCGAATCCATCAAAAAAAGGCTGGATTTGGCCTGAATCCCGAACCGAATCCAGGATTCGGTGCATCCCTAATTTAAATGTACCAAACAAAATACACAGCAATTGTAAGAATTAGTTAATGGAATTATTAGGTGTGTCTCAAGCCCCAGAAACATTAAACTTTCAAAAACACTGCAAAAAATATGCTATTTCATATACAGCTATTTACGGAAATTACAAATTACAAAATGCACATATTTACAGTATATATATATATATATATATATATATATATATCTCAAAGTACGGGACCAGCACTCCTACATAAGTGAATAATCATAAACTTTTCTTTCACCATACTGTGATTCCAATGTCTTGGTTCCCCCGGGGGTATTGAAAGGATTTAAAGTGAAACCTTTACCGTTGATAAAGGTCCCCAGGAGGTATTGAAATGTTGGAATCACAGTATGTATAGTGAAATAAAAGTTTATGATTATTTACTGAATCAAGAGTGCCAGCCCCCTACTTTAAGATATATATACATACATATTTATTGGTGAGTGCAGACTTTACCCACACACACACATATATATATATATATATATATATATATAAAACAGTCCACACGACAGCACCACACTCCAAAATCTGCTGCTCTGCAGTTGCCCCTGTGCACGGGATATCATATAAATATCAAAATAAAACAGCCAGCACCAAGGGTCTTTGTGTTTCAAAAAATCTCTCGTGTATTAAAATGGTTGTACATGCAATTTTAATACACAAGAGATTTTTTGAAACACAAAGACCCTTGGTGCTGGCTGTTTTATTTTGATATATATATATATATATA
This sequence comes from Xenopus tropicalis, assembly GCF_000004195.4. NCBI lineage: Eukaryota > Metazoa > Chordata > Amphibia > Anura > Pipidae > Xenopus > Xenopus tropicalis. The sequence goes on along the minus strand of NC_030678.2, from coordinate 119,600,413 downwards.
TTGGTTTTCATACTGCACCCAGGCATACTTTATTTATACGTGAGTACCTGCTTCTACAGCTTTCTAACATGTTGTACAAAGAAAAAGAAATGCCGCACTCGCAGGTCTTAGTGCAAAAATAAAGAAAGATTTATTCAAACAGACTAACGTTTCGGCTGTCACCACAGCCTTTCTTTGAGAAAGGCTGTGGTGACAGCCGAAACGTTAGTCTGCACTAAGACCTGCGAGTGCGGCATTTCTTTTTCTTTGTACAACATGTTCATATACTGCACCCAGGCACTATCGACTCCTGCATAACGTGAGTGCCGGCTTTTCATTGCATTTTATATATATTTGTTTATTTAACAAATACAGGAGTGAAAAGTCAGACAATAATGTATCGCTATTTTCAGGTACTGATCAAGACTAAAATTACCTGTATTTTTCATTGTCTTCCAAAGGAGGCAGAATATACAAGTCATCAGTCTCCTTCCTACGAACTTTGGAGAAGCTTGGCAGTTCATCATTGCTTGAATAAAGAAAATTATATTCAACTATATTTCAGGAGCTTCAATTAATTCCAGCAAGGGGGTAATAATAATCTTATCTTAGCATATCCAGGGCCCAAATTAGTAAACAATGGTGGTGGTGAGGGGTTAGCTAGGCACATAACCCTTGCTTGCGTACCCCCAGTTTCGCTTTCTGAAACTCTGCTGACGAAGCCAGCTGAAGGAGCAGTGGGACTGGTGCTCAGTAGTGATGAGCAGGGTTTGAGGGGGTTGGGTGAAAATTCCCATGCTTGTCACACACTCCCACTCATTACCTTGCTGGGAAAAGGGGCCACTGACGGTGGGGGCTGCCACAGGTGCCCTTGCTATTTGGCCTGGCACAGTGTTAATTATTTATGGGGCAATATCCATGAAAATATTTATTATACAAACCTTTGCTTATTTCCTGATAAGGCAGCTTTTATTGCTTGCCTTTTCAAGAATGTTCTCAGCAGCTTTTCATGTGTTTTCTTTGCTTCATTGCTTGCATTGTCTTTTCTTTGCCTCCTCTTTGCCTGAAGAAGCAAAATTATAGCGAGTAGTTTTTAGACCATCTGTTTTAGGTGCAATTTAAACTATGTAATTAAAGGCCAAGAGAAGTCTATGTGGAAAAATATTTCATACATTTAAAAAAAAAATGTGAAAAAAACAATGAGGGTAGTGCAAGAATTATTTGCATTTTAAAGAGGGGACTTTCTAAAATGCAAATAATTCTTGAAAATAACATTGTCCCATGGACACAAAGTAAATATAAAACTGTACTATGCAAAGATTTAAAAGAATCAATGATTTGGAAGATATGGGATCACATTTTAAACAATCTTTGCAGGTGAAATTACTTTTATAGTATGCTCAAACAGTAAATAAAAAAAATTCCCTCTCTACTACTTACGAGAGTTTGTCTCTTTAGCAAAGGAGCCTCTCCATCAAATACAAATATAGGCCGAATTCTAAAAAATAGGAGCTTGCAAAGCCGGTGGAATAAGGTCAGTAAATGAGCATTTTGGATAGCATTTCCTTGTCGGTCTCTAGCACCTTTTACAGCTTGGTTGAGCCAAATGCTGATATCTTGAACAAAAGTTAAAGGTAAAACAAGGGCTCACATAATTATAAGCTAAGCTAATAAAATAAGGAAAATTACATTTACAGACCGCAATAATTAATCTAGCTTACTATTTTAAATTGTGAGGGCTAACTCATTTATTTGATGCAATATTTCTGGTGAACCATAAGTCAACTTCTCACTCTTGACATATAGTTGTAGTTCCTTCACTATAGTTGTTCTTTTTTCTGCACTAAATGCCTCCTGACTCAAGGAATTTTTTTAATGTATACTTTATTCATTTTAAAACATAATATATACACACAGATCCATGACAGGTTCATAGATCAGTTTACTTATTGAAAGTGTATGTATTACCATAAGCATGTATACAGTGTACTACAGGTATGGGATACCTTATCCGGAAACCCATTATCCAGAAAGCTCCGAATTACGGAAAGCCGTCTCCCATCGACTCCATATAATCAAATAATTCTGAATTTTAAAACTGATTCCTTTTTCTCTGTAATAATAAAACAGTACCTTGTAATTGATCCCAACTAAGATATAAGTAATCCTTATTGCATGCAAAACAATCCTATTCGGTTTAATAAATGTTTTATTGATTTTTTAGTAGACTTAAGGTATAGAGATCCAAATTACGGAAAGATCCCTTATCGGGAATACCCTTGGTCCCGCGCATGCTGGATAATGGGTCCTATACCTGTATTAGTATTTATTTTCCCGCCATGCTGTACATTAGTTCAGCCAGCCTTAGTGTCCCAGTTCAATCACAGCTCAATTTTCATGTTTTCCATAACCACCTTCCTCATTTGTTCATTTCTTCCAAAATTCTGAACTGAATTCCAAACCTTTTTAAATACCTCAATTTTGTTCATTAGGGTATGGTATTTTATTTGTTATTAAAGCAAGTTAACTGGCATAATCATGAAAACATTTCACCACTCAATTGAACTGCTTCTTAAGTTAAACAAAATGGAAAATACGGTAAATTTTTGACACCAAAAATGGATTTAAGTAGATTTGTCAAAAATGGATTCAAGTATCACATATGATTAAGGATACCAATAGCAAGGATTTTTCCTTCTAGGGTTTCTGCATTTATTGGTCTTCCTGTACACTCCAGCAGCTTCCAAAGTCCTTGAACTCCCATGATTGCTCTTCCAGTATAAAGTACATGTAATAGGAACAGTAGACCTGTAATAACATAACAACAAGTTAGCCATGCATTACAATGGATTAGCAAAAATCCAAACCCTTAAAATCCTGTGTATTCTATAGATCTGGACAAATGAATGCTGCCTTTTGTACAAATAGTGCATTTTTTAACATACAAGTCAGAGTTTGGATTCTATTTAGTACTCAGCTAAATCCTTTGTGGAGGATTCAGTATTTCTTTAGACTAACAGTGGGTTAATCTAAAGAATAAAGTAAAAGTTTTTTGCAGTAGTGATAATTAATATGTAGCCATTTAATCTGAAACCCCATATCTTAAAGGGACAGTAACACCAAAAAATGAAAGTGTATAAAAGTAATTACTATATAATGTAATGCTGCCCTGTACTGGTGCAACTGGTGTGTTTTCCTTAGAAAGACTACTATAGTTTATATAATAAAGCTTCTGTGTAACCACGGGGGCAGCCATTTACAGGAGAAAAGGCACAGGCTACTTAGCAGATAACAGATAAAACCCCATTATATTCTACAAAGCTTATCTGTTATCTGCTATGTGCCTGTGCCTTTTCTCCTTTTTCCCAGCTTCAATGGCTGCCCCCGTGTTGACATAGCAGCTCATTTATATAAACTATAGTAGCGTTTCTGTTGCAAACTTACCAGTTTTACCATCACAGGGCAACTGTACATTATATTTTAATTACTTTAAAACACTTTCATTTTTTGGTGTTACTGTTCCTTTAAAGGTCTGTTGAATACTAACCTGTTTTTTAACTTATCCCTCGTAAGTCTCAGACTGCATTTTTTCCCAGAATCCACAACAGTATATCTGTAACCACGATATTGCTTGGGAGTATTACATTTGCTGAACGTTCCTACTTGCACCATCAACATACAATCCTAGAAATAAATAAGAAAATCAATTAACATCACAAAGTCATATTTTATTGTTTTGTGTGAAAGTAGTGTTATTTCTGAACAGAAGTACAGTAGCCAATAGCAATCAAACAGCAATTACTTTGGAACTAGTCTACTACATAGTTAAACCACGTAACACTTAGGGCCAAATTTATCAAAATGTGAGTTTAGAGCTTAACACATAAAAATATCACCCACATTCTATTCATTCCTATGGGATTTTTAGAAGCGTATTGATCAAATGTGAACTCTAATTTTCACCCATTGATAAATATGCTTCTAAAAATCTCATAGGAATGAACAGGACGTGGGTGAGTTTTTATGTATTAAGCTCTAAACTCCCATTTTGATAAATCCGCCCCTTAGACTGTAAGTGCAAGGGGCCCTTTACACACAGCACCTTATCTTGTAAACCTTTATATTTATATATTGCAATTGTAACCCTTTTTATTTTATATTGCAATATTTGTCCTCCCTGTATTTTTAGAGGTGCATTGTACAGTGGTGGGTAGAGTAGCACTACACAAAATATACACACATACTGAATATCCCTATATAATATAGGTTACATAAACATTAGGGTTACCAGATCACTTAAAAATTCAGGTACCCCTATGAAAAATGCATGTTGCAAGGCGACACTGAATGCATTTAAACTCTTTGCAGTGAGTGCAGCCCTTCCAGCTGGATTTTCTAGACGTGTCCCTGAATTTTCAATTGATCTGATAACCCTATACACCCGACTAACTCTAGTGGTGCAAATCAGCACCTACATTAGCAAATTACCCCTTTTATTACCTAATATTACCTCCTATGTAACACACGTTCTAAAAAAACAGAGCCCACCTATCATTTCTATATCGCTGTATTCTGACACAAAGCCCATACACGCTCTCTGACTCCACATATATTTCACCCGTTTTTTCAGCTGGACAAAACCTCACCTCGAATATTTTTCAATCAATAAAACCCAGTTCATCTTTTCTATTTCAGGCCAAAAATACATTTCACCCGCACAGCCACAAAATAATACTGTCTCAAGCTTCCCAATATGTCCTGTCTGTGTTCTGTCTTGATTGGCTAAATAAGGTCATATGAAATGTGTCATTCCGTTCGAAACTGGGATTTGTAGTTTTTTTTTACAGGCAAAACTACGATTCCCATAATTCCTACAGCAAAAACTAGGCGCCGCTGTATAATGCTGAAAGGTGGTTTAGGTGGCTTACCAACATGTCCTACATGTCATGCGGCGGTATGACAAGAAACACATGGAGTTCTACCCAGCCACCTCTACGGGGAAATGATTTTTGACTTACAAAATCAATAATTTTACCATTGTTGTACTTGCCGGTGTGTGTCTCAATAAAGTTGTAGAAAAAAAACACTAGCTCCTTGCCGGCTCTGCTCTAAGAAAGAACTTTCAAGTCAAGCCAGTTAACTCCTGGCGTGCCACTGCTGCTGAGCTGGGGAGGTAAACAGAGAACAGAGCTGCTATAGCTAGAGGTCAGTAACCAGTCCTTGTTATTTGTTAATCGTGCGGGGTTTCAGCTTTGGAGGAGAAATTGCAATGGTGTGCAGGTATGATCTGGCACTGTACACAGCTTCTGAATTCTCTGTACCCCAACAAATTCTCAGCACCCCTCAACAAATGCCAAGGGGAGGATTCTGGGACTTGTAGTTCTGCAACAGCTGGGGCTGCCCTTATTGTAATTCATATCAGATAAGTGAATTGTATATGAAAGAACCTGTAGAGAGGTGTGTTACCATGGTCATTTGTTCTAAGGGGCCGGTAAGATGTACAAATTGCAGGTCACTTGATTACCAGATTTCAGGGTTAAGATTTCCCAAATCAGGGATATGCAAATCCAGGGGGGCTTTCTGGATTTTGAATTAAGCTTTTCAAAATTTTAGTTAACAGTAATTTTTGGGAAGTCACCCTGGTTTCCCAACCTCTTACCTTGTCACCAGAAGTAACAGCCCATTCACCCGCTGCTGTTATTTTCCTAATTGTACTTATCTGCTACCATTTAATATTATTTAACTGCACCCAAATTCCTCTGATACAGGCAAAGCAGGGCAGGATGGGATGGGGGCATATATGTATAACGGGCATGGCTTGGGCAGAATGGGGCTGCTCTTCCCTTCAGGGGTTTTCCTGAATCTTCTCTCTCATATCCCCTTCTACTTTTAGATCTTTTATATGATATTTCCATTAAGTTTAATAACCATTATTCTCAATGTGCTGTTGCACTCCTTGACCAATGGATTTTCAAACCTGATGAATTTTTGGCCTGATATCACTTCAGTGGTGGGCCCCATGCACGGGCAAATAAGCCCATGTATGGCCCTGCTTAAAAAGGGAGGACTTAAAAAGTCAGTTACTTACAGACTGCTGTGGGCAGCTGCACTTGTGCAATTTAACACATGAAAACATTCCAGGGTTTGTTTCCATTGCAAAAGTAGAGCAGCAAGGACATGTACTATACGATCAATACTATATAAATTCAACAATGCTGTTATATATAGAGAAATGCTACTTGACTACACCACACATGTATGAGAACCACAAATGTATGCAGTACTTTACAAGGTGTAGACACAAACAGGGCTTTAGTTACTATAAATTAGACCATGAAAATAAATGCTAGGGTTTCAGTAAACAGTTGGGATAAGGACCCTTCTAATACAATATATTCAGCTGTGTTCCATTACTGGAAACTATGTAGTGTACATAGGCAGCTATGAATAACATTTTATTTCTGTTACAGGACATATTGAGCTCTAGAGTTAAAAGCTAACATCAAGATCATGGCAGAAGCTGTGAAGATACTGAGTGGAGGGCTGTCAACTGAACTGGAGAACTCTGGCTTCTTGCTGCAGGTGCACACTGGTGACTTTGAATATTCTTTTTATTTAGAGAAGGCAGTATATTATATCATGTAAATTTTCAGGTGGCTAGTAGCTTTGGGCCATGCCTCTTTATAGGTCCCTGGAAAGGCCACACATTGAGTACGCAGTGCAATTTTGGGCTACAGTCCTTAAGATGGATATTAATGATCTGAAGAGAGTTAACTGGTAAAAGGTATGAAAGATTTAAGTAATGAAGGTAGACTGTCAAGGTAAAAAGGATGGAATATTTAAACTATGAGATAGACTGAAAAGGAGCTTTCAGTGGGACATACTGTATATAATAGTATAAGCCAAGTTTTTCAGCACCCAAAATAAGCTGGAAAAAGTCACCCTTGGTTTATACTCGAGTCGGGTGCCATCGGTCCCTCTTTGTGTGCCAATTAGGCAACCTGCAACCAGACTCTCCAGTGCTGCTACTTTGGTGTGCTAACCTAACATGCTGCAGCAAACTTTGACCTTAAAGCGGACCTGTCACCCTAAGAAATAAGTCCAAATTATTTTCTATATTGTTAGTTGAGCAAATTAAACTTTACTTACTCTATATAAATAATATAAATCTTGTTTCCTTCCGTCTTGGAATTACTCAGTCAAAGCAAGCAGGCAGGCACCATTTTGTGGACACTGTTATTAAGGCAAGCTTTGTATCATGCCAAAATCTTGTTTATGTTCCAGAATGGGGGACCTGATGCCCAGGCCCATGCACTGGCTACACCGTTAGATGAGGAGGAGGGAGGGGAAAAGTGAGATGGAAAGCTAAAGTTATTGTCTGCCCCGCCTCTATGCCTAAGGCATAGAGGCGGGGAAAGCAATATATGATTGACAGCTGTGATTCTTAAATGCCTTTATAATGGGTTTGGAGGTGTTAATATAAAAATAAATTTGGGTTTCATGCTTAATTTGAACAGGACTTTTATTATACAGATTTTCATGTCTGGGTGACAGGTCCAGTTTAAGATATTATTGTTGATACCATATTGTTTTTGTTGACCCTCTTCTCCCCTTACAGAGCTAGTTTACGGTTTTTCTTTGAAATAAATATTTATAAACATATAACCCACTGATGCCTCAATTCATGTAATTTTATTGGTATTTATTTTTATTTCTGAAACTTAGCAGTAGCCGCTGCATTTCCCACCCTAGGCTTATACTCAAGTTAATACGTTTTTCCAGTTTTCTTAGGTAAAATTAGGTACCTCGGCTTATATTCGGATCGGCTTATACTCGAGCATTTATGGTAATTATTATATACGGGAGGTGAGATTTCTCAAGAGCAGTATAACACCATGCGTGCCATCAAATACTGCAGTGCTGTAAAAAGTTAAGTTTAGCTGCAGTCTCACGCCTCTCTGAATTCTTTGTTGTAAAAAATAGAGAAGCATGAAACATGGTAGAAATGCTGCTTTATGAGAACAACTAAGAGTTTTACAATAAACGGGGCAAAGTTTGCCCAGGTCTGGTAAATTATAGCAATATGTTTGTTTTCAGCCATCCAATAAATGCTACCTGCTGTTTGTTCTGGCTTATTAGACTTTTGTTAAACGTTTCACCTTTTCACTTTATTTTTATTATATTAACCCCTTAATTTTTGTGTTACACATCAGTGTAGAAGAACAAAGGGACTACATATGCCCAGCTAAATTTCCTGCTTTATGGAATGCAAAATATGTTGTTATTTTTATAATAACAGGACACTTTATGCTTAAAATAGTGTAAAATAATAAAGTTAAAACCCAACACTTAAAAACATAGGGTCCTTGTCAGGGGAACATGCATAGGTTATAAATATGTTATATGTTTAATATTATTTTATCGTCTACCTAGGGGGACCCACTTTGGAGTGCCAGGCTTCTTCAAACTAATCCTCAGGCTATAAAGAATGTGCACACAAGGTAAGAAAATGTGCTTTGTATAGCCCTCCATAAACTCTCCTGTATGACATCTTCCATTCAGGGTGAGTCTGCCTGCAAAAATGTGATTATGTTATTATAACCCAATGATATAGAAAATAGAAATGGTTTGGGTAGCACTGAATAAGTAGAATTGGCTGACTGTGTTGCCTTTATACCAGGGGTACTTTACCTCTGGGTCAGTAGCCAGAAATGAGTTCCCATTATGGTTAGGGTGGGTTGCAGTGATGTCCGTTAATAGAATTTTTTTCCTATAGTATACAAATAATAAAAAAAAAATGCATAATTCATTTCAAACCAACTCTTGGGGCTTGCAGCAGATTTTATGTGGATCCCCTGTGAGAGCTATTCATTTTCATTCTTAAAATGAGAGCTTTCTTCGTATTTTTCTACTCTGGTCTTTTAATATATAACCTTTAAAGTACAGATAATGCGTTCAACACAACAACCTCATTGCTAATTGCACAAGTGGCATTTTTCCACAACTATTTTAAATAGACACATAGTTGCACAGAAATGCAACTGCTCTGAAGCTGAACGTTCTTGATACTCGTTCGATACTGGGCAGGCTCATTATGTTTTACCCATAGTTCATTACAATCCCCCACAAGTTTATGCATCAGTTCACCTTTCCCACAATAGCTAAATCAAACCCCTACCACCCTTACTGTTAAATTTGGAGATGCCATCTTAAAAATGAAACATTTTCTACATGAAATTGCATACTGTGGCATTTGGTGGTTGTTTCCAGTCCAAACAAAAACGATGGGCTTTACACATGGGTGATTTTATAAAAAATGATTTATATACTTTCAGCTGTTTAAGCGCCACTGTTTTCTGCTTTTATGGGCCATAAGCCTAAAAACTGGTACAGATTTGTAAATACATACAGTATGTACAGTTTATGTATATACTGTAGATTGCCTAGAAAAGTTAAATAATGTAACTATGGTAAAAAGATTAAGCTTTTTATGTTTCAGTTTCCTCAAGAGTGGTGCAGAAGTCCTGAGTACTGCAACTTATCAGGCCAGTGTTAAAGGTTTCCAAGAACATCTTGGGCTCAGCATAGATGAAGTGGCAGAACTTTTCCATGTAGGAGTGAGATTAGCTAAAGAGGCTGCTGCTGAAATTAAAGGTACCTTTTACTAACCAATTATGAGTTTTGAAAACAATTTCAGTCTGATTTGTATTCCATAGTGAAATTAATTAAGCATTACCTTTATCTGAGAAAAATACAAAAGTGGCACAATTCGGACATAAACAATCATCTTAGTTTCTTAAAATGTATTTTCTTGAATCAGATATACATCCTGCAGTGGCTGACAATCGGATTTAAAAAGGTGAAGGTTTCCATCCTGAAAGGAGACAGACACACACACAGACACAATTTTGTTTGTATGAAACCAGGGGCCTGTGTGTTTTCCTTACCAGCGCTCATATCCAGAAACAATATTCTCACTGACATTTTTCTGTATAGAATGGTACTGGTTGAAATTAACTTTAAGACCACACTTCAAATAAAATGATTCATTCAACATACAATAATTGACACATATATACGTGCAAACCATTACTCAAGTGGTTGTTATAATGTTGCAATGTTGTTTAGGACTGCACTTTGGGTAGAGGAAGGAAAAAGGAAAATGTTTCTGTATCCCATTGTCACCTCTTGTGATTTATATTACTAAAAAAGGGATTCTCAAAATTCTTGGTTATTTTTGTTTTCTCTTCTTGAGGAAGTTTGCTGCTTTCAACCCTAAAGTAATAAGTTGGGCTTTGAGGATGGCATTTGTCATACATATTGTGTTTGTTTTGTTGTCAGACAATAGAAACATTTTAATTGCTGGATCTATAGGGCCATATGGTGCATTTCTAAGTGATGGCTCAGAGTACACAGGAAACTACCTGAGAAACATGTCTGTTGAGGTATGATTTAAAAGCTAATTTTACCACCTACAATTGTACGAATCCCACCAATGTAGACATATAATACCCCAAATCCATGAATTTCCTGTAAGTTATAGCCTTATAATGGGTGTTATCCTTATAGTGATGAGTTATCAGTGCTTAGTGATGTAATTTGCATCTATAGACTCAATTAAACTGTATGACCTGTATAGGAGGGTTTAGCAGAGGCACTCAGTGCTGCTATTTTTTGCTGGGAATCAACTGTCACTTCAAAACATGTTTGTTATCTATTGAACTCACACATCAGCTTAATTTTGAAATTGTGGCAGAGTTGAGGAGGCAAATTAGCTTACTTATGATTAGAAATTAAATTGTAAAAAGTAATGGTATTTTATGATATTTTAGTCAGTACTGTAATATTTGTTCTGTTCATCAAATATATTGCACTAACGTTATTTTATGTAACAAACCAGGGTGTTGTTTATTTAAGTGTGTAAAATATTGTCCACCTGAATAACAGAAAAAGCAGCATAAATAAACAGTTTAATTGCCAAGCCATATATTTTAAACCAGCTTGATATCTGTCGTTTTGATCTGTTCTGATGGCATTATTGTTAAAATTGCCGAAATTGCTACGTGCTCCATTTCCGTAAAAAAATTCCAACCCAGGAAACTTTCTAAAACAGAGTGTTCCTCCATCTTACCCGACTTTTCCAGGCATCCTGTTCAATAGACCCATGGGCCTTTGCGAATTTCAGCTCTTAAAGTTACTTGGAGAAGCTTTTTGCCACATACCTAAAGGTCACCTACTATTTAATAACTTTTTTTGACATTTTGACAGAAAGTAACTTTAGTTATGGTATACATTCCAAACATAAAAGTAACATGTCGTCCTGTACTTTAGGAATTAAAGGACTGGCACAGGTTGCAGATGCAATGTTTGGCTTCTGCTGGAATTGAGCTGTTTGCTTTGGAGACAATACCTGGCCAAAAGGAAGCTGAAGCCCTCCTGGAGCTACTAAGGGAGTTTCCAAATACAAATGCTTGGCTTTCCTATTCCTGCCGGGTAAGTGTTTGTATAACAAAATATTTTTATCTGGATTAAATTAGAAATTATATTTAAGAAAGAAATAAAATACATTTTATATTAGTTATTTTTGTTTCCAGCCTAGCACTAGTCTTTTTTTTTTCTTTCTTCCTTACATTGTATGTTCTCCCTGTGTTTGCATGGATTTTCTCTAGAGATGCACCAAATCCAAGATTCAGTTTGGGATTCGGCCAAGATTCTGCCTTTTTCAGCAGGATTCAGATTTGGGTGAATCCATGTGCCTGGCCAAACTGAATCCAAATACTTAAAAACATGTGACTTTACTTCATATAAACACATAAGTTATTAAGCAGTGCACTGTTCTCTTTTACCCTTCCATGTCCTAATTTGCATATGCAGATTAGGATTCCAGTTCAGTTTGGTATTCAGCCGACTTTTACAAAGGATTAGTGCTTTCCTCCCACACTCCAAAAAACATACAGGCAGGTTAATTGGTTTCTGACTAAATTGACCCTAGTGTGTGTGAATGTGATATGGATCTTAAACTGTAAGTTCCTCTGGGAGCAGGGATTGATGTGAATAAATGTTAAAGGGCACCTATCAACCTAAATTTGCTTCCCCCCCAACCCACCTTCCAGAAGGGATGGATGGATTCTTAGCAAGTGAGGGAATACAGGGTTACGGGGGATAGCTCTTAGTACAAGTTGATCCAGGGTCTGGTCCGATTTCCATCTTGGAGTCTTGGAATTTTTTTTCTCCCTCTGCGGCAAATTAGAGAGGCTTCAGATGGGGTTTTTTGCCTTCCTCTGGATCAACTAGCAGTTAGGCAGGTTATATATAGGCATTATGGTTGAACTTGATGGACATATGTCTTTTTTCAACCTAACTTCCTATGTTACCAGACGTGTGGGCTAATAGAGCCTGCACTCCAGTTGGGGGAAGCCGATGTGAAGGAAAGAAATGCACAGAGGACAGCAGATCTGTGAGTGTAAATTAGTGTATTTACATAGACCTTTCTTATAAATGTTAACCTTTCCTTCTCCTTTAAGTTCATTGGCAGGAAAATGCTACACATTAATGTGTAGCTGTGGAAATGCACAGTAAGCTGCATTTCTTCATTCCTACATACTTTAAAGCTAACTAATAAATTCCAGGATATGTCTTCTACCAGCTATGGAGATGCATTTGAGAAGGCTGTGGGAATTGCTCATAAATCAAAGCAACTAGTGGCTGTGGGGATGAACTGCTGCCCTCCTACTTTTGTTAGTTCACTACTAACTTCTGCTAACAAAAACCGAGGACTTGACATCGGGTGGATTGTGTATCCCAATAGCGGAAAAATATGGGATCATAACTTGGGGTAAGTATATCAGTGTTGATTGCTGAACTGGAATAGGCTTAGTATAGTAAGTAGAACTCTTGTATATATGTCCAGGTACAGCAATCCTAAACACCTAAAGATATCACCATAGAAGCTGTTCATTGCTCTGTAAAAAAAACAATGGCGCTATTTGGTGCAATGTTATGTGCAGGACTCGTACAAAACACTGTGACAAAAAGAACAAGGCAGAACTAACTATGGCAGGATGCCATGACCCCATAACATAATTATGCTGTTTAAAATAAACCAGGGCTGTGGAGTCGGTAGATAAATTCTTCGACTCCGACTCCTCAGTTTCTGAAACTCCACGACTCCGACTCCTCTGCTTTTAATATGCTAATGTATTTTATACATCCAGGAAGGGGCAGGGGGGAAGGGGCACTTAAAACAAATTTATCTATACTCCTACTCCTGATTTCCCTAGAATCCCATAGTCATGTTTAAAGTTTAAGCTAACATTACAGCTGAATTACAGCAGTTTTTTTTAAAGCTTCAGTCTTAAAGGAACATTAACACCAAAAAATGTATATATTTCAAAGAAATTAAACTATAATGTACTGCTGCCCTGCACTGGTAAAAGTTTTTTGTGTTTGCTTCAGAAACATTACTAGAGTTTATATAAACCCTGGTGTGTAGCCATGGGGGCAGCCATTCCTGCACTGGTACAGCTGGGGTGTTTGCTACAGAAACCCTACTATAGTTTATATAAATACCCCGCTGTGTAGCCCCGGGGGCAGCCATTCCTGCACCGGTACAGCTGGGGTGTTTGGTACAGAAACCCTACTATAGTTTATATAAATACCCCGCTGTGTATCCCCGGGGGCAGCCATTCAAGCTGGAAAAAAGAAGAAAAGGCACAGGTTACATAGCAGCTAACAGATAAACCCTGTAGAATACAATGGTGTCTTATCTGTTATCTTCTATGTAACCTGTGCCTTTTCTCCTTTTTTCCAGCTTGAATGGCTGCCCCCGGGGCTACACAGCGGGGTATTTATATAAACTATAGTAGGGTTTCTGTAGCAAACACCCCAGCTGTACCAGTGCAGGAATGGCTGCCTCCGGGGCTACACAGCGGGGTATTTATATAAACTATAGTAGGGTTTCTGTAGCAAACACCCCAGCTGTACCGGTGCAGGAACAGCTGCCCCCGGGGCTACACAGCAGGGTATTTATATAAACTATAGTAGGGTTTCTGTAGCAAACACCCCAGCTGTACCAGTGCAGGAATGGCTGCCCCCGGGGCTACACAGTGGGGTATTTATATAAACTATAGTAGGGTTTCTGAAGCAAACACCCCAGCTGTACCAGTGCAGGAATGGCTGCCCCCGGGGCTACACAGCAGGGTATTTATATAAACTATAGTAGGGTTTCTGTAGCAAACACCCCAGCTGTACCAGTGCAGGAATGGCTGCCCCCGGGGCTACACAGCGGGTTATTTATATAAACTATAGTAGGGTTTCTGTAGCAAACACCCCAGCTGTACCAGTGCAGGAATGGCTGCCCCCGGGGCTACACAGTGGGGTATTTATATAAACTATAGTAGGGTTTCTGTAGCAAACACCCCAGCTGTACCAGTGCAGGAATGGCTGCCCCCGGGGGTACACAGCGGGGTATTTATATAAACTATAGTAGGGTTTCTGAAGCAAACACCCCAGCTGTACCAGTGCAGGAATGGCTGCCCCTGGGGCTACACAGCGGGGTATTTATATAAACTATAGTAGGGTTTCTGTAGCAAACACCCCAGTTTCACCAGTGCAGGAATGGCTGCCCCGGGGCTACACAGCAGGGTATTTATATAAATTATAGTAGGGTTTCTGTAGCAAACACCCCAGTTTCACCAGTGCAGGGCAACAGTACATTATATTTCAATTACTTTAAAACACTTTAATTTTTTGGTGTTACTGTTCTTTTAAACTATTGACTACCCATTCCCTTCACGTATACAAGTATTTCTAGTCCTGCAAAATTTTTTTTACTTAATTAGTTATCAGTGAGAGTTAGGCTAGGTTCACAGTGGGCATTGTGTTCCCTGTAACAGAGGAACACGACGCAGTGGAGCTGCCGCACCTTAACTGTGCGTTACGTCCTATTTAGTGAAGCATACAGTCAATGAAAAGCATGCTTCATGGTCACTCAACATGTTTGTTTATGCACTGCGTGCACTGGGCTTTATTCTTATAGCAGAGAAGTAATTAATTATGACTGTTTGTGAATTGGGACATTTAAACTTACTTTATTTTTTCTTTAATTCCAATTTAAATTTAGTAGGAGTTGGAGTCGGTTCATTTTTTGCCGACTCCGACTCCAGCTACCCAAAATTGCCTCCGACTCCGACTCCTCGACTCCGACTCCACAGCCCTGAAATAAACTCTAGCTCATAAAGTATTGGAATTACACTCACTGTACTTTTTAAATGTTATGACTAGGGGGCAAATAATATTTGTACCAGCTATATTTCTGCTATCAGCCAATTTTCCACTAACACAATAACTGATCTAAAAGCCATTCACCCCAAATGGTGTCTACATAAAGTAATAAGCAACCATTTACAAATAACTTTAAAATGGTTAACATTTTGCTTAGAATTTCATTAACATTTCCCATTGCATTTATGTATTCTTTTGGTTACCTACAGTTGGCAAGGTGGCGGTACAGAAAAAACATTATCTGAATACGCTCTGGAATGGGTTAATCTAGGTGCAAAATGGATTGGTAAGTATTCATTTTGAAATGCTTCCTATAGATATTCAATGCTGTATTGCAAGTTGAACTATAAGTGCAAGGGAACTGGCAATAAAGGAAAAGCATCTGCTTTTGTAAAACAGAAATGTTAAAAGTAATGTTCATTTACATCGGGATCCCCAACCTTTTATTACTCGTTAGACACACTCAGATGTAAAAAGTATTGGTGAGACACACAGGCATTAAAAAAGTTCTTTGGGTATGCCAAATAAGGACTGGCTATTTGGTAGCCCCATGTTGACTGCTGGCCTGCAGGAGGCTCTGCTTTAAGTAAAACTGTGACTCTGTGCTTCCAAAACTTGCCTCCGAGCAAGAAATTTAAAAATGGGCACCTACTTTGAGGCCACTAGGAGCAACATCAAAGGGAGTGGTGAGCAACATTTTGCTCATGAGCCACTGGTTGGGGATCACTGATCTGCATAATGATTATGTTCATTGCATAGGGATAGTAAAGTTAATCCTAACAAGTTGATTCAAACATTTTTTGGCAAAAATGTTTGGGGTGGACAACCCATTAAGGATAATTGACACGTTTTGTGGTTTTATTCCAAAAAAAGTAGGGCAAGACACACTGAATCAGAAGAGTATTGTATTGACAATTTAAAAGGTGAGAGCCGGCTGCACCAAGTTATTGTGCAAGCACAGGTCTGCATTTGTTACCACACCCATATTTAAATAAAATGATGTGTAAGTGAAGGAAACTGTTTATATACAGAAAAACCTTGCTACACTAATGTAGCAAATAGAGCCAACCACTATACAGGTGTTTTAAAGAGTATCGCTTTCATATCAATGTACTGCTAAAATAGTTGACTGAATTAAAGTAAAGTTGTATGAATATTATGCAGGTTAAACTGGAAAATACATATTTTAACTTTTATAATTTTAGGAGGCTGCTGCACGACAACTCCTTCAGCCATTGCAACCTTGCTTCACACTCTGAGGCCACACGCTGCAGATCTACATTAATGTACTTCTTTCTCCCCTTTTGCCAATATTCTTAATTACATTGTTATTAATAAACCGTGATCTCTTTCTAACTAAAAAAATGTCCCTAACATTGTGATTAGTTACATTAGGAATGCTTTAGCAGGGCACGCTGCTTCATGGAAAATTTTCTTTTAGTTGTTTTAGCATTTTTTATTTATTTGATAGGGCTAGAAGATAAATTAATGGACCAGAGTGCTCTTATAGACAACAGTGGCTTTGTTTTATTATTTCAGTTATTACTATTTTAGGTTTATCACCTCAGTCCTTTTAAAACAAACACATATGAATTATACACTGGGTTGCTGGTTCAGGTACATGCTGAGTAGCTGTTTAGAAACTGGTGCACTCTGTTGCATAATTCTGTTCACATGACCTTGACTGTCTCTTAGACATTCCCACACAGTGGTTTTTTATACGTTCCACCACATGGGAATCTATGAACCAGATCAGCACCAAACAGAATAAAACAAACCTGTCCATCCATAATATTTCTCAGTTTATAAAAGTAAAGTTTATAAAAAAAAAATTTAAACCCAATAGGTTTAGCCATAGTTTATCCCCAAAATTTATACTGGCAAACACGTAAATTAAATGCCTGTTGTATGCATATGATCTGCTGCAGCAACTTGGCCTGGAATCTCCGGAAGGAAACCCCAAGTCTCTCACTTCCTGCTGGAAGGAGCTGTACTTGAACAGGTCATAAGATATAAATACGTGGCAAGTAAGTCCAACAGGAAAGTTTCAAACAAGCAGAAAAGGCTGTTCCCATACATCTGTATAGGAAGAAGTGGCAGGTATGTAGGGATGTTTAGACCTCTGCTGTTTTACACCTGAGCACAGCAGCACTTAAAGCATCCAATGTGCCAAAACATAGCACAAAGTTCAATGGAGAATTTTATATAATACAGGATTTAAAGGTATTTTGTAGACTACTGGAAATGAACATCATTGACTGCTAGGCATCTGCCTTATAGTGATACTTTGTGGTATGGTTTGTACTCATTGAGCAGTTTTTTGGAATGAGTTGACAGATGTGTCTTAAACCCTTCCTAGAAATTATCAGCTGGCAAGAAACACAAGCACCAGTATATGTACATAAGTTAAGTTTTATCAGTTAGATAAGAAAAGAAAGGTACAGTATCAAAGAAAGAGAAGCAGATACATTGATGAAGTAGAACTATAAAAGTAGAAAATAAGCGAAAACTTTTTAAGACATTATTGCTGGCCATACTTACAGTATGTATATTTTGTAGCTTCTCTTTGCCAGCTTTCCAGCAGAACCGACACACTTGTGGTGTGGGTTGAGTTTAGTATTCATTTATACTTATTTTTCTGGCACTAAATAATAGCCCAGAGAGATATGTGCTGACATGGGGAGAAACAAAACTTAAAACATAAAGCTGCCCTCTGCTAGGCAATATTTAGATTATGATGCACATCAGTAGATAGGTTTAAGGACAGCCAGAAAAGCCTTTACCTCTGTGGACTTTGGTAAACCACTCTCTGCAAAACCTTGCTTCGAATAAGCAGACCGGAGACAGTTTTGCTACCCTTCTATATTAACGGGTATCCTCTGTTAAACATGCATAATCTATAGCAGAGACACCCATTTGGAGGTGCTTCAGTAGCTGTTAAAGGGCAACCCAAACAGCTATATGTTGATACCTACCAGTTTTATACCCCCAAACTGGATGAAAGTTCATGCTTTCTGGGATCTGCAGTTACAGATAACATTATATTCTTTATATACAGGAATCATTCTAGTCTAAACGCAAAGTCAAGGAAGCATGACGCTTTACAAAATATGAGGTTTACTAAAAAGATGTGCTTATGTGTTCTGATACATTAAAAATATGTGCAGGGGCACGTGTGGCACTTTGTATCACTGAGATAAAACACCACAAACTGTATCATGCTTCTTATGACATACCTAAATTATGTCTATCAAACTACATTGACCTCAGCAGTTAGGTAAAATTTGAGTCAGTTCCTGGTATTTTGTGTCTGTGAAAAATACAAAGACAAATGCAGTGCCAGTAGGCTAAAATTGCATATTGAAGTTGAAGAGAAAAAAAAATGGGTAGGACAATTTACAAATTGATGAAGTTGCGAAAATTCAATCATATAGAAAAAAAAAAAAATTTCTATGCAATTGCATTTTTTCACTTCATGAACACTGGCTCTTCTCCCTTTTATATATAAGTTGCTTATTAGCCACAGGGGAAAAAGGTCAGGTTACATAGCAGATAACAAATATGCTCTGTAGAATTAAATGGTGCTTTACAGAGCTTTTATCTGCTACATGGGCCATTTAGCCCTATTTCCATTTAATTAGCTACCCCAATGGCTACATAGCAGCTTATTTATAAAAACTATAGTATTAGTGTTCCTGAAGCAAACACACAACTTCTACCAGTGCCGGCAACAGTATATAATACAGATAATTACTTAGCTAATACTTTAATTTTTTTTAGTTACTGGAAAAAAGTTTAAATGTTATTTTGTGTATCCATTTTTTCAGGCCAAAACATTTAATAACCTGAGGTGCAGTGCTTTTCTGTTGTAGTTTAATAGAAACTATTTAAATTCCAATTTTGTGGTTAATAAAACCCCTCTGATATGCCAATATACAGTATACTGTAGATCAGGCATGGTGTTTATGAGAGATACATTCAAAACGATTGTAATAAAATTGCAAAAATTGTATGAAAGCCCTACAGATGTCTACCAACCATGTACAGCATTATATGCCTAATGCGTAGCTAGATGGAGGTGCCATGAACCCAAACTACAAATAACACCGACTTCTTACAATTCAGTCATTTCCTTCACAGTCCGTATCACTTTCAGGTGAGCCACTACCCCTGCGCTCACGTATATTACACATTCTTTTCCATGCAAGCTCTTGCTGAAATCCTGCACTAAAGGACCTCCCCAGCCGCCCATGCTGTTTCTTGGAGACGTTATCCTCACTTTCAGACTTAGGGATTCTTCTTCCTTGTATAGGTGGCTGGGGCTCTGGCCTAAGGTTTCCAAGCTGCAAGGGCCATGGACCAAATCTTTGCCAGCTGAGTCTCTGGAATGCCAGAAGGCAGTGAAGGTTTCCGCCAACCTGCAAGGTAAATGCAACATTTGAAGTGATTATTTAATACGTTGGCCAAGCTACTGTTGCTGGATTGCAAATGTTTACAGTAAAAAAGAAAGCAGCAAGCTGTCTTTCTGCTACCTATTGTCTACATATGTTCAAGCATTAGAAAAATAACAGTTTCCTCAACCATATTTAATAAAGTTTCAATGGCACTGCCATGCAAAAACAGTAGTGTCCTGGCATTGTAAGGGTTAACCTAGCCACACACAGATACCCTTAAACAGCCATTTCAGCATGGCATTGTGTAGGTGGTGCATTTGTCTTGCTACATATATTTTTAGGAAGCTGATAGGTTTGTTTCCCTTTAAATTAATGATCAAAGAAATAGGCTGGTTGCCAAGAAAGGGGATCGGTTGAGACAATAAATGAATTAAAGAGATTTATCCATATGCCCTCTGACTTGGGATTCCCACCCTCATAAATTACATTTTGGTTATGAGGAGAACACATGCTTCCTGATTATATCAGACAGGGCCCTCCTACACCCACCCATTTGGATGAATGGTTTTAAAGGACTGGAACATTAGATAATGTTTAATAACTTTCTAATCGCTCACACGTTAAACACAGCATGCCAATATTATACAGTTAATATTTTATACTAGGAAGTACTAATACCATATTGCAGAAACAGGCCTGGAACCACCACTAGTTTACAATGGGCTGTAAATGCTGCCTTACTGTACACTCCTACTTCATATATAGTTAATGAGAGGAAATACATCAGGATAAAAACAAAAAGCTATGTCAACTAGGGATTGTTATAATTTGAGGGCTAATATTTGATCTGGATGCATACATACCTCTCCCTTCCCAAAGACCTAAGAAGCTAAACATACTGGTATTGTACAGGTTTTCTATTTCGCCCTGAATATTTTATAATTGTACATTTTATGTATGTACTTTATTTTGTACCATCTCCTTTTCATACTTAAGCAGTGGTCACCTTGGAATATTAAATATGAAACGTAATAAATTTTGTCCTTGTTGTTCTAATGCAGGGCTGTTCAACTGAAGGCCCGTGGGCCCAATGTGGCCCTCCAAAGGATTTTTATGGCCCCCAGTCTGCTTAAAGGCTCCATAGGCTTCACTATATGACATGATGTGTGAGATATAATTGGCCCACTACAAGTAATATTTTGGACATACTTTGGACCCATACTGTTAAAGACTTGTGACTGTACCTTGACCCTCTGCGTGATGAAAGGAAATGTCTGTTTAAAATGCCAATAAACCATTTTGCTGCAGGCTGAGCAGAAAGTTCATGTTCAAATATAACTCCTGTTTACTGCAGAATAGCTTAGTGAATTAGTGTAAGCTAGGGTACCACTGCACAAAAAAGATAAACTGTGCTTAGGGGCTACAACTCTTTAAAGGTAGGAATACAGATAATCAATATTGCTAAATAGCTTATTTTGTGGGATTATAATAGATGCCCTAAACTTAGTGGAAAGACTTTTCATCCCTTTTAACCATGAAGTATATGGCATGATACAATCATGCCCTTACCTTTTTTGTTTTCCTGTATTGAAGGCCTCTTTCAGGGTGTCTAATATCAAAATATTCAGGATTTTGAGTATTTAAGTCAGTAACAATATCTGTCCATCTAAAGGAGGTTAAACATTTTCAATTAATACTAGTACATCATATATGAAAATATTAACAAAACAAACATTTTGTACAAAGGTTATCATTGCAGTTTCACGCATACATTTGTATAGTACAAAATATACAAAATGGGATCGACATGATAATACCTTTTATTTTTAAATATGTATCTCGGTTTTTTATGTATTCACATGTGTGAATGCTTGATTAAGATCCCGCTATATGGCGACCATATAGGATAATAATGGTTATGTCACTTTAAGATAAATTATGTTGATACATATTATGTCATATATTTATATTCATGTGTGGGGGGAGGAATACCTGTTCTAGCGCAACTTAGCGCTCTTGTTCTTCTTTCTTGGTCTTGGTAAAGTACCCCTTACATGTCTCTTTACTGTAATACTTTGAAGCAAAAATACATAATGAACACTATGTGACCAATGTCTTTGCTTATCACTGTTTGCAGCATACTCATATGTAATGTTTAATGATCATCCACTGTCATGTGTGAATTGTCTCACTTATTGGAATATGTGCATTAACCTTACTCGTATGTAATGTTTTATGTGTGAATTTATCACTTTTTGGAATATGTGTATTAACCTACCTATATCATATCTTGTAAAAGGATAATTTACTTTAATTAGGCAGTAAAACAGTATTTTTTATCTTTGTAATTAGACGGTATATTAATATTTTGCTACAGAAATAATGACCTACTTTTTGCAGTGAATTGTGGGGTGTTTTCTGCTTGGCTCACCAATTAAAATCCAATACTCCACTTCATGTGGAAAAAGTTGGCCCCTGAAATAAAAAGTAAAGTAAATTTCTGTTACAGAATAATATTAAAGAAAAATGTGCTTGGTATGCTATCCAGCTGGTTGCTATTATCTGCCAGGTTGGCGATACCAGGGTTCAACAAACAGAAGCCTACTAGGCAAATATTGTGTTGGGCAATGGGCAGATATCTATGGTCTTCTTCTAATAGGTCTGCATTGGCCCAGGTGAAGTCCACATTAGACATTTGATGCAGTCCTCGTTTATAGAAGGAAAAACTAAGTAAGTTTTATCAGAAAGGTCTATGTAAATACAGCTATAAGCACTCACAGAAAAGCTGCAATTCCACTATCGTCCTCTATAAAAACAAAAACAGGATGTCTTGTCTTATTTTGTGTACAAATGTACTTCCATATCAGATTTCCTCTCTTAGAAAAACACTTCTTTCCAGGGGCGTAGTCTGCACAGATCTCTCCTCTCTCCCCTTTCCTGCCCTCCCCTCCGATAAGAATGTAGAATAATTCACTCCCCCTCCCATCAGAATGTGTGATCTATACTACCAACAGCAAGAAGCTACAGAGATTAAGCTAAAATGGCAGCTGCTATCCTAAACAAATGGAGGAAGCTTCTAGGGCTGTTTACTCAGGTATGGTAAAGCTTTCTGCAGAATTAATATAGCATTCTATCTTGCACTAATCTGGCTAATCTATTGGCAGTAAAATGCCAAAATAACTTTCCTTCTCCTTTAAAGTGATACTGACAGCAAAAAAGTACTTTTCAAAATATGATTCTACATCCAAACATACCTATAGGCCATGCTGACCATTTTTTCCTGAAAGTTTTGTTTTTCTAAGTAAATCCTGTTAATGATAGCTGGCCCCGACTGTCTGGCAAGCCGACTGTATCTTCTGAAGCCGTCTGTCAGAAGTGGAGTAGCTGACGTCAAAAAACTGGGAGGATCCCAACATTACTTTAAGCAGCGTAACTAAACATGACCATGTGACCTCCCTTCCCAATGCTTGTGAGCCTGCAGCATTTACCTGTGGATGTGTTCCCTCGCTGTTTGTGAGTTTATTTTTTTATGGTTCTCTTTCCCCTTTCTCTCACATTCTTGCAGTCCTTAGCCTGCTTCAAAAGGACTCTCCCCATCCGCATTACACGCACAGAGAATTAACAGACGCCGTCAATCTTTCACAGTTGAGGTCCGATTCCAACCACAATACAAGCTTGGAGAACGGTTACTTCAGCTTTACTCTGATTGATGGTTTCTGTTAATTCTCTGTACGTGTAATACGGAGGGGGAGAGTCCTTTTGAAGCAGACAACGGACAGCAAGAGCAAAGTTTATTTCTATGTGTGTGTGTAACAGAAGGGACAAGGAGAGCCCCCTAAAAGCAGGCAATGTGATTGGGTGATTTTTTTTGATGGAGGCGTTTACATGGCAGTGCAGAAGAGCAAACATGGCTGCCTTGTGGAGTAGTAGTTGATCTGCTCCTAATAGTAATGTGACCAAACTGGATTTTTTTAAAATAACAGTTTAGAAGCTCATAACATAAACACAATGGCAGGTGTAAAAAATAAAAACGGGTTTAATAGGTGTCAGTATCACTTTAATGGCTCTGAACAAAGATCCCTATTGTAATCTGTTTGTTGGTCCAGGGGCCAACAAGGCAAAGTTGGGTCTTTATTGGCATAACGGAGTACTATAATTACACAGCAAATGAGAGAATTTTGCCTCTATGGTTTGTATAACAGGTGTAATAATTAGTTATAATCACACGCTAACAATAAAAATTCATGTTACATCAGGTAAAATTTCAAACACTTCAGATTGCACCTCTACACTTGAAATTAAATAACAGCTTCCTTTACCCCTAGCCACTTAGCCATAAAAAAAAATAATTTCCACAACCTCACTACCTTCATCGTGAAGAACTTCAAATGCATCAAATGAAAGTTCAGTTCCTTATGTCTAAAGAGGTGGCCTCTGGTTCATTAATCTTTTATATGGTAAAAAAAGATCTATAATATCCTCTAATGGACTAAGTGTAATCATGTCCCCTCACAAGCTCCTTTTCTCCAGTAAAACAACCCCAACCCTGACAGTTTACCTTTATAATTTAAACTTTAATCCTTTTAACGAGTTCAGTTGCAAATCTCTGCACTTTCTCCAGCTCATTAATATCCTTCTTAAGGACTGGAGCCCAAAACTGCACTGCATAGTCAAGATGAGGCCTTACCAAGGACCTATAGAGGTAAAACTATGCTTTCGTTCCTTGAGTTAATGTTCTTTTCAATTCAATACAGTACTTGCTTTATTTCAGTAGTCACTGAATGACACTTACTAGAGTTACACAATGTGTTATCCTCCAAAATCCCCAAACCCTTTTCAATTAAGGATACCCCCAACATACTACCTACCTATAACCTTCTACTTGTTCACCTCATTTGCCAGTTTGCTACCTAGTTTTACAATTTAGTCAAATCACTTTTCAAAGTGGCAGACTCCTATATGGAACTTAGAATTTTGCGCAATTTAGCATCATCAGCAAAAACATCAGCCCACCTCAATGTACTTAATAAACAAGTTAAAAAAACACTATACTAAGATTTCCCTGTATTTTCCTCACCTGTATGCTTTGGATGCCTTTGCAGGGGTTGCCTCAAAACCAATAGGGCAAAAATAATGATTCTGGCAATGATAAATGTAGGCAGTTGAGTCCTCTTTTAACCCTTGCGTTAACTTCGACAGTGCTCCAACAGCTAGAAAACACTCAAAATAGAAGTTTAGATGAACATGGGGAAAATGTTCAATAAGCAATCATTTCATAGCTAGGGCTCTTTGGGGGTTTTACATACTTGGGAAACAGAGCCACTGTTAGGAACACAAAAAGCATAGCAGGCATAGAAAAGTTGATGTATTCCCCTTCACTCAACTTTGTCTTTGTCCTGAAGACATGCTGAGAGGATATCAGCGAAAAAATGCATAGTTTTGGGGAGGAGAGGAGAGCATGTTGACTTTTCGATGTAGGCAGTAAATGCCAAGGCTGCTCCTTGTGTAACGTTAGCCTAATAAAGCTTTATGAAGGATATTTAAAAACTAATTATAGAGAAGAAGTACTATCCATTCACTACTGTTGAGTGCATACTTACATCAATGACACAATATTGTATGTTAATTTGAAATGTATTTAAAAAATAACTGCAGATCTTTAACATGGATACTACTGTATCACTCACCAGTTTCTCCTGCTGTTTTGTTCTTGCCATGTGGCTTGTAGAGGACATAGGAGCATCCTTTTACATGGTAATGATCATTGATTTGTCTGAACCATCTGATGAGAGAACAATCCTGTTGTGATTCCACTTTTTAGTAATGACATGCTTATAACTAAGTATGTGATTGTTGTGGCAAATTGCGGTAGGAATTGTGTGCTGAGACTTAGTTGATAAAAATGTGGAATAATTATGTGGGCACATTTCAGAAACCATCTGCAAAAGGGGGCTCTTAAAAAATGAATTTGGCACAAATAAATTCCATTACACATGAATGTGATATGTGAGGTAATCTATGCTAGCAACCTGTGCAAATTTACAGATTCCTTTTGTAGATAAGGTGCAGCAGGCTCCAGTGCAAGGGAGCCCTTAATATAAGAACTGCATTGACAAAGTGGTCATTACAGGGCTTTCGTTGCATGTTGTGCCTGCAGCTACTCTATGTTGCTCCAACTACACTATAAGGGTAAATAAGTGCGCAACCATCTATCCTTGTGATGCCTATGCCATTTATAAAACAAAGTTTTGTGCTTAATTGCAGTGGACACATTTATGCTAGAGCTTCCCAGTAGCCCCAAGGGTAGAGAAAAAAAAATTGGAAATCATAAATGGGCCAGCTCTTAAATGTGAGTGGGAGAGTTAGTTTAGGGTCCTGTATTTTGAAAATGTAGTAGATGGTATTGCTGTTAAACAGAAAGTGTCTTAGGATTCTAAGAATAATTGTAACAAAGACAGTTTTATACAACATGAGCAAATCAAGTCGTTGTATTATATTCCCTCAAAAATAAAGGGGTAAAAAGCACAACTTACCTCATCAAAGTTGTGTTTCCAGTAAAAGGACCAAACCTAATCTCTTCAAAAGGTGGTTGAAACCCCAAAATATGTAAAGCTTCCTCCTGTGTAATTGGTGGGAGGCTTTAAGATGATAAAAAAAGATTCTATTTAACACTGGAAAACTGTGTTTTCCCTTAGAGATCACATGACCAGAAATAATGCAGCTTTTACTGTAACAGGAATTAGTATGGAAGCAAAAAGGCAGAACCCTTTTCATTCATTGGCTGATGTGGCCTAGCATGTATGTGTGCTTTGGCTTGTTTGTGTGCACTGTGAATCATATGATCCCAGGAGGCGACCCTTAAAGGAACAGTAACACTAAAAAATGAAAGAGTAATAAAAATATAATGCACTGTTGCCCTGCACTGGTAAAACTGGTGTGTTTGCTACAGTAACACTACTATATTTTATATAATAAGCTGCTGTGTATCCACGGGGGCAGCCATTCATTATGGAAAAAAGGAGAAAAGGCACAGGTTACATAGTGTTTTATCTGTTATCTGCTATGTGCCTGTGCCTTTTCTCCTTTGAATGGCTGCCTCCATGGCTACATAGCAGCTTATTTATATAAATTATAGTAGACTTTCTGAAGTAAACACACAACATTTACCAGTGCAGGGCAGCAGCACATTATATTTTAGTTACGTTTATACACTTTCATTTTTTGGTGGT
The DNA here is from genome assembly GCF_000004195.4 of Xenopus tropicalis. Classification (NCBI taxonomy): domain Eukaryota; kingdom Metazoa; phylum Chordata; class Amphibia; order Anura; family Pipidae; genus Xenopus; species Xenopus tropicalis. The sequence continues at coordinate 119,573,529 of NC_030678.2, read as the reverse complement.
ACTGTTCCTTTAATTCTTAAAATGGCAGTTTTCTATTTAGGAGTACCCAATAGCACATACAGGTATGGGACCTATTATCCAGAATGAGCGGGACTTGGGGTTTTCCGGATAAGGGATCTCTCCGTACTTTGGATCTCCATAACTTAAGTCTGCTAAAAAGCATTTAAATAATGAATAAACCCAATAGGATTGTTTTGCCTCCAATAAGGATTGATTCTATCTTAGTCGGGATCAAGTACAATGTTCTGTTTTATTATTACAGAGAAAAAGGAAATCATTTTCAAAAATTAGAATTATTTGCTTATAATGGAGTCTATGGGCGATGGCTATTCCGCAATTCGGAACTTTCTGGATAACAGGTTTCCGGATAACGAATCCCATACCTGTACTACTAAAAAAGAATATTTTTATGAAAATGGTTTATTTAGATGAAGCAGGGGTTTACATATGAGCTTGTTTATGCTATTTATATGTTTATAGAGACCCACCTTGTTTGGGGATATAGTTTTCCTTTAAGTATGGTACATAGATACACAGATGAACTATAGGAAGAACTACTGGATCTCTAACAATCCAGAAGATATGACAAAAGTGTGCAGATAATAATACCTCAATAACATAACATCATATTACAATCCCATGTAATGTATGTTGCAAAAGGGAAGCTTTTTCCATAATGCCTAATGCCATAATGCACACTGGCGAAAGATCTGCTTGTTTGGTGACCTCGCCAAACAAACAGATCTTCACATGTATGGCCAGTTTTAGATCTAGAGATGCTGATGCAGAGGAAAGAAGGACAACAACATTTTTGCAATTCTTGAGAGTGAGAGAAATCTATAAGGTACATAATCTACTTTTCAAAGATTACAGCAACTCTCAAAAGCCTTTGCTCAGGAACAGCTACAACCACCAGCATTGCCTACGGCTCACAGCAAGTGCAGCGGCAACTACATGGGCAGCTAAAGACCAAAGAATTTATCTATAAAGCAGGAATAGGCACAAGGCACAAAATGGTACAAAACAGCATGTTTTCTGCTTATAATGCACCCTGTCTTTGTGCCCTGCATCTCCAGGCGCAACTCTCTGCATCTCTTCCTACACTAAGGACAATTGGCCCAACAGAAGTATAGGAGACCTAATGACCCTTATAAAACATCATTCTGTAGCTTCTGTAAAATCTAGGTGTACCCATACACACACACAAATACAAAAAGCAACCATCCAATAGATCATTTTGTGTCTGTGGGACCAGTGTTTGTACAAACATCTAAGAAGTTGTGTGGCCAGCATGTTTAGATGATGTGAAACCTTAGACATTGTCAGAATTGGCAGTCCATGTATAAGCCAAAACAAAGCACCTACACCATTGATATCTGACAGGGCATATTTCAAATGGTGATAAGACAAAACAGAGGCGCCAAAAGGATAAAATTAGCTAAAAACACTTAAAAACCCAATGGGTAATTCAGAGGAGGTAGTAGTAAGCTTACCTCCTCCAGGCAGACACCAACAAAAGTGGTAATTTTCAGTAATAGTTTATTCACAACAATATTGCAACGTGTTTCACAGGCATTTCCTGCTTCATCAGGCAATGTAGAATAAGCACAAAAAAAAAAAAAACAGTGTCTTTGTATATACACACCAGGAGCCTCTGTGGGGTCAGGACAATCTCCCCACCTGCCTATACAGTGGTTGCCTATTGGTAACCCTGGCTTGTGAGTATTTATTTGTTTATTCTACCATTACTCCTTGTAAAAACATATTACACTATTGGGGCTCTTGGTGTTCCTTTTTGTCTTCATATTTCAAATGGTGGTCATGCTTGCTCTGGACTTAGCATAAGCCCTATGTGTGATCCCATTGTTGGCTCAAGAGCCCACCATTTAGTTTAGCTCAATGTGGACTATACTACATTGCTCAAATGATGAGAATATCTGCACATCTGGTGACCTGTCATCATGTTTAAAATAAAGAAAGAAAGAAAAATTTCATTGAATTCTGTTCAAAGGATTTTCAGTAAGGTCCCTTGTAGTCACTAATGAGAATGCTACAGCTATATTTTGTTTAAAACAGAAATACAACGGTAAATTCACTTTATATTACGCACCTTCCTGCTCCCAGAGTACTGTAAAGAAAGTTCCAGCATGATACCAGAGAAGAAATGCCACACGATGTCTTGTACTGAGGTCGACTGATACAATACCTGCCAAAATATTAGCACAAAATTGAAAGATTATGGAAGATAAACACCTTTTTAGAGACACAAAATTATTATATTTATATAAATATAACAGTCACCAGAATCAAGCATATTAACCAGCAGTCTAAAGGTGGCCATATATGTAACAATTACAATCTTTCCTACCACCATTGGTTGTAGTCTTTAGAATATTTCAGGATAACCATAAGATCCTAAATATGTGAAGGTAACCATCAGATACTTCGTATCACATTAAGTGGCCTATTAAAGAATCTTACCAAACTAAAATATATATATATATATATATATATATACATATATATATATATATATATATATATTATAATATCCCCCACATTTTTCCACATTTTGAAGCTTTTGCATATGAGCTGTTCTATGTGATATATTTTCAGGGGTGTAGTTTTCCTTTAATATTTAAAAAACTAATACCTGTACAGACGAAATGTAGGCTAGTTTTTAATATTTACTGCTCACACAGACAAATATTTTTTTTTTTTTTCAACATAAGCATGCAAATTACAGTACCATCGCCTGAGGTCTAGAACTTTCCGTTGTTTAACATCATCTAGGATTAAATGTTGAGGACAGTCCCGTAATGGTTTAGCCTTCCTTTCAGTTTTCTTCTTAGGAGTTTGTTTATTTACACCTGCATTAAAATAAACAAATACATTTGCAGGTGTATTTTTTTAGTTCAGGTAAAAGTATAACATTAGGCTATCAAGGGCCACTAAATAAAGTCCATGAGACTTCCTATAAATATTTGTGATAAAGAAGTATGCAGACTACAGAAAATTACATGACTGACGTGTGTTGTGTAGCTCTAAAAAGATAATCAATGTTGCACCACTACTATAATAAATTAAACCCAACATAGGGTCACTAGTTTCCTTTATAGAAAATAGTGATAAATAGATACCATTATTTATCAGACATAACAGGCATTCCAAAATACAGCAATTCAAATACTAAAGGTTTATTAAGCCTAATAAATAGTCTGTATGTACATATGGTAGCTAAAACTAGCTAGCAATGCTATGTGCTGTAAGACTGGCTATCAGTAAAGGTATATTGCCCATTTATTTAAAATAATTTGTTTTAGATATGCTTCTACTGCTGAAAATAAATTCAAAAATACATTTTAACTGAGGGTGAATTCCTTTGTAAACATTTTGTATTATTTCCAGAAACTACTTAAAAATGAACACGTTAAGTGACTCATAGGGGCAGATTTATCAAAACACGAGTTTGAATCCCGAATGGGAAAAATTCGGATTGGAAACGAAAATTTCTGAAGATCGCAAATATCACAAAAATGCTTCGGAAAAAATCGTATTAGTCACGATAATTTGGTATTGACGATCCTAAAGTCACAAAATTTTCATACCAAACTTTTGTAAACATCGGCACAACCGATCCAATTGTTTTCACGCTAAAAGTACGAAAAATTCGTGCAAGGTACGAAAAAGTCGCGGAAAATACGATTGGACCGATCGAGCGAACGGTCGGAGCGTTCGTGGATAAGTAAATGTGCCCCATAGTATGCATTGCATATTGCTTACCTGTGCAGAATTCTATAAACATATGGCAAACTCAATACCTAATGGAATACTAACTGCAAAGGAATATATTACTATATGTCTAGCCAGCTGAGTTCATATAGAGCAAAAAGAGTGAAAATAATCAGCCAAGACTCATTCACCTGATCTGCTTTTTAACCTGGTAGTCATTGTGCTGAAGTCTGATGTATCAATTTCCCAGGCAAGTGGACGCGTACCAAGACTGCCAGATAAAGAATCCAAGCTTGCATCCTCATTGCATGCAGAATCTGATTCGCTGGTCTGGAGATCAATATAATTTATTGTATTGCTCAAAGCAGATTTGTCCTCTGAGCTTGAGCTACAGACGGAACTTGATGATTTACAAAGAGATGTTGCTTGATTTAAAAAGGCGTAGTCTGCACAGATGGTATAGAACTTTTCCTTTGTGTGTGTCACAGGACATCCCCAGGGATAATGTCTTTCTGCAGGAGGCCCAATATTTGCTGTGGCAGCATCTCGTATACTGTAGGATTTCACAGTGTCATGGAGATTATTCCTCAGAGGCTGACTCTTGGGTTTGCGGTCGTTATTTTCAGGAATGCTTGTAACTCTGTCAGCTTCTATGTTAGGCATTGAATGAAGATGCACAATGCAGTTCAGGGCAAATCAAAACAGAAATATCTGCAATGTTTTGATGAAAAACAGTCTCACCTAGCGAACTTCATCCTTTAACCAAGACCTAAAATGCAAAACAATTAAAAATAATATTATTTCAGGTTATTTTAGATTTTTTTATTAGAATTTATATCCCTGCAGAGCTAGCAGCACATAAAGACTACTTCCATGGCAGCTGCCTGGCCTTTGTAAAAGATTCCTAACCCAAAGGAATGGATACACACAAAAACTAGCACAACAACTGAAGATGTTTGAGATTTTCAGATTTCCCAGCATCGTTATCTTAGTCATTATTAATTTATATGGTGCCAGCAAGTTACACAGTGCTTTACATTAATTTATAATAGAGACTTATAATACAGTAACAAACAAGGGTTAGAGGATAAATATATGGCCAGACAGCCCTACAGCTCACAAGAGCTAATAGTTGTTATTATCATTACTATTATTATTATCATTATTAACATGTATTTATAAACTGCCAATATTACAAAGCACTTTATACAATCTAAAGAGCAAATGAAAGAAACATGAGCTCTGGTTCAAAATGCAGACCAAAGCCATAGATGTTACCTATGTTTTCTTACGTTTATTATTACTGAAATAGGAAAATTGCCTTTGACACCCTTAACATACGAGCACAGACTGTTACATGTATTTTATACAGATATTTGAACAAGATGTAAACACTTATCTTTGCTTTCACGTACGCACTAATTGGCCAAGGAAAACGAACCAAAAAAAATGCAAAGGCAAATTAATACCAAGGGAGCTTGAATGTAAAAGGCTTGTGACAGCAGCAGCACCAAGGCAACGGAATCCCTAGCCAAACAAAGCAGCACAGTCTGTCACACACGGCCAAGGCAGGTTCATGTAACCGCAGCACGGGGGGGAGGGAGTGCCTGATGGTTTGCTCTATATAAAAAAACAGAATAAATAGCGTATACCTGAATCATCAGGAAAGAGAGGGGGCAGTTACCTTTCTAATTCCAACAAAAATGATTGCTGCAGTCATGTGTACATAGTCATGTTTATTTACCTACCTTTCCATCTACCGCCATCAATAATAACCTGTCTCTCGGTCATATCATCAAGCTGCTTGCTCTGGTTATACCATTCCCCTCTTCTTCACCACTCCCCAAAAAAAGCAGTTGCCTGATAAGCCCTAAAGCACATTAAACAGTATCATCGCCACCTACTGTACGGAAGACTTACATCATTTAACTCCCTCACTGCCATGTCTTCACCATGCACATTTCCTCTGTTGTTAATGTTATCATTAAAAATTGGTAAATCATTTAACTGCGTCATGTCATGCAACCATAAAAACGAACAGTGGCACTCTAATAAATATTATTATTATAAACCAGAACATCATTTAACTTAATCAGGGCCATGCCAACATGCTGTGAACAGCGCCCCTCTACTTAGTTGTTATAATAACAGCGCAACTTCTTTTGTGCCAGGCCACCATGCAATGAGCAGTGTCACTCAGATTAATGAAATTACTATAGGTTAGTACATAGTTGAACTCTTTCAGAGCTAGGCGAGTATGGAGTGTATAGTATAATAATAATATAATAATGCAATTGTAAAATCATGTAACTGATTTAGGTCTATGTAAGGATGCAATAAAGAGTATATTTGTAGTAAATGTTATCATTATAAACTAGTGCCTATGATGGCATGCAATGTATAGCCCTTTCCTTTTAATGCTATCATTAAACAGAGAGCACTGTTTAACTGCTTCAGTGCCATTCCAACATGCTGTGTGCAGTGCAGTGTCGGACTGGCCCACCAGGATACCAGGAAAACTCCCGGTGGGCCCAGGTGTCAGTGGGTCCTTCTGCTACTAAACATTTGGCCTGCTTCGTGGTCATTCCCTATTTCTGAATGGTAACAAAGAGGAAAAATAGATGGAAGAATAGATACTAGCATGTAAATAAAAGAGACTCGGAGAATAAAGAGGAAAGGAGAGTGGGTAGTTTGGAGAGTGGGCCTATGGTCTAAGGTTTTCTGGTGGTCCCCTGAGGTCCCAGTCCGACACTGGTGCAGTGATTCTACTATGAATGGTATCATTATAAACTATTTCACCCAATGAATTCTCTGTATAACACCCCTGTCTGTTATGTTAAGAAATTACTACATTACTTAACTTTTTCAGTGCTATACAATTTATACAGGAGACACCAGTGCTGAGTTTCTGGGGCATGGGGGCATGCCCTCAGGTTCATGGAGAAGTGCACACTGAGGGGCAGGAGTTTTTGTATTAGCTGGGTAAGCTTACCTGCTAGACAGTAGGGTCAAGTTAGGGTCAGCTAGCTGTGAGAGAGCAGCAGTGCATTATGGGGTTAGTTCTGGGAGAAGTTTCCAGCAGATGTTCAGACAGATGTGATTGGTGCGCAATATCGGGCTTTGATTGGTGTCCCAAGATGCGCGAGTTCAGGATGTCCCAGCGCATTCAAGCTACAGAGAACAGCACCGCTGGATCAGCGCAAGCACCCCCGGCAGCCGCCCTACTCTCCACCTCAGGAATGTCCAAGTCGGAAGAAATCCTCCGCTGGGCTCAGAGGGAAGCAGATACTGATGAGCTCCGCTTGCTGGGGTAGCTGTACCTGCGTTCCACCACACAGTGCATCACATCAAGTCCCAAGTCCCCTCCTTCTAATGAGGCAACATCAACTGCGACCCCAGCTTCAGGATTGGTCAGGCGCCTACCAGGAAAGAGGCCTGGAACGCGGTGGAAAGCACCAGTGCAGAAGAAGGGAGCCGCCAATTCAAAGGCTCCAGTCAAGAGGAATGCTCCTGTCAGCTCACCCCCCTTTGCAGCCTGCCCAACAGTCCTGCAGCAGATCCGGATCCCCCATCAATCAGCTGGCCCTCCATGTCTCCACCGTCTCCTAGCAGATGGGAGCTATGGCTGCCCCTTCTCAGAGCTGTAACACTGACTCTAACCCAACCTCCATGCACGGAGATGTGGGAACTTTTAAAGTTGTTGCTTCGGCAGCTGCAGTTTCCTCCCCCCTCCCTCAGTCTGTTGTTTCCCCCAAAGGTCCAGCCTTCACAGTGTGGACCATCCACAGCAGGATGCCGGCTTCACACAGGAGCTTGGTAACGCTGACAATGCTCAGCTGTTAAAATCTTTGCTGTCTTTACTTTCCCCTGGCGTGGCGTCCACGCAACCTTACACAGGGGTAACTGAAACTGCTTTTAGGGATTCTATACTGTGCAAAGCTACTCCATTAGGTCTGAATTTACCTCAACCAGTTAAAGATAAAATTGTGAAAGAGGAATATATTGACCTTTTATCCTTGCTGCCAGCTGTAAAAGTATTTGTTAAGGAAAAAAAATAGCGGGTCAGAAAAAATAGGCGCAGACCTGTGGCTAGAACTTTTACCAATTGGCTGCAGGCATTCTGCATATATGCTAACATTTTGTGTATTAACCACTCCCAGATGGGAGCTAGTTTGTGGATTTTGTTCTAGAGGCATATAAGGCATATGGCAGGGCAGCATGGTTTATTTATGAGGATACATTTAGGCAGAAGATGGCTGTTAAGAGGTCTGTCCCATGGGTTCCAATGATATTGACCTCTGGATGGGCAAGTTAGCTCCTTGTCCAGTTACTTCCCCAACAAGCACACAAAAAGAAGCCTGGCCAAAAATATAACAATTGTTGGGTGTAGCAGCTTGTAAATGGCAAATAATTGTATATTGTATTGTAAACAATTGTAGATATAAGCATTAGTGTTCTCACTGTGCCGGCAACCACCCAGCCTTTCGATGCATCAAGAAATTTGTCACTACTCCCAACAAGTTGTTATCAAAAGAGGCAGGACAAGTTGATAACACCAGTGAAATTATCAGAAATGCTGCCCTATCTAAAGCAGTATCCAAATCACAGGATGATAGTATTAATTGAGAATGGTTTTAGGTATGGCTTTTGGATCCCATCTAAGGACAGGGCTTCTTTAGTTATTCCTGATAATTTAAAATCCATTAATGCTAATTTAGAGGTTGTGAGGACAAAAATATCAAAGGAGATGGCAGCTCAGAGGATTATTGGTCCTTTTCAGGAGCCTCCTTTTGTGGATTTTAGAGTATACCCTTTGGGTTTAGTCCCCAAAAAAGAGCCTGGAGGTGACTCAATTAATGATGGAATAGACCCTGAGTTATGTTCGGTATCCTACATTTCTTTTGATCAAGCAATTAAAATGATGAAACAGTGTGGTAGAGGGGCTTTGCTAGCGAAAAGCAATAGCTGGCTTTTAGGCTACTGCCAATCAATCCAAAGTGTTGGAAACTGCTTGGTTTTTATTTCGAAAACCTATTTTACTTTGATTGTTGTCTCCCCATGAGATGTTTATTATCTTGTTTTTATTTTGAAGCTTTTGCCACGTTTATACAATGGAATGTGCAGAATGAGACAAGTTCAAATATCATTTTGCATTATTTAGATGCTTTTTTCTTTGTCAGTCCAGCATGCTCAGATCATTGACTTTATCTGTTAAGGACATTTATATGGCTCTCTGAGAAATTTGGTATCCCTTTATCTAAGGACAAAACACTTTTCCCAAGTACTGTAATACAGTTTTTAGGAATTGAACGGTTAGGCAAGAATTTAGGCTGCGGCAAAAGAAATTAGATCATCTCAAAGGTCTGATAAATTCTGCCTTATCTGTTAAAAAGTTGAAGTTAAAACATTTATATGAGGACTTAATTGTTTGCTATATACTGGAGCAAGAACTTAGCTGGTATTTCTTATTTTTTTGAAGCTTCAAGGAGTTCACGGTTTTACAAAACCCTCTTTAGTAAAACAGATGAAGATTTTAGCAAAGATCAGACAGTCACAAGATAATAGGAAACTGATTACTCTCTTGCTTTTGTCCAAATTAGTGCAAATTTGCCAGGAGTTTGTTTCTCTTAGTATGAGTCTGTAATGTTCATGTTTTTATTTGTGCTTTCATTCTTCGCATCATTGAGGGTTAGTGAAGCAGTTTCAGGCAATAAGCACAGGCCTTGTTGTCTAAATGTTTCAGACGTTGTTGTTGTTCAGGATAAGGTAAGGATACTTTTGAGTAGCTCTAAAACTGCTAAACTGGAAAAGGCAGAGTAATTTGGTTAGGAGCCTTCCAGTTCCAAAATTTGTGTCACATATTATCTTTTCTTGAATATAGTGAGGTGCAGCCTAATATTCCTGGTGCACTTTTTGTACATGAGGATTGCTTGTTCTTATCCGCATTCCAGTTTCAGCAGGTTCTTTAAAAAGTTCTAGTTATTTTAGGTCTGTCTTCAAAGAACTACAATACACATTTGTTTAGAATCGGCGCAGCAATACAGGCAACACTTTTTGGTTTCACCGAACAGGTAGTTATGCAGTTGGGCAGGTGGTCTTCTCAGCACTATTGTTTTATATACACCCTAGTTTAATTATGTTGGGTTGAAAACCCCAACATACTGTTCTTCGACTTTAGCTTATTCTTCCGCTTCTTCTTATTCTTATTCTTAGCGCCCCCCATTTTCTAAACGCTACTCCTCCTACAGTTTTAGGGGTACAACACCCAAACTCCCCACACTTCTTCGCCCTATAGCGGAGCAGGTTGCTTGTGCTTTTCTAAGTGATCCGGCCCCCCGTCTTTTTGTGGCCCCGCTCCGAACCCCCCAATTTTCCCATTGACTTTGACAGGGAAGATTTTCAAACTGCTGCCGCACTTACAGCTTTGAAGCTACACCCCCCAAACTTGAATAACATAATTATGGGGTCACCCCGAATGAAGCAGCAACATTTGTTGGATGACCCCAAAGTGGGAGGGGTCAACAACAGCCAATCATATTGTACCCATTGACTTTTATGGGGAAATTGAAACTGCTGCCAAACTTACAGCTTTGAGGCTACACTCCCCAAACTTGAATCACACCGTCATGGGCTCAGCCTGAATGAAAATATGATGATTGTTGAATGCCCAAAAGTGGGCGGAGATGTGAACAGCCAATCAGATTTTACCTATTGACTTGGCAGAAATCCAACCTGCTGCCATTCTCACAGTAATAACACCGGGGTCCCCAAACTTTGCAGAGTTAGGCACCAGGTAACTGTGGTTCAAGGTTAGAAAAAGTGGGCGGAGCCACCAACAGCCAATCAGAGTTTACCTATTGACTTTCAATGGGGAAATCCAACCTGCTGCCATTCTCACAGAATTAACACCAGGATCCCCAAACTTTTCACAGTTGGTCACTAGGGGACTGTAATTTTAGTTTTGAAAAGTGGGCGGAGCCGCCAACAACCAATCAGATTTCACCTATTGATTTTTATTGGTTTGATGCCAGGGTTCGCAAACTTTGCACAGTCAGTCACTGGGTGACTACTTACTCAAGGTTAGAAAAAGTGGGCGGGGCCGCCAAAAGCCAATCACATTTCTTTCATTGTTTTCAGTGGGAAAATTTTTACTTCTGCCATTCTCACATGTTTAATGTCAGGGTCCCCAAACTTTGCACAGTTTGTCACTAGGTGACTATGTTCCAAGTTTAGAAAAGTGGGTGTGGCCAGCAACAACCAATCAGATTTCACCTATAGACTTCATATGTTTAAATTTAAACTGCGGCCATTCTTTAAATATTAATACTAAGGTCTCCAAACTTTGCAGAGCTAGTCACCTGGTAACTGCAGTTCAGAGTTAGAAAAAGTGGGTGGAGCCAACAACAGCCAATCAGATTTTACCTTTTGATTTTCAATGGGAAATTCAACCTGCTGCCATTCTCACAGTATTAACACCAGGGTCACTAGGGAACTGCATTTTTAGGTTTTAAAAAGTGGGTGGAGCCACCAACAGCCAATCAGACTTCACCTATTGAATTTTTTTGGTTTAAGTTGCTGCCATTCAGACACTATTAAAACCAGGGTCCCTAAACTTTGCACAGTGGTTTTTACTGTATAACTGATCCAAGGTTAGAGAAAGTGGGCAAAGCCCATTCAGTGACTTCATGTTTTTCAACCCAACATGAAGTTTGTTCTCAAACTTCCCTTTCTAGTTGAATATTGACATGGTCCTTCCATACTGTGTTTTTTCTTAGGACGACCTCTCATGAGGAGCGCATATATGGCACCAATTTCGGCCTCAAAAATGTAAACATAATTTGGATGGGACTAAGGAGCATAAAGTGGGATGACCTTTTATCTGTGGCCCTACAGATGGTAGCTAAGTGGGGGATTTCTGCTATAGTGGTTGTATATTTAGGGGGTAATGATATTGGCTCCATTAGGTCTATTGACCTCGTCAGGAACATTAAGTGTGATTTGGCACATCTTCGCTTCATGTTCCCTGGCTAAAAAAGCCATTGGAATGCTGCAGGAAAAAATTAACTTCTGTGTTTCAAAGTTGGCACACATTTCAGTTTATCGTCACTTTGAGTTGGAGTAGGAAAGTAGAAAACATTGCCTTTTAATTTTTTTTTTTGTAAATTATAAATAAATCTTATTTGTAGCATCTCTCCTTTTTTCATTGGGCAGACATAATTTTAGTAGTTAAATTGTGATTAAGAATGATAATTACTGAAATATTGTCTATCTAATGTAGCTCTGGTAAAGGGAGGGTTACAGTGTAGGGCAGGTGTGAGAGTCACACATACTGACCAATCAGGTCTTGCACTCTTTTGGGGGGGGGGGAATAAGGACTAATAAGGAAGAATGTCTGAGAATGTGATTTTACATATTTATTAAAACTATTGTGAGACTTCCACAGCTTCCATCTAGGTGTATTCCACAATTTTGCATTTCGCAACTTGCCTCTTCATACAGGCAGTAGATACAGTACATAGGTTAATAAATTGGAATGCTTGGGGGCCTGGGAGGATGCTGGGGGGGGAGCCAGAGGATGCTGGGGGGGGAGCTGAAGGATGCAGAAGGAAGCAGCGGGGAGCGGGCCATAGTATGAGTAATTTGGGGGAGGACCACCAATGTTTTAGGAGACCCTGGGCTGGCTAGCAATGTTCTAGGGGGTACCTGCCCTGGCACCAATGCAAAACATAACCCCTGGCCACCAATGTTTTAGGGGGGCCCTGGCTACCAAAGTCTGTATGTCCTTTGTATTGATGGGAGGGGTCATTGGGGGTGTGGGATGAGGGGGGGGGCAGAAAATTTTGTTGTGAGGGGCCCCGTGATTTCTGATGGCGGCCCTGCGTGCAACTAAACTGGTAAAGAGGATGGAAGATTTAAACTATGAGGTTAGATTGTCGAGGTTGGGGTTGTTTTCTCTGGAAAAGAGGCGCTTGCGAGGGGACATGATTACTCTGTACAAGTACATTAGAGGGGATTATAGGCAGATAGGGGATGTTCTTTATCCCATAAAAACGATCAACGCACGAGAGGTCACCCCTTTAGATTAGAGGAACAGAGTTTCCATTTTAAGCAGCGTAGGTGGTTTTTCATGGTGAGGGCAGTGAGGTTGTGGAATGCCCTTCCTAGTGATGTGGTAATGGCAGATTCTGTTAATGCATTTAAGAGGGGCCTGGATGAGTTCTTGAACAAGCATAGTATCCAAGGCTATTGTGATACTACAGTTAGTATTAATGTTTGTATATATTGTTTATGTATGTGAGTGTATAGATAGGTAAGTATAGGTTTGTGTGTTCTAAGTTTACTTGGAAGGGTTAAACTTGATGTATGCTGGTCTTTTTTCACCCCTATGTAACTATGTAAGTAGGCTGCACATAGTGTTGTCACCTGCCTGGTATTTTACCCACCTAGCCAGTAAAAATGTTGCTTGATGCCCTTTTTATTAACAGGGTAAAAACAGAAAAAGTAGGAAGCCTGATACTTTTTTTCCATAAAACGTGGCACATTCATGCAGAATAATACTGCTTTCCAGCTTTCGCTGAGCTACAAAAAGCTGTTTATGATGGACAGTGTGTGAAACTGCATTAAGCAATAGCAAGTTCTCTGAAAAATACAGTTTTCCAGATTACCATTTCAAAATGGAGGTACAGTAGTACACCCTTCAGGAAGTCACATTATGTCCAAGCTTATGTCCAGGCATAGACCAAATTGCTTTTGGTTTTGCAATAGAAAGCTCCTAAACGAACCAGTTGCTTTTTTATATTGTCTGGGAGTGCTTGTTGGTTAGGATTGTCCCCATGTATTTGTGCTGTAAGGGTCTTTGGGAAATAATTATGTTACAGCCTCTTCAAAAACTTGTATGGGCTTATAACCCCTATTTGGCAGTATTTACAGACCAGACCAGCTAGACAGGCATTTAGAGCATGGGGTACATAGTACTCTAACACATAATATGGGCTTTCATTATGTGAAAATATCCAAGTGGTGTAGTGCAGTAGTACTTTGCCCAGTAACAAGGTGAAAGAGAAAATCGAAGGGTTTAAAGCCATAGGGGTATATTAACCCTTTGGTCTCTACAGGCTGCATGGGGAGTACTACATTTCCTAGTCCAAAAAATGAAATTGTCTCTGAATTTTCTATATATATGTATATTAAAACACGTGAAAAAAGGCTTCTGTTCCTAGTTGTTGCTCTGTGTGGTAATGGTAACACGACATATTTCGGGTTAATACCCTTTATCAATACCTATAATAAATGTTTTGCAGTAAACCTGCTGAAGCTTTTTTCCTATTTTTTGGATTTTACATTTCCTAGTCACTCTGACTGAGCACTAACATTTCATCTCCTATGAACTGCGCTCATAAACACTAGTTACTGTATAGCATAAAAACATGAACCTGTGTATCAGCACTTGTGTTCTATGCCACACATTGTTGTGTTTTATTATTAGGTTCAAACTAAATAAAGATTGAAGCAGCAAGAGATAAAACAAAACAGGTATATGGCTGTGGCAAGTGTGAATAAAAATGCAGGTCTTTGTGTTGTTGCACTGGTAAAAGGGAGGGTTACAGTTACAGTGAAGCTGCCTGCAAGGCTCTCCTACACTGACCAATCAGGTGTCACAATGCATGAGTAAGTCCTGGGTAGGGTGGGGGCGAGCAGCTGCCAGAGTTCAGACATCGGCTAATAAGGAATGTCTGAGAATGTGCCTTTATATCATTGTTAAATCTCTTGTGAGGCCTCCACAGCTTCCATCTGGGCCTGCTTCCCAGGTTATTACGCAGGAAATAAGTTTGCTGATAATCCCATATTAGGGGGGGCCGGAATCTGCTTCTATATGCATTAAAACCAGTCCATGCCCAGCTGCCCCAGGCTGTGCCTCCCATATCCTCTGCAGACTCCCGGGGCATCTGGAATGCAGACAGCAGCTCCAGCTTTCTTGGCACGGACATGAAACACATTTAGTCTCGCCTTTATCCCTCGCTTGTGGGTTTTGGGGGAGACTTGTCAATGTTTTGGCAGATTCTAGTGGCGGCCACTGTAACAGCCCCCTTGGGCAGCACTACAAGCCCTCCGAGTGTTAGCCCTGAGCTGAGCCAAGTATGGGGCCCCGGGCTCAAAGCACAAGTAGTGCTGCCAGCACGTTACTTCTTCATCCAGGCTGTGGATACACAGGGGAATAAGTGAGTACTTTCATTTCCATCCTCATTGCTGACTAATTAGCAATAATCCAGTGGGCACATACAGCAAACCTTAGACCACATCTCTATTTTAGCCACGTCTCCACTAACCCTGGCACAACAGAACTACTACGCTTTCCTACCCAACTTACCTGAAAATCATAATAAATAGCAATACTTTTTACAGTACATTTGTTGGTTGGAGCTGAATTTGAGCATGTTGCATGCCTGGGCTGAGTGTGGTACTATCATGCTGACAGCACAATTCTAGATGAGACAGCGCAATACAGAATTCTGCTATGTTCTTATTCTTGAAATAAAAAAAATTGTCAGAAACATTTTTTGCTATTGTGTGTAACCTAGTACTGCAATTTCAAGTGATTGACTTGCTTATCAAATGTCAGCCCACAAGAGAGCAATGATCAAACCACCCATGCCATGTATGGATTGTTCCCCACTGATATCAATAAGAAGCTCAAGTGCCGCAGGTTGTTCTAAATGGAAATATTCCCGCAGAAATTATTTTCTCAAAGTGAAAGAAAATATAATTTTGTGTCATTTAGAAATACATTATTTGAACATTATAATCCATTATTTATAAAAATAAATTGCAATTTAAAGCAATTTCTGATTTTGCAATTCCTTTCTCAGTTTCCATAAACACAAAAACTATTAGGGATATTTACACCTACAATGCAGAATATTCCCCCATAATCCCAGCATCATTGTGTCCACAACTGATGCAATTTCAGCCAATGTGTCAAAGTTTCCAAAGTTGTGATGAAATTGCTGAAAATGTTCTGTTGGCATCATTTCTGAGAGTGCAACTATATGGTAGTGTGAGGAGCACCTTCTGACAAGGTCGCCAAAGAAGCATCTCTTTCCAGTTTGCCAGATCGTTCTGAAGGGCCCAAATCGACAACTTAAATATTCCCAGGTATGGCCACCTTAATACATCTGTTGATCAAATTTATAGGTTATAAGTGTCTAACCTCCTTTTTTCTAACCTGACCTGACCTGACCTGACATCACTTGAGGGGGCAGACAGAGACGAGTCTGTACATAAGTGACAGCCATTAGAAATAGGAGAAATCAAAGTGCACTGATTTTATAGGCAGGGTGGGGCCAAGGACAGAGTTCTGCCCAGAACCCACTGGAAGAGAGTTGCACTAGGCTGAACCTGCCATACACATGGCTTTTGGGCTAGCCTGTTTAACAGTAGTCAGGGTAAGGAGCAGCTTTTAAAAGGCCATCTTTTACTTGCCGTTACATTTACAAATAACTTTAAAATCATCAAACAACTGTAATTAAAGTATTTAGAAAACTGCTTAGAATTACCTTTTCATTCATTATGCAAAAATATTTTTTTGCAAATTGTATCATGTATCATGAATGTGTAAGTGGCCCCATAATGATCATGTTGGATGATCAACTACTGGGGTGATTACATCAAGGTTAAGTGTCAAATTGTAAGTCTCAATCCAATTTTGTGCATTTATCAAGTCAATGCTGACTAGAAATATATTGATCACAGTTCATTGCAATCTACTATCTATGTGTTTGGTCTTATTTAAGTTTTACCTGACTGATATTCCCTTGGGATGATTAAGCATATATCCCTCAGTTTGGTTTATGTGCAGTTTGATTTTATCTTGCAGCTGTTAGAGCAACTCCTTACTGTTAGGTCACTGTGATTTGTAAATCTGTAAAACTGGCCATACACGGGCAGATCCGCTTGCTTGGCGATGTCGCCAAGCGAGCGGATCTTCACCCGATATCCCCACCTACGGGTAGACGATATCGGGGAGGCATGTAGGCGAACTAGATTGTTTGGCCCTGGGGCCAAACGATCTAATTCTACACGCGGCAATGGGGCAGTCGGTTCGGGGACCGCATCAACAAGCCGCTGCGGTCCCCGATCCGACTGAATTTTCTAACCTGCCCGATCAATATCTGCCCAATTCTGATGAAAGACAAACATAAGTATGTGTGTGTCTGTTGCAATTCATTTTTTATAGCTCATGATTTTCATAACTCATGTGTTCTCCCTGTTTAGTTATACATTTTCTGTGACAACAAATGTGTTTCAAGTGAGGATCACCGCACCTGCAGAGCAATATACAAGAGTGGGAGTCCAAATCCTTGACACAAAAGATGGTTTATTCATTGTCAGGTACAGAATGTATGCAAGCTACAGTGACCTGCGGATAGAGATTACAGCATATGGCAGACATGTTGCAAAATCTCCTTATATTCTAAAAGGTAATTTAGAACTTGTCTGTTATCCTAGGAGAAGCAGACTAATGCTGACTCGCAAGGTCTAAAGTGTATCTGCCACATCTATCTCAGATTGAACCCTGCTTTACCAAGAGACAATTAGCTAATAGTGCTTGCACAAGCACTTTCATGTGATTGCTGTAGGTGTGAGTGGTTGTTACATTGCATGTATTTGTGCCATAACATTTACAGCTCTAGATCCTACCAGTATCTTCTAAGTCTGCTCTGATGCTATTGTAATGTACATTTTTTGAGAAGACTGGCATTAGCCGGCGTAGTTTATTATACCTATAATATTTTACCCCGCTCTGCTTTATCTTGCCCATGGCAGGAAACTTGACTTCTGTAACAACATACTATATCATCCTACCTAGTCCACAAGGCCATGGCTGCTGTTTTTTTGTTTAACATGGTTATTAATTTGACAAAAATTAAGTGATTAAAGATATTTACCAACCCGTAAAGGTATAGATCTTCAAGTAGAATAAAGATATTTATAAGCTAGGAAGGTATAGTTGCCATCAGCTGAAATTACAGATATTTAAATGGCTTCCACCAGTTCCATGTCGTAGTCTGCCGCAGGCAAGAAACAATGTATTCATGCATCTTGCTTAATGTCATCCAAATAGGGGCTTAAGGGCTTGCGATCACATTGGGACCCATAGGCCAATTTCATTGGCCTAAAGGTCCTATGCACAATTGTGGGATATGGCATGTGGGTGAAATATGGCTCAGGATTATGAATCTGAAAGCGATATGGCATCTTGGTTGTGATGGGCCCAGATTTCCATTTAGAGCCCATGGACCAGCTAGTGTGTATGTATACATGTACAGTATACATATATCACAGCTATAATTTCAAATTTCCCATAATTATGCCTTCCATGCAATGTCGATAGTAAGCATGTTTGTCATGTTTATGTTAGGTAGTAACATCTTGATTCTCCAACAGGTCCAGTTTATAGTGAAGACTGCTACTGTCCTGAGCCAAAGAGTGACATCTGGCTAGCTCATATGTCTTGTAATGAGTCTATTCCACAAATTCAGAGGGATCTGAAACCCTTCTCAGCTATTGATCCAGACAAGATTTCTGTTGAGGTACCAGAAAGATTTGGGCAGCGCCAGAGTTTGTGTCATTACACTATTAAGAACAACAAGGTAAGCAGTATTACCATAGTCAAGGTGGCCTTGATTCAGTAACAAGTCATCTAACAAGTGGTTCATTTAACTTAATTTAATGGTATTTTTATTCAAGATGTATTTATTACCATTCAACTATAAAAAAAATTAAGATTAATTCCTTAGTTGCAAGCAAGAAATGTTAATATGCCTGCCTAAAGGTGGCCATACACGGGCCAATTCTAGCTGCCGATACCAGTTCCTTAGACTAATTCTGAGGCTTATCAGCCTGTGTATAGATACTAACGACGGGCCTGCCTGACCAAAATCTGGCCTGAAATCGCACAGATCTAGATCAGGCAGGTTTGATTTTTAGTTGGATCCAGGACGGCATCGGCTCATTGCTGTGGTCCCAAACCGTTGGACGCCTATACCTGTTGTTCTAATTCGATCGTTTGGCCCCAGGGCAAAACCACCACATTAGCCCAATATCGCCCATCCGTAGGTGGGGATATCGGGAGAAGATCCGCTCGCTTGGTGACCTCGCCAAGCAGGTGGATCTTAGCGTGTATGGCCACCTTAGGACATTACTACGATGATTGTGGTTCAAGAAACACAAGTAAAGTAGGTAGTTTGTTAAGTGTGTAAAAGTTTTTTATTAATTAAAAAGGATAATTAACCTTTCCAGTATTATGTTAATATTTTAAGAAAATGTCAAACTGGTCCATAATTTTAACTACTATGTAGTTGCTAGCCTCCATTAAGCTATCAACCACAAAGTGGCTTGAATGGCAGACTAAACAATGGACACTGAACTGGATTTTAATAGTTTTCATTACTTGACTGTCTGTCTATGTATTTTATATACATTCTAATTTTTCTTTGAACATTCATAGATCTACATTAAAACATATGGTGAGCATGTTGGCTTTAGGATTTTCATGGATTCCCTTCTTCTTTCACTGACCAGTAAAGTAAGTGACCAGTCACTGCCATAGCATACTAATATCTCTGAGTTTATAAAAATCATGACATGTAACTTCCCCCCATGCAAAAATTAAATCGGTGAACAGCCTCTGAAATCCTTAAATATCTGCCAGTCCTGTTGTTCAAAAGTTGATAGTAAGGCTGCAGCATCCCCTTAATCACTTAGGATTCCTTATGTTTCTCTATACACACCCTCCAGTCTAGCAGCATATGAAGAGATGGCATTGAGACTCTGCTCTAGCTGTCTGCTCCTATTTTTTTCTTCTAATATTCTATTCTGAGCCCAGCTTAAGCGTTACAGTGCTCAAAGCAAAACTCTTATCAAAGTTAATTCTGCATGTGTGAGCCTGCATACTTCATTGCATGAACTGTTTGCAGGAGTAAATGTCACTAATGATGTGTCAGAAGGAAAATGGCCGCCGGGTGAAAGATGCTATTTGTTATAGGAAAATGTGATGGAGCTGGCAAATGAAGGGGATATATGCAGTACAAATGATGGTATTTGGGTGGGGGAGATGTGTCCAACTTATATACATGGTAGGAAAATGTAGGGTTTGCATGTCCTTTTACAGTGAATTGCAAAATCAAGTACAAATAGTTTTTGTATGACTGTATTTCTGATACAAGAACAGATTAAATATGGCATTGCCTGAGAACTCAATTTAGACCCTACAGACAAAAACTGTCAATTATGCAAAATACTATTTACACAGGTGTTTTTCTACAGGAACCTTATCTAGTATATAAATCTGGCAGATCTTATTCTATCATATCTGTTGTAATTTATCTAATCTCTGTCAATTTCCTTATCTTGCAGATATCACTATCTTACCTTGGGTTACGCTATACAGTTGGCAAATGTTCAGATATGTAGTCTCTCTTCTTGTTAACCTGTGCTTGGCAATTGCTGTTATATTATATTTCTAAGAATTAGGTGACAGTGATAAAATACACTGTACTTTTATCACTTAAGCAAAAAACAAGGATACAAACTGTAATTCTAAGGGCTCTGGCACACAGGGAAATGTAAATCGCTGGTGGGATGGCATACGCGGTGTCGCGATTTCCCTGAAATCGCGGAGGTTGCCCTGAGAGGAAACTTCGGCGCTGCGTATGCCATCCCACCTCCGATTTACATTTTCGCCAGTGGGATGGCATTTCGGGGAGATTGGTCGCAGGTGACTAATCTTCCCCTGTGCCAGAGCCCTAACTCAGTCATATAAACTTGACCCAATAGGTCAGTGTGTTGTCTCAGGACAAATCAAATTCAATAAAACAAAAATTAAGGACCTCAAGCTTCTCAGGAAAGTAGATCATAGAGTATGTGTAATCAAGCATTGGTGTTTTTAGTTCCCAGCCGTGGTTCCCAGATAGCATTTCTCAGCAACCAGCGAAATGTCTTATGGGAGAATCCAGATGACAATACTCCCTTCCTTATCATTCTCTGGAGAGGCACTGTTATTTGTATAGTCATGTATTAACCTATAAAGTTCCTACAACTTTTTCTTTTACTTACTACTCTTTTTGCCACATATAGAGTAATAAATTACCTTTAGTGCTGTACCCATATTCTGGTTCTAGTTAGTAGAATGTTAACTGAAAGAATGAAGCATGTTTTATAGGACTCAATCAAAGTACCTAAAAAGTACCAGTAGGTGGCAGTGGAAAATAAGAATCCAGCAAGATTTTTCTACTCGTAGGCTTTTATGCTAATAAACAAAGTGATACCAATATTAATCTCTTTGCTTAAAATTCTGACTAATGATAATAAATTAGTTACCTTAGTTTTAAATTGGAATAGCTATGAAGGGGTTAACCTGCCTGTGCCATCCCGTTGTTGTACTACAGTGCCTAACAACTGCTGGAAAATTTAGTACAGCAGCAGCAGGGCTCAAAGGGAAACTGCCATGTAATTATGTGTTAGAGATGTTTCAAACACTTTGCAAAAAAGTACAAGGAATTTTGCCCCCAGGTGCCAATGACAAATGAGGGTGCAAAGTGCCAAAAACATAGCATTTGCATTTTGCACTGCACCCGGTCCCACTGTCTGCAAATAAGGACCTACATTATTCGGGGGTAGATTTTCTAAATTTATGAGAAAAATGTCACTTCCCAGTATCTCACAGTTATCTATTATTGGCAGTCAAGTTTACCAACAGTGAAAACAATCAGTAAAAATTTCCTTCAAGCATTCTTAGCCCGTATATTCGGTGGGTAAAACTTATGACAACTTTTGACACCGAAATTTCTAAGAATTGTGGTTACAGGGTAACCCTTTTGAAATAAAAAATAACAAAAGTGGTATAAAGGTGATACCTTTTTCAAGCTGATTACAATGAAGCTGTGGTGCTCTCTGATATATATACAACATTCAGCTCATAGATCAAATAAACAGAAAAAAAGAAAATCTGTGTGGAAGGTGTTTTTTTTCTGGTTATTTGATCTATGAGCTGAATGTTGAATATATCAGAGAGCACCACAGCTTTATTGTAATCAGCTTGAAAAAGGAACTAAAATGTTCTGAAAGCTTGCTATGGTTATCTTAGGTAGCCAATAAAGGTATCACCTTTATACCACTTTTGTTATTTTTTATTTCAAAAGGGTTACCCTGTAAACATTTTTGACTGGCTAACACGGTACATCACCTTTTCCTGCATCTAAGAATTGTGGCTAACGTCCAACAATTTTTACTATAGCATATAAAAGTTTTTGACACCTCTGAACTGGTGAACAGGTAAAAAACAAAAATATCTTTGGTTCTGAAATTAATTTTTTATTCAATTTCAAGTTGGGAAATAAACTCAATCATTTATATACATGCCCCAATGTTTTGTATGTTAACCTACTCTAACTGGCTAAAATACTAAAACTTCCTGTAAATGACAGTGAAGGAAAAACTGAGTTTTTAGAGTAAAGAATATACATAGATGTATAAATTAGTATCATATATAAATTAGTATCAATTTCTATTGGAGTTGAAATTTTTAATGCTTGGCTTCACTGTGGGTTGGCCTTGGTGGTATAAACATTTACTGGTTATTATAAACTATACAGACTTTTTAATTCATCTTTGCCAAGGTAAAAGTTCCAGATATTGAATTTTTTGTCAACTTGGGGGACTGGCCACTGGAAAAAAAGAAAACCGGAGACATTCACCCTATCTTATCCTGGTGTGGATCCTCTGATTCTAAGGATATTGTAATGCCTACATATGACTTAACAGATTCTATTTTGGAAACGATGGGACGGTAATACAATGTTAATATAATTTCATTCCATTTTTTACATTTGTTATATACAGTAGTTACATATAGTCATTTAAAAAGTAGACTGAAGTTTAGATCACTGAAAATAAGAAGCATTTGTAAATGGATACCAGATCTAATTAATATTAAAATACCACTAAAACAGTTTTGCTTAGAATTTACATTTACCTAATCGAACTGCAAATAGTAAAATGTGTTTTGTTTTTGCATCCATGCAGGGGTTGTTAATTTCAAATCTCAGTTTTCTTTATTGCTATTACTGTCTTCAAATCCCTCTTAGTCCTTCTATACTGCTTTATGTAATATACAAAGCAGCAGGGAGGAACGGCACTCACAGGAAGTATTTTCACACTGGCATATACTATACTGCTTTATGTAATAATAGTCAAAAAGTTTGCACAAGTGCAGTAACCTATAGCAACCAATAAGATCAATAGTAAATGCTACCTGCTGATTGTTTGCTATAGGTGACCAACCAGTCCTGTAGCAAAACACTTTTTATTACTTAACCCCCAAAATGTGATAAACCCCTAAGAATAGCCAGCAGGGAGTTGGCCTTGTGTCAAAGGGGTATATTCTGATATCACAGCAGGAAAAAGTGCAATCCTGGCAGCAGTGGTTAGAAACAAGTATGGTTTTTACCATAATTATATTGTATGTTATTATGCAGTGCTTCACAAAGATTTTTTGTGACTGTGTAATCGACAGAACACTTGGAGACGAATGCATGTACACCCTCTTGAATATATTTATATATACATCCTCTTGATTATATATATATACAATTTGTCTGTTAATGCAAAGAAAGCTTCCAGGTTGCTGTATGACTGTAGTATTTTTATTTATCATTTTTTGTTTTTAGAGTGAGCCTAGACATACTGTCTGTCCAAGCAAATTGTGGCCCTAAGTGGGAAGAAAAGAATAGTACTGCCTTTTGGAGAGGCCGTGATAGCTGCAAAGAGAGACTTGAGCTTGTGAAGCTGAGCAGAAAGCATCCAGATTTGATTGATGCGGCCTTCACCCACTTCTTCTTTTTTAAACATGATGAAAGCCTTTATGGTCCTATTGTGCAGCCCATTCCATTTTTTGACTTCTTCAAGGTAAGTGAACATATCAAAGACTGTTATTGTATGGATTTGATTTCCTTACTTTGATCAGCTGCAATGATTCACTTGTGGGTTTTTTTAATGCCCATCCAACATGACTGCATGATGCCAAAGTTTGCTTTTAAACAGTTGGCACTAGGTATATAAGAATTTTAGTACAGCATCAGAGCCAGAGCAGTGACCTTCCAAAGTCCGATGCCATGTGTTCAGCTCAGTGTGTCTCTGTAGAGCCAAAGTGGACTGTGCTTTTCATAGGAGGTCATGTTCACAAATTGTAGGCCCAATTGTTCTTTACTTATGAACTGACATTACCATCTTTTTAATATTTACATGTAGCCCACTTTAATGAACGGTGCTGCTACTTGGTGTTACTTTGGCGCTACAGGAGTCCTGAGCCCCCGCTTACTATGGGGGACAGGTGCTGTACACTTTAATGGCGTGTCTCCACCCAGGGGTGATTCTGTGGGACTACAACTCCCACCCTGGGAACTTAATATTAGATGGTTCTGCTGTCCAGGGACTCCACACAACTCCCGGCACCTTGCCCCTCCCGTGGGGTAGTTGCTTACCGGCCAGTAGGTGAACCTCGGATAGAGAGAGACAGCACACTTGCAGGTGTAGTGAAACAGATGAATAGCTTTATTGAAGGCAGACCTCTCCAGGAGTGAAATACATACAATCAGGGCACCTTCTCCTTTACTCCACTCATAGAGAACCTCTCTCCTATTGGGTCCCACGGTACTCCTGCCAGGTGATCCTATCTAGGTGCTCCCCCCGGTACTCTAGCCAGGCGACCCTCTCTAAGGGCTCTCCCCGGTACTCACGCTAGGCAGACCCACCACAAGGACTCACCCCGGTACTCACGCCTGGACACCCTCAGATTAGGAATCTCCCATCTAGCAGTGACTGATCCACCTACCTAGACACTTTGGGCCCTGATCTCCAGCTGATGGATTGCTGGGGGGTCTTAACCCCTCTACACTCCTGGAGGGGCAATGTCTGCCCATTCTAACTTGTTCTCCCTACATACCACTCCTGGAGCGGTCTATAACAAGGAACTTCTAAAGTATACCTAAACTGGTGGAACACCTCTCTCCAGAGGCAGTCCCAGAGCTAAGACTTAACAGAACATGGCTGCATGCCCTTTTATATCCCAGCACTCCATCTAGTGGTTGCTGGTGAGAAATGCAGGGGAAACTCCCTTTTAGCACAAAAACATCTAGGACCACCTTTAGGTGTCCAAATCCCATGAGGCCACCCTCTAGTGCCTGTCTAAATGGGAACCCACCTAAGGAGCTCAAATCTGGGGATCCCTACATACATATATGCAATGCAAAGGTGCAAAGTTAGCTCCAATTTTAGTAACTCAAAGCAACCAACCCAAAACTTTAGTTAGATTAAAGTACTATTATTTAGAAAAACAATGGTTCCAAAGTAACATATTTCTCCTTTTCCATTATCCCACCACAGTATAAAAAAACTTTGTTCTAAAACAAGGCAAAAGAACTACCCTGAGAGTTTACTAAATTATTAGTGAAAAATAATTCTGTAATCACGTTATACAAAAGAATTGCATCTCTCTACATTGAAATAGCTGGAAATTCAAAGCTGAAATCCTTTGCAATATAAATTTGTTAAGGCCATTGAAACATTTTGTGCATAAAGCTACAAAATATGCCTTCAAAAAAGGTTTGCTTTAGATTGTTTGTCCATGTATTACAATATATTTAAGATGCCCAACTACTGCACGTTAAAGTCAACTCTTATCTGTCCAGCCCTACACACACATTTGATTCATTAAGAATTTTACTATTTAATTATACATTTTCAGGGGGATTAGTTTATACCTGAAATGGTCTCCATGGTTAAAGACAGCAGATGGAGGAGAGTGAACCTGCACTCATATATAGCAGCAGCTTATTACCTTATGCTACCAATTAAAAGAAACTGTAATGTAAGGAAGGAACAGGCTAATAAGGTTCATTAGCAAACACCACAGGGTTATACTCACAGCAGATCAATATAGCAGCTATAGGGTAGATATAATCAAACCAGAGCTTGATTGTTGCAGAACACTTGAACCACTATAGAGACGCTTTGCAGGTTGAGGATACACCTTTAAGGTTACCAGCTAGTGGTCTGGATCCCCTCCAGTAAGCCTGAATGGTTTTCAGTACTGTTGTCTCTTCAGTTTAGGCCAGTTATGCCTAAGGGAGAGCTACCTCCAGCTATCAATCCTAAGGTGGAGCACAAGTTTGTCTTTTAAACCATGTCTTGCTATCTTATGTTCCTAGAACATACTATGACAAAGTTAATCCTATATCTGTCCAATCTTTGTTTACAAGGTCCCTGTTTCATAACTACTCTAAAGGGGTTGTCCCTTTAGGGTAGAACTGTTTACTGGGCTTTGTTAAACCCTGGCTCCAACAGACATCTACCTCAATCAGAAGATGGAGGCCAAAAAAAAAGAACCAGGGCTTCCCAAAGACTATATTAAAGTTAAACAGAAAGTGATCATACCTCCCCTAAGTCAATAAAGAAATAAACTATCCTATCCAGGTGGCTATGTATACGGATACCAGGGCTTAGAAATGAAGGAAAATATTAAGTAGTGGACAGATCAAGACATAGGGAAATATTTCTCCAGAGTAAATTTTAAAGGTTTGAGTAATGCCATATTAGTCTTGTAGTTTTTTTGTACATTTCTGTACAGTCATAATTATTTCCAATTGCAAAGGTGGATGTGTTCAGTTTTCACATGTACTTATTAAATTCAGTTTTCACATGTACTTATTAAATAATAGGTTGGCTGCAGTATCTTTACAGAGTGGCTATAAAACCATGCAATGAGTTAAAGCTGACTGTAAAATGATGTTATCTCAATAGAACTGTTGTAAAACAATTTACAAGTAGGAAAGCACGTGAAAGTGAGACACAGTAGAGCAGTGGTTCCTACCCTGCTCAGGGGGACCCAAATTATGTTGCAGAATCAGTTTTTAAAACAGCCTTATTTTACCATTGTGTTTTAAAAATTGACATTATTTAAGCTGGCAATAAACATTTAGATTTTATTCTTCCTCTGATGAACATTCGAATATCGGTTGTACGTTTAAATGCAGTGATCTAAAACTAATATTCAGATTGAATAGTTGGCAGACACCAATCGTACGAAAGTGACTTCCATTGTAGGTTTTCTAACCTTAACGACCTTAACGACCTTAACTTAACGATCTTAACGACCAATCGCCATGGTATGAAAATTATACGGACCATAATTCTGAGCCCACACACGGTGTAAAAATTTTGTACAATTTTATCTGTATGTGTATGGCCAACTTTATTCGTGGAGGCCCAACCTAAAAAAGCATGGGCACCCATTCACTGGTTAAGGACATGGGTAGCAAATCAAGTTGTTTGAGAATGTAATGCATGCAACAAAATTGTTTTTACAAAATTATATAAAATGTTTGGCCTTTTAGCCGGTTAGAAATGTTGGGAGATGTTGAGTGGCTTAGGGGTGGTATATGTGACATGCCTGCTGTCTTGCAAAGATAGAACCTTTTCAAACTCACAATGTTTGATTTTCTTTCTCTTGTGCAGTACCTGTGTGGTACCTTACTGGTTTGGTTCCTATTCTTCTTAGAATGGATTTTATAGATTTTATCATAATCATTTATAATGTACCTGTAACTAGAAGAGGGAGAAATTATTCTTATTTCTCTATTTTTTTTTTAATTAACTCCTTTATAGGGTTAAGTTTGTATTGGAGGTTATCTAGGGTAACCTCTCAGGGTCTCTGTTATATACCAATCAGTAGTTTTAAGACAGTTATGTATTTTGATTTTCAGTGCCTGTGGAATTATGCTAATAAAAGATTCCCATGTTTCAAATTTTTTTTGACTGTTTTGTGTTTATTCAAATATGACTGTACCCAATCCATGTAGAATACTCGTATTAGATTTTCTTTGAACAATTTGATCCATACTTGTAGGATGGTCTTTTTTGCAACAGCAGATAAGATAAGTAGGTGTCTCTTCGCTCCCCTAGTCATTCTTATGGCAGTATTTGAGTACGTAATTGACCAGGTATCTGGTTGCATAATTCCATCTGCTACCAAAAGCGTTTAATAAGTGGGCAGTTCCAAAGGCAATGCATTAGGTCAGCTGGGGCTCCCTGGCATTTGGGGCAGTGTTCATCTTGTCTCATTTGGGCTTTAAAGGAGAAGGAAAGGCAAAGTCACTTGGGGGTGCCAAAATGTTAGGCACCCCCAAGTGACTTTAATCGCTTACCTTCTACCCCGGGCTGGTGCCCCTGTACAGAGAGAACAGCACCAGCCCAGGGTAGCAGCAATAGCTTCCTCCTTCCTGATCGATCAGTGAAAAGCCGAACTTTAACAGAGAACTCGGCTTTTCTCTCTACTGCGCATGCGTTTGTCCGGGACAATTGGCTGCAACGTGAGTAGGAAGGAGGAGGCACTCTCGACAGGTACCCCGGGCTGGTGCTGTTTTCTCCTAACAGGGGCACCAGCCCGGGGTACAAGGTAAGCGATTTAAGTCACTTGGGGATGCCTAACATTTTGGCACCCCCAAGTGACTTAGCCTTTCCCTGTCCTTTAAACAAGATGTGTTGGGTTAGATAGGTTCTATGAAATAGATTTAATAGCATTTCTCTATATATACAAGAGGGTGAGGTGTACCACATTTGTTCATATGCTGTAAGAATTTGCTTCATTTCCATTCTCACGATATCCCATGATATCATTGTCTTGGTCCTTTTGTCAGTTTGTCATAGTTTCTATTTTCCGTCAGAAATTTATAGTTATAGATATGTCACCTCCCTCCTTGTTAGGATTCCAAAGAAAATTATCACATTTGGGCGTATGTAAGTGGTACTCTACAGTTTTTATCTAGTAAATGCTGTATAGTTTTTACCCCTTGTTTGTTCCAGTCTAGGTATATCTTTAGCGTTTGGCCACTTTGAAATTCAGGGTTGTGTAAGAATGGGAGGTGTAGTGTGTGCAGGGTCAGACTGGGCCGCCGGGACCCCCGGAAATCCCGGTGGGCCCCGGCGGCCAGAGCCGACCATTGCCGGCGCTCCACCTGCCCGACCGCTCCTGCCCTGACGCATTAAATTACGCGCGCTCAGTGGAGGATGTCGGGTGGGGGGCTCTGCGAGGGGGGATAGGGGGGCCCCTGCAGGGGGGGAATTAGGCGACGCGGCCGGCGGGGGCCCCTGCAGGACACCAGGGGCGGGTGGGCCCTTCACCCCCCAGTCCAACCCTGAGTATGTGACAATAATTTAGGTTGTTCTTGTATTGTTTGCCATGCTAGCCAGATTGCGTATAACAATGGGTTATCCATAACCTCATCTGGTAACTCTTGTTTCTGTAAATGGATCAAATATAGTAAGTGGATATGGGGGAGAAATTGTTTTTCCTGTGTGGTATTTGTGTATGTTTCGGTGTTGTTTATCCAATCTTTTAGGTGTCTCAAGTGGGATGCCAACTTATATTGTTGTACAAACCCTCTGTTTAGGTTTTGTTGCTGTCATTTTGATTCCGATATGAGTTTTTTTCTTGTGCCAAATGAATTGTCTAAAGATGGTGTTGATTCTCTGACTGTCTTTCTTGGCTATGAATGTTGGTATGTTTTGTAGTTTGTATAGTTGTATGTCCAAGTATGGGATTTTAGCAATAGCAGAATTGGGGAGCTCAACTTCCTGTTAACATACCCAAAAAAATCCAGTAGCACACTGAAGTTGGAAGCCGTGTAAAAAAAGTGTTTTATTTGCCCAAGTATATACAGAAAACAAGAGCAACGTTTCGGGCCCTTCCGGACCCTTTCTCAAGCTAAGTATGGGATTTTGTCTTTGGCCCATCTGAAGTTATATTTTGGTCACTCATACTTTCAAATGATCCATTTTTCCGAGTAACATCCTTTTTGTTTATCATAATTGCAAGATTGAACAATACATCATTACATCTTCCCTTGCACCAGTGGCTCATATGGTCTAAGGCCCCAATAACATTCACACACCCTCGTCTCAGTTTTTTCAGGAGACAGTTAACCTTTGTGTAAGTTTTGAAGTGTGGGTGGAAACCCACGTAGACACAAGGAGAACATGCAACGCAGCAATGACAGCATAGGCAGAGGGTGATTTTTGGATTTGTGGAGGCTAATTAAAAATACAGTGCCAATTTCATACATCCCAGAACACATGTAGGATAAATGCAGTGCCAGTTCTAAATATATAAAATGCCTCTTTCACACTTGGTGCCTATAGTATAAATACAGTGTCAGTATTATGTGTAAGAACTCCTAACAGCAGTCACTTAGGCTGGAAAGCCAGTACAGCATTTGGAAATAATCATCACCTATGATAAAGCATTGGAGCTGGGAGTGAGCTCTTTGTTCAGGAAAATAAGGTTTTGCTGGTGGGAGATCTGAGAAAAAAAAGCTAAAAGTTAGTGAAATATTTTCCATACTGGATTGAGTTACCTTAATAGTGGCTGAAGCACCTCCAAATAGCAGGTTTCAAAAATATTCAGACTGCTAGTGCACCAGTCCAAGGGCGATTCTCGCTTAAACGCTGTCTGAGCCAGCTTTTGCAATGCCACCCCTCCTCGCCCCTGTGTCAGAGGGGGTCTAGGGGGAGCCGCATCACTAGTACAAGGAGCACCATTGTGCTCCCTGTATTAAAAGAGGCAAAGATACCTCCTAAAATAAAATATGTGAATATCAGAAGTCACCTCAGAGTTCTACGGCCTATATAAAACCATTTAGCCTTTGGCTCATGTCTTAATGTGATTATATAACACCTCAGTGAATTCTGTTATCATTAGATTTTACAATAGAGGGTACTTTGTGTAAAAATTGTGCTTTTTGGTATTCTGTTTATAGCTGACAGATAGAAAGCTTTAGAACACAGCACCAAAAGCAACACTATACAGATATGGGATGCCTTATCCGGAAACCCGTTATCCAGAAAGTTCCGAATTACGGAAAGGCCATCTCCCATAGACTCCATTATAAGCAAATAATTCTAATTTTTAAAAACTATTTCCTTTTTCTCTCTAATAATAAAACAGTACCTCGTACTTGATCCCAACTAAGATTTAATTAATCCTTATTTGAGGCAAAACAAGCCTATTGGATTTATTCAATATTTAAATGATTTTCAGCAGACTTAAGTTAAGGAGATCCAAATTACGGAAAGATCCCTTATCCGTAAAACCCCAGGTCACGAGCATTCTGGATCCCATACCTGTATATGCACCTGGTGGAGTTGTGTTAGGCACAGTGCACAGGGTGAGTGCAACATCAGAACTGTGGGAAGAAAATTCTGCATTATGGGAGAAAAACAGGGTGATTGTGCTAAGAATTGTATTTTGCTCACTGCCCTTGCAGTTGTAAATGACCACTGGTAAGACATGAAGACTGCACTGACTATGTGAGAAATTAACTTATCAAAGTAGGTTCTGAGGGGCTGGACCATAGTTCCTCCTCTCTGTACTCCTGATACTATCTACCATTCCCTTGGTTCTTACCATTTCCCCATTCCAATTGGAAGTTCCAAATCCTATTCCATCATTTTAATTAAGCAAATTACACTTTACTTACACTATATACACCTAAATCTAAATAAAATAGTTAACAAGGGTCCAGAAGAAAATTTCTTGAACAGAACTATGAATAACATATGCAAAAGAATACAAGACCCCCTAAATGTGGGTGTGTGGGTACACACCCCCTAAATGTGGGTGTGTTGGTTGGATGACCAAAGAATGCAGTTTATTACAATATCTGATGTCAAATATTTAAATGGTTTCAGCATTGTCTGATGTACAGTATATAACTGGTTGATGTATGGAAAGTTGAACTTTACTGTGATTAATCTATTTAAAGAATAGACTTTAGTCTCTTCTGTGAAAAGTTCTGGGGGCAGTAACCCTTTTTACAAGCATTTAAAACAAACTCCAGTATAATGACTAAACAAAACTTGTCTCGGGCTCCCCAAGCCATAAATCTACATTGGTTCTTGGAAAAAAAAAAGAATTATTTACCCCTTCCTTGAAGCAACACATAATTTCATTTTATGTTGTCAAAGCAAGGCTTGCTGACGTTTATGGATCAATATTCTTCTCTTCAGCTGAAGTGCTTTAAGCTCTGTCATAATAGAGAAGATCAACATGGGGAATAAGCTTCAGATTCCTAGTTCATATATCTTTTTATCTGTCACTGTATCCGTAGCAACTGTAGTCACAAGCGTTTCGATCCGCTTTAATCTGCTCCGCTTTTTATGAGTGGAACAGAGCGGGGCATTTAATGCAGGGATGTTTTCTGGTACAGAATGTGAAATCATTACTCTGTCAGAACTGGAGAGTTCAATTCATCAGTGTTCCAATCATCTAACTCTAGTGAATTATCTATATAAAATCCAATTATAATTAGGTAGAAATCATCACTGCTGATTAAATTACCATTTGAACAAAGTTCTCCATGTAAGCTCTGATGCCTTGCTAGCAAGGGATTCTGGTATGACATACATAATACGTGAAATAATGATATACTTGTAAAACAAAGTACATTCTCGTCTTTCTGCATATATATATATATTTTTTTTTTTCTTCAAAGCAGGAACCACTTCACTTCACTCTATATAGAGTGGCTAACTTTTTGTAATATTGATTAAAAATGTGTATTAAGGGGTTTTGGGTGATTTTTTTAATGCTTTTTTTTGTGCCTTCAACTCCTGTATTCCAATTCATTTGTCGGTCTCCTTAGGTAAATATTCACACATAAATACACTATTTTATACACTTTATCTTTCTGAAAATTTTCAGTGATATGGATGAACTGTTTAGCCTCCAGTGTCCCTGTATTTTATTATAGTATTCAAAACAGTGGTTAGCTTAGCACTAACAGACAGTATACTATAATTATATTATAATACATTTACAGTAAATGAAATAAAATACAGGTATATTGGTGCATATTATAATACAAATTTTTTAGCAGATCATATAATCTGCCAATGGGAAAGAGAGGATCCACCTCTACCCACACTAGAGGTGCGCCTGTTACTCAAAATCCCTTCTTTCAAATTCTGTCTTAGAGGCTAAAACCTATATACAACCACACTTATCTATTGTATAGCTCCTTGGTACATGGTTCCACTATGTGGTGAGAAGATGTGGTGGACTGAACTTGACTGAGTTACAAAACTGCATAAGGCTAATGCCACACAGGGCTCAGTCTTAGTCTGAGAATCAGCCCCTATGTGAAATGCATACTTGTCTATTTATGTGCCAGAATCCACTCCGTATCCCTGCACCTGGGTTGATACAGTGGACTTGGATTACCATATTATGCATCACAGTAGGTAAATATGCAGTGAGCAGATGGCATATTGCAGTCCACCACTACATGACGTACAGTCATGGGACCTGTTATCCAGAATGCTTGAGACCTAGGGTTTTCCAATAAGGGGTCTTTCTGTAATTTAGATCTCCATACATTATATCTACTGAAAAATCATTTCAACATTAATTAAACCAAAAATGATTGTTTTTTCTCCAATAAGGATGAATTATATCTTAGTTAGGATGAAGTAGAAGGTACTGTTTTATTATTACAGAGAAAAAGAAAATCATTTTTAAAAATATAAATTATTTGATTAAAATGGAGTCTATGAGAGATGGCCTTCCCATAATTTGGAACATTCTGGATAACAGGGTTCCGGATGACGGGTCCCATACCAGTACCTGTCAATTGGTGTTATTTATGACAATATGTTCAGTATTATTTATTCTATCTTGCATATCTTTTGACTATTCCATTTTTGGCTCCTTGGCTGTAATCAAAAGCAATGATGACTTTGTGCAGAAAAGGGTGGGGCCACATTGTATTTTGGTTTTGGTTGAATGTGTGTGGGTCATGGTTTGTATAGAATAGGGTACAGTGTAACTCTGATAAGCCAGAATATACACTAACAATTGTAGTTTTAGATTTATACACAAATACATGCTGTATGTAAGGTAAAGAGACCCCACATTAAGAAAATCACCCCTTGTTGTAAGGCAGTCTATCCCAAAATGTAGGGCTTGTCTTACAAGAGGAGACCAAGCCTGACAAATTAGGTACTTTTGAGGGTAAAGGCTTTATTGTGTTAGATATCCTATAAAAGGTGGCTGTTATAATCATGTTTGCATGTATCGGTTCATAATACATTGTCTTGAGCTAAGGGGGAGGAAAACTGAATGTTTAAACAGAAAAAGGACCTGAACCCATAAAATTTGGAGACCTCTGTTGTAGGGGCCCATAACTAGTGCATAGCTGTGTCCCCCTACATTCAGTAACAATAAACTGTATTGAAGCAAGCAGTCCTTTATGAACAAAAATTCTGTACATTGTTAGCTGTAAAAGCATACAGTATATTTAAAGTATGCCCTTCGCAGTTGTGTAATTGCATTCATAAAAGACATACAGCTTTAAAAATTTTATTCTTTTATTAGAGCTGTGCTGTAATTGTTCTAAAGAAGCTGTGCCTTGCCCAGGAACATTATTCTGATATGTTCCATGTTCCAGTTTTATGCAAGGCTTGGCCTTGAAGGATTCCAATGTATCTGCAATAAACGGTCATCTGAAAACACCTCTAGACATTGGTCTTGAACGTGCACATTTTATTGCCTTTACATGTTTCATGCAGTGTACTTCCCAGTGTCACACCCCAGAGAAATCCCAATCTACCTAAAAGTGAATTTCATGCATGCGAGATCACAAATACTGAATAAAATAATGAAATTTAAAAGGCAAAGGGAAATATGACATAACAGAGAAATAAAAAAAAATATTACATGGTTACAATGTATTTGGAGATATTGTCATTCTACGACTGTATTGAGTTTTTATGGGACAGAAATAACCCCTTTTGTGTTCAGTGGCACATAGGGGTATATGCTACAAAGCCTTGGGCCTGTTTCCAGATACACAGCAGAGGAAGATCCTGACCTGAACCACAGTGGTTATGCACTATACAAAATGTATGCATACGCCTTTTTTGAGAAGGATTCCTTTCTGCCTTTCACCCATGTTATAGGTGGCAAGCTTTTTTAATTCAAAATAAAATCATTGTTTTACATGAAATTCACCCTTGATGTCAGATGCATTGTGCTTAGTCCTTGCTTTGTTGGGCACATTTTGTTAGTTACAACTAAATTTGGTTATCTAAAACAGTAGAAAACTATTCACCCTAAAAGGGGTGGTTCACCCTTAGACAACTATATTTTTATGTAAAAAAATATGTAGATTCTTGCACATTTGTTATGTACAGTATATATGTTGAAAATTTATTTTGCCCTCAAAATACCTTAAATGCTTAAAAGCAATTGCCAGGTTCTTCTACATACAGGTTTATCTGTAAGGACAGTAATTAACCTATTCACTGTTCTGTGCATGCTCATGCCTTCCACATTCATTGGCATGCCTATCCTCTTACTTTATGCTTTGAATTATCGGCCCAGACCACCACACCTGCCTGACCTTTTACAGGCAGTACCGCTAAACTTTATGCTGACTTTAAATCATTCCTGTCTAGCTCCTATTTGTCCTTAGTTCTTATCCCCCTTGTTTTCTTCTGTTTATCCCAGTTGCTACACTATGTTACAGTTTACTACACTGTGTATTTGTGGTATGATTACTGATTATTGATTGCATGAAAATGCATATGTACAATTATATTTTTTGTCTAATATGCTTAAGTCTTGCTTTGTACCTTCATATATAAGTATGCCTTGACATGTAAACAGCTACTTATTACATAAGAATATTAACTGTACACAGCATAGGCACAACCACTAAATGATCAGTATACAGTTTTCATTCATACCCATGATCTACAGCTTTGCACACAAAGTGGGGTATGGAGAATAGCCACCCTTATAAACAAGCAGTTTAGATCAGACCAACATGGTTGTATTGACGTTTCTGTTTTGTGTGCTATTATACCTAAATATGTCAAGATGTTACAAGAAAATCTTTGCTAAAATAACTGTAGATACATTGTTTTCTACATTTCAGTACAAATATCAAATACTAATTGATGGTACGGTAGCAGCTTACAGAATGCCATATCTCCTTGCTGGAAACAGTGTCATCCTCAAGCAAGATTCAGTATACTATGAACACTTTTACAAGGACCTCCAACCCTGGAAGCACTATGTACCTTTCAAAAGAGACCTCAGTGATCTGCTTGAAAAAATTCACTGGGTAAAAGATCATGATGCTGACGTAAGTAAACAATTAGGAGCACATTTATTAAAGGGTCAGCTGCCAATTTGCCAATTTGAAACCTATTTCCCCAGTTTATTTTTCTTGTTTTAAAATATATAAATATTTGGTGTAAATAAATGTATAATAATGTTAACAATTGTTTTGTGAAGCATTTTGAACAAGAGACAGGGCATTGCTGTCTTTTTGTAACATAACTGAAGTTCTTTAACTCCTTATCTTTAAATAATTTAACTTTTCACCACAGCAGGTGCAATATAAATTTAAATTTAGGCCATGGAATAAGTCAAGCATCTTACTAGAGCAGAGGTCCCCACCCTTTTATATGTGTGAGCCACTTTCAAAAGTGTTGGGGAGCAACACAAGCATGAAAAATGTTCCTGGTTGTTCCCAGTTAGAGCCTTCATGGGACTCTGTTTGGCATTACAACGGTTTTTATGCCACCATAACTTGCCTCCAAGCCAGTAATTCAAAAACAAGCACGGCTTTGAGACCACTGGGAGCAGCATTCAAGGGAGTGGCAAGCAACATGTTGTTCCTGAGCCACTAGTTGGGAATCACAGCTCTAGAGTGTTGGGTTGCCCACTGTACTTTTGCATCACTATCATATATTGCAATAAAAATCATGTATGTTACTCGAGTTGAAAAATAAAAACCTATTAAAGGTTTTTTTATGCAAACATTTTTTCATTGTGGGTTTTTTCATTTTGGGCTAAGTATCTACCAGATTTGTACACTGGAAGTTGCTGTTGACATTTCTCACTGTACATCTCAGTTTTTAAAGGAAAACTAAAGATTAACTAAAGAAATAGGTTAAAATGTTGTACATTATGTTTTGGGCTTCTGTACCAGTTCAAGGCAACCATAGCCCTTTAGTGGAGAAGATCTGTGCCTCTGAAAATGCCCCAGTAGTTCCCCATCTTTTTTTCTGCTGTCAGTAACTTTTTTGTGCAAATGTGAGAATGTCTACTGTCTGCTTTATATTTATTAAACCTGTGTAGGCTATTATCATACTCCTATCTGCAGGAGAGTAGGTGTAAATCCTTGTAGCTATATTATTATTAAATAAATGTATACTTTTTGCATTATAGTGTTTAATGTAAATTACTGAGACAAAGCTATTTGGAACACAAAAAGAGTCAAGTATTGCCTAAGATAAATATGAAAATTTGCAAATATGAATAAAAAAATGCTTTTGTACCGTCAGATCTGATCTTCTGTTTATTTTTGCCACCTTACTTAAGAAGTAATTGGGCACACTTTCTTTTTTACATACAGGCAAATCTCATAGCTGAAGCTGGAAGGGAGTTTGCAAGGAATAATCTCATGGGGGATCATATATTCTGCTATTACTTTAAGCTTTTCCAAGTAAGTACAATATATATATATATATATATATTGTGTATGTGTATATATAGTATATATATAAACCTTTTTTGGTTTGTCCCTGAGGAAGAGCACAGTTGGTGCTCGAAACGTTGGATTGTTTTCATTAAAAAAATTTTGTTTTCTAACAAAGTCCCTGCGTGTGCGGCTCATTGTCTTGCTATATATATATATATATATATATATTGTGTATGTGTATATAGTATATATACACACGCACAATTTTTAGAGGGAGGAATCTGGCTACCGGAACTAATTTTAAATCAGTATAATCTGTCATTTTGTTCAAGTCCTTGTTTGTTGCATACGATAACAACTGTGTAAAGTCCTTTAAACAGTAGTTTTATTTTAGTTTATCTCAAACTGTATCAAGATACGTTGAACTTTACCCATTATCTTACCACATATCTACAAAAAAATGATTATGACAGTATATCCAGATTAGCGTGGCTTTTCTACTTAGTGGTTATCTGTGCACAGTAGTTTAGATAAGATATTGGATATTCATTTCTATATACATTTAAATTCTGAAGAAATAGTATATTAAATGTAACACAGAAAACTTTTTTAGGGAAGTAATGTTTTCTCCCAAGAAAGCTTTGGTTTTGGTGGAGCATACCAGACTGTTGTCCAGGGTACACATAACACAAGTCATTAAACCTCTGTACAAAAACTTAAATCAAACAAATTACTGTAGAATGAATATTTTTTAGAATCACCTTCTAAGAACATGTTACAGAAATATAAGATATAACCAGCTGTGTTCTGTATTTCCAGCAGAATGATTAATAAAATAGCTTTATTTGGTTTGTACGGGGGTGCAAATAAAGCCTACCAAATTATGTATATGCAGTTTTGTATTTGTTTTAGTAGGTACAGTTTATAAAGGTCAGTCATTTATAAGGCAGAACTAACATATGCAGGGTTTATGAGAAATTCTGTCAGTTTTAGCCTTCACATCTTACCTTACGACCATTTCCCTGCATTCCATTACTTTGTGTGTACAGTGAAAGTGAATGACTGTAAAGCACATATAACATTCTTTTCTGTATTTCATTTGTGGATTGCTTTTCATCTGAATGGCCCTTTTTTTTTGTTCATTTTAAAATCCCGTGCAAGAATATGCTCCACCCTGGGTACATTCTGCTTGTTGTCATGCAAGTCTTGGTGTTCGGTAGGTCACTACCCCCAAGTTGATTTCTGACAGCTTTTGTTGCCTTTATTGGTCTGTAATTTATGAGAGTCCCCTTTTCCTGTTCTTTTGCACAAGAGTGAGCTTTTTTATACAGACTCGCTGGAGTGTAACTTCTTGGTTCCATCGTCCAGCTGTAGAAAATTTGTCTTCCATAAACCATAATAGGCATTTTCTTTAATGTTGGGAATTTGGTATCCAAATTGCCTATATCCACTGTTCATACAATTTCCGTCGTTGATCTGAATGTTCTGCTGTTCATTTTAAATGAGCATGAGACCCTTATAGTCCCTGTGAAAGTGTATGTTTACTTTAAAAAGTTAACTCGGGTAGATGCTACCCTCCCTACAATAAAGTGATACAGAGTCATTGAATTGTTTTCCTTGATAACCATTAAACTAGACCTGAATTGTGCAGTTCTAAGATTTGTGTTACTTTCATAGGATTTGCTTACAAAGACTTTTTCTGCTAGCTTGCAATTTTTTTATGATTATCATAGTGCAATCCATTACCTTGAACAGTTTAATATTTAACATACTTTAATTGATTTAACCTTCACTTTTATGAACTAGTAGCCATAAACAGAGAGAACTAGGAAGCGGAGGCCATATTGGAATGCAAGTTTCGCAGGCAAGGTTGTGGTGTTAATTAATTAGGTCAGTAATACTGTGTACTTTTTAGCCTTGTTAATGGTGACTCAGTAAACTCTTTAGTGTTGTTGGCATTATTCCTTTGCTGCCTCATTTACACTGATTTCATGAGAACAGAACTAAAATGTTCAATCCACACTTTGTTCAATCCAGCCGATCTCCTCTTGTATCAGTTGTTTTTTTATGCAATCAGTGTATACACCCAATTATTGTACTGCACTGCAGAATATCGTGGTACTGTACTTTAAAAATATGTGTAAAAAAAAAAGTATCACAGGACAACAAAACTCATATGGTTTGCTGGCTAACAATAGACACCCTAGATTCAGTTAAGTTATTTTCTAACTATGAAATAATCAACTGCTGGTACTTTAACGTTAATTTTAAAGTGCTCAGGCATTACTAATGCATTAAAATATTTAGCAGCCTTATACAACAGCATTATAAGTAAATTAAACATATATATTATGCACAGATAATTACAGATAGAGGAGTTAAAGGAGAAAGAAAGGTAAAAACTACAGCCATAAGCACTCACACAAATGCTGCACTGACTTCTCTGTGAAAAGATTTCTTGTGTCTGTAAGAGACACGCTGAGACACGCAGCTCTTTGCTGTCTCCTCTCTCCTGCTCCCCCCTCCCTCAAGAATGCTAAGAACTCACTCCCCCCCCTTAGGAATGTGGATCTGAGCCAATCAGCATGAAGCTGACTCATAATCTAACTAACTGAGCATGTTCACTAGGTCTGGGTGTCTGTGCAGGAGTGAGGCATTATGGGAACTTTCTTTACACAGCTCAGCGTTTTTTCTTCCTATTTGGCTTCTGATCATCTGAACAGGTGAAATATGGGGAGACTTAAGGGCACTATTGAGACAACTGAAGATATGCCTGCAGCTTGACCCTAACTCTTTATTAGCCTTTCCTTCTCCTTTAAAGGTATGTACCTCCTAGCAGACTACTGAGTTAAAATTGCGTTTATTTTGTTTTTCATATATGGGCATCTGTAATTTACTGTTTGTGCTAGATTTTATGATGTACTCTATTTTCATTATACATAGGCTTATGCAAGTTTGCAAATCAGTAAGCCAAAAATAAGAGAAGGCATGAAAATTGTGGAATTCCCTTCAAATGACTTATTTCCATGTGAATGTAAAAGAAATATGGTGAGTGTTATATTTCTTAAGGGCCTGCTTACACAGATTTGTTTTGGCAAAGGCTGCCTGCACTGGGGCACCAGGAGAAATCCCGTTGGGCCCCAGCACAGGATCTGCAGGGTGGGGTTGTTTTCTTCATGTGTGGATGCCACTATGCATGCAGGGGCTGTGCGGGAAAACAAATTGTATGCATGGACATCAGAAAGCAAATTCAACTAAAGGCATATAAATGTAAAAGACCTTGAGCACACATAAGACAATTTTAAAGATTGCAGTATTATGACTAACTTGAGCACTAATAAGCAAATTGCAGTACAATATGACAGTACAACTAGCAAGTTCATAGTTTTACCTTTGCATTGTGTTGCCTTAATCCCACAGACAATATGCTCATATACCTTTCTCCTTAGGCAGCAAGGCCATCTTTCTCTGATCACAATGGGTGATCAGATCTCAAAATATTTCTTAAACTAAATGGGAACAACTTTTAGGCAGCAACATTAGCAAGCTACTTTTGTCTCTTTTAGACATGATTTCACATGAGGTATGAGCATAAGCTGCTACAGGAAAATGCCTAAACTTACACTGATGCAACTAAACTAAAGACAGCTATAATTTTTAAATTATCTTTATCTGGAACCAGATGTATTAATAAGTACACAAGTCTCTCTGAAAACAGTGACAGGAAAAATGACTAACTCTTTTCTAATGTATTTTTTCTTGCAGGGGAAGGATGAGCTATGATCCAGAACTATTTAATGAACCATTAGGATACACTTCACAAGTGTCAGTTTTAATTCCAGAGGATCTGATATTTATAAGACAATTAAACAAATGCTTCTGTCATGCTTTTCAAATAATTTCTCTATTAAAAATACAATCCTTTTTATATGGTATTGTCAGTAAGATGTTTATGTTTCATAAGGGTATTAGAAAAACTCAAATTATAGCTATGCTAAAGAATACCTGCTTATAAGGCTAACTGTATGTATATAAATTCCATAAGGCTTTCAAGATGTGTCAGTATGTGTAGGTAGTACATACAGTATATTCATATAGTACTAAGTCATTATATTTTAGTGACCACTTAAATAAACTGATAAATCAGTTGAACTTTTACTCTTCCATACTGTACATGTCATTTGCAATTGCTTTGTTTATCCGTGGCTAATGCAATGCACACATACAAGCACTTTATAATAAGAATTTTAAATTTTAGAAAGGCAAATTGAAATAGCCAAAAGAAGGCTCCAGAAAAAGTGGGAAAAAGTGTTGATGATTTTTCTACCATAAATAAAATCCTGGACTTTTAGAATAATGCAGCTTTATTTAACTTGAATTTTACTAAACCAGATATAGTGAAACATTATTATACAAGTTATTCTCAGGAGAAGCAGAAATTGTGATTATGATATATAACTTGCCCCTCAGTTGGATGCAAGTTTATATAGGCTTAGGCTGATGCCACACGCGGTGTAGGGCTGATTTTTTCGGCAAGCGGAAAAACGCTTGCCGAAAATTTCAGCCCTACGCCTCGTGTGGCATCAGCCTTAGGTGCAATGTGCAAACAGAGCCCTGTATGTAACACCAAGTCAAGACACATAAAGTATAGGGCTGCCTTGCACCTCTGTATGTTCTGCCTTGAGCCTAATTGCAGGTGCAAATGATTGTCCATACATTTAATGGCTTCATATATGAAGCTTCTAGGCTACTACCACACATTTTGCATTTCTGCACCCAGTCCCACGTAGTGACTCAGGGTGCAGACGCAACAAAGAGTGTTTAGAAATGGAGGGGCAGTTTCTCTGCTTGTGCTTATACACAGACCAAGAAAGTGCTCCATGTGGCAGGAGTTTTAACTCTTCTATTATATACACAGCAAATAGAAAGTGCCAGTCAAGTATTACCTTCAAAACTCTAGGTTGAAACACTTAATAAAGTGCTTATATGAGCTCTTACACACAGGTGTTTGAATAAGCATCTACTAGAATACATACTGATCATATTAAAAGGCATATGTGTAAGTGTGGTTTTATAAGTTCAAAATGTATTTTTTCTATTTTAATATATTATGAATGTACTTCAAGTACATTCAGTTCTCCATTATTCAAGTTGCATGCTCCAGGCTGAAAAGAATATACAATTTTTTTTACCCCAAACATAATAGTCCTGCAACCATCATTCCTACCTCATTATGGCTACCTTTATGGTGCATTTAAAAAAATTATTTTATCTCTTTAGAAAGGCTGATATACAGCTATAGGTGCAGTTGCCAATAGACACCAAACACTAGTTTGTCAATTATCAGTCTACTACAGGTTAGAAAATGAAAACAAAGACCTAACTATTGGTAACTGCAATTTAGCAGCTGTTTTTAAAGAAGCCTACAGGTGTATTCCTTTTTCAATCAGTATTAAGAATTTTAAAGTGAATTTATGTGCTGAGCGGTAAAGATAAAGTGTTTTGATTGTAAAAGCACATCTGCTTTATTTAGGACTATAACACACGAGTGGGGCCACTAAAACATTGACGACTTTTAAACGTCTTTATTTTGAAATGAAGAAATGCATGGAGCTGTAAATATCATTTTATATCCTTTATATGACAAGAACAGAATGTATAGTCTATTTTTAAGTACTGCACATAAATTTACAAAATAAAAATATACAGTCTTGAAATCTACATGACTTGTAATGTTTCTGTGATATTTCATTTAATATAATAAATGTAGCTTTTAATTTTCTCTGTCTTTTGCTAATTAACTTATAGATAGAGCAACCATTATTTTTCTAGTTGTTGGCAATAAAGTTACATAATGGAACTGCTGCTAGAGTTAAATAAATGTGCATACCTCCCAACATTTTACAATCATTAAGAGAGATAGAGAAAAGGTCTGCTGCACACAGCATGTCGGGAATTTTTTGGCCACAACTAAATATAATTCCCATTTTACAAAGACACACCCTTTTTTCCTGGTTGAAAGGCCAGCATCAGACCCACAAAGTTCAGTAGCATTAAAGCTGTGGTTCACCTTTATGTTACCTTTTACTATGTTATAAAAAGCCAACTTTTCAATCATTATTTGTTTGTCATAGTTTTTGAATTTTTTGCCTACTTCTTCTAACTCAAAAAAAAATTGCTCTACGAAAGTATACTTTAATTGTTATTGTTACCTTATATCACTTATTTTTCTATTCAGGCCCTCTCCTATTCATATATTATTCTTTAATTTAAACCACACCCTGGTTGCTAAGGTAATTTGAATCCTAGCAACCAAATAGCTGCTGAATCTCCAAGCTAGAGAGCTGGCGAACAAAAACTGAAATAATAAAAAGTCTACAAATAATAAAGAA
Source organism: Xenopus tropicalis (assembly GCF_000004195.4). Lineage (NCBI taxonomy): Eukaryota > Metazoa > Chordata > Amphibia > Anura > Pipidae > Xenopus > Xenopus tropicalis. The sequence continues at coordinate 119,529,803 of NC_030678.2, read as the reverse complement.
TAAAGACCAATTGCAAATTGTCTTAGAATATTGCTCTCTACATTATACTAAAAGCTAACCCCTTTAAGGCAGACACAGTGTCCCCAATGTTTACTTTAATTTCTTCTCGGTTATGTGCCCAAGAAAAGTGTGTGCACAAAAATGTTTGCTCAGGTCAGAATAAATGCCAATTGTTATGTTTTCACACACAATTCTTTCGACCGAATTGGAAAAATTCCGATTGGAAAACGAACATTTTGCGACTTTTTCGTATTTTTTGCGATTTTTTTCGGCGCCTTTACGACTTTTCGGAAATTATCGCGACTTTTTCGTTACCAATACGATTTGCGCGAAAAAACGCGAGTTTTTCGTAGCCATTCCGAAAGTTGCGATTTTTTCGTAGCGTTAAAACTTGCGCGAAAAGTTGCGCTTTTTTCGTAGCGTTAAAACTTAAAAGGCGCAACGTTTTGCGCAAGTTTTAACACTACGAAAAAATCGCAATTTTTTGCGCAAGTTTTAACGCTACGAAAAAATCGCAACTTTCGGAATGGCTACGAAAAACTCACGTTTTTCCGCAAAAATCGTATTGGTAACGAAAAAGTCGCGATAATTTTCCGAAAAAATCGCAAAATACCGATCATTACGAAAAAAACGCAATCGGACGCATTCGGCCCGTTCGTGAGTAAGTAAATGGGCCCCTTTGTGTGCACTACAAGTTGTGTGCAGTGGCCTGTATATTTGTGTGCATGAGCATTTTATGACACACTGTGGCACCTGCATTGCATGGCAGCCACAGTAAAAGCCCCCCCAGCATTTCATGACAGCCTCTGTGTGACACAATCATTTCATGCCATTGGCTGAAATGGGGAGTGTGAGGCAGTTAGAATCAAATATTTCAAAATGATGGAAAAAGAACTACTAACTTTGTTACAAAATGTGTTTGCATTGGTTTCCTGACACAAAGAAAGCAAGCTTCATTTAGTTCATGTGCTCTTTTGGGCAGGGCCCTCTTCACCTCTTGTATCGGTTATTGATTGCTTTATATGTTACTCTGTATGTCCAATGTATGAAACCCACTTATTGTACAGCGCTGCGGAATATGTTGGCGCTTTATAAATAAATGTTAATGTAATGTTACCGGCTGATAACTATTCCTCCTGTGTAGCAATAAGATTGCCCAAACATTAACTGGCAGCAAAAAATATGTGGCACAGTATAGGAAATGGAATCTATTAATTACATTTATTACTTTATGTCCTAATCAGGGACTTAGTGCATCTTTTTCAAGCCTCCAGGCAAAAACATTTGTACCCTATAGTACCACCCTCCATAGTTAAGCTGGCCAAACACATTCTTCTGACAAATTGTTGGACTTTTAAATGCAGTGATCTAAAACTAATATTCAGATTGAAATTGTAGGATAAAGTACAGGTATAGGACCTGTTATCCAGAATGCATGGGACCTGGGGTTTTCCGGATTCATAATGATTACATGACAACCCTTATTTCACAGCAAAGTAAATGTGCCTCTGCACCCCACATTTATTCAAATAAGATTCTTAAAAAAGTCAGTGTTCGATATCTGTTCATCAGCTTATACTAAACAGTACTGTCCCAACATCAGGAGGACGGACACAAATTAAGCAATTCTAAAGCGATCAGGTGACTGCCTCCTCTCTTCCCCATTGGCTGTTACTGTGGCTGACACGCCCCCTGACTAGGAAGTGCTGGGAATGTGCGTGCCATGAGTGAATACACAGAGGTACAGTAATGGAGCTTGGAACTGGAAGCTGATCATTGAGCTTGGTTATTCGCTTTCCCTTTGTTGCTTGTGACTAGTGTAGTGGGAAAACTGCAATATTTGTTTGAGAGCAAGATACATTCTGAATGCAGATATGCTATGTAGTTGTATCCGTTCAGAATTAGTTGTTGCCTGTTTCTATTTAAAATATCGACATAATTTAACCTATAAAGGACAAGGAAAACCCGTGTTGACCAGGATGCAATGCTCCTCTGTCTGTCTCATTTTTTTCTGCTTTGCTGCCTACACATAGACATTTCATCTAAGTGTACCAGCTGATTATAAATATAAATTATAATAATATAGAGAAATGCATGTCAAGCATGCAAAATGCACTTGTATTATAAAAAAAATTGCACACAAACACAATATCTATATTTTGCTGCATTTTGTGTGCATTTCAATAGACACAAGTGCCCGATGTAAGAACTATGATGAACAAACCCTTAAAAATGGGGTCAAAAAGAATCTTGACAATGAAGGTAATCACTGAATCAAAAATTATTTTAACTGCTAAGTCTCTTAAAAAGCCAACAAGGTACACACTCCACCTAACAGGCTGATTTCACAACAAATATACATAGCCGTGAATAAACGGAAAAAAAACAATTGTACACAGGCAGAGTATGGCACACACAGGCAGGGCAGGGAGAGTATAGCACACACAGGCAGCATAGGGCAGGCAGGGTATGGCACACACAGGCAGGGTAGGGCAGGCAGAGTATGGCACTCAGGCAGCGAAGGGCAGGCAAAGTATGGCACACATAGGCAGGGTAGGGCAGGCAGAGTATGGCACACACAGGCAGGGTAGGGCAGGCAGAGTGCCTGCTGGTGCTGTCTGAGGTGTGAACAGGTGAGCAATGTGGAGAGCACTGCTGTAGACAGTGGAGTTATAACCAGTTTTTCACACTTTTAGGAGAAATTATTGGCCCATTTCTCCAGACACATTTAATCTAGGTTATTCAGATTAGCTCTGATTGTATGCCACTTACAACATGCGCAAGTATCATCTGACTAATCTGAACAACATGGTGCAAATATGACTGGAATAATGGACTAAAATCACTTCAACAGTGTGCAAAGCTGGTACACTTGCTTTAAAGGAGAAGGAAAGGCAAAGTCACTTGGGGTGCCAAAATCTTAGGCACCCCCAAGTGGTAAAAATCGCCTACCTTGTACCCCAGTCTGGTGCCCCTGTTCGGAGAGAACAGCACCAGCCCGGGGTAGCTGCAGAACTTCCTGCTTCGCTCGCGCGCGCATGCGCAATGGAGTGAAAAGCCGAACTTTAACACTGGCATTTGCCAGAAAATGAAGCAGGAAGGAGGAAGCGCTTGCTACAATTACCCCAGGCTGGTGCTGTTTTCTCCTAACAGGGGCACCAGCCCAGGATGCAAGGTAGGTGATTAAAGTCACTTGGCGATGCCTAACATTTTGGCACCCCCAAGTGACTTTGCCTTTCCTTCTTCTTTAAGCAGTGAAATCCATTTCTTTCCCTTGTGATGTTAGATTTCACCTACAATGCTGTGCCTTTGGTTTTCTGTATCTGCCCATGGGTCTGTGATCTGCAGTGCACTGTATTTTTAAGTGACTTCTTGCTTAAGAAATGTTTGTCATAACGCCCTTTATAGCTAAAGAGTAGCAGTGCAAACATACCTTTAGTTGCAGTGACACTACAACTCCCTGTTTTTTCCTAAACGCTGGATACTAAAGAGTAGTGACCTGTGGTGTACCAATGAAAATAAATAGATGTCACCATCAGTCTCTTAAAAATGCAAAACAACGCTCTTAGGCTAATGGCATATGGGTGTCTAAAGCACACAGAGTGGTGATAGGCAGACTCCTCACCAAAATGCTGAAGTAATCATTTTTTGTGCGGAGGCCCACCAGTTACTGCTCCATGTGCATCAGACACAACGGTTCCAACAGAACAATGTAAGAATTAGTGACAGGTGAACAGTGGATAAGTGTGCATTTTTTTTACCATAATCTGCTCTGTGCATGCACTGATGGGAGGATCCCCATCCTTTTCAGTGCACACACATTCAAAGAGTGGAAGGCAGTGAATCATTTTTTCTCCACTGGAATGTATAAAAAAATAAGACCCATAATGAATTATTAAGCATCTATAATAGTGATCAAATTCTCTAAGTAAATGTTTTATGATATCAACAGTTACCCTTCAAGTTTGATATGCTCTTAGGCAGGTTGTATAATGTATTTTACAGGTAATTAGCAGCATTATTGTCTTTACATGTACTGTAGGACAGAATTAAAATTCCATTTGGTGAGAAGTATCTCGATGCTGTGATTTGTGTTCCTGGAGCATCTAACCCTGTAAGGCATGGAGTGATACTAACACATGGAGCTGGAGGAGACATGAACTTCCCCCATCTGGTATCCTTGGCAAGTTATCTGGCAACACATGGCATTTTTTGTCTCCGATTTACATGTAAAGGGCTCAATCTTGTTTATAGGACAAAGGCTTACAGAGCTGTTTTGGTAAGTAACTCTATGTAATGGGAGGGCACAACTACAGATATACATATTTCCAGCACCGAGGTAGATGAGCATTTAAGACCCTTGGAAAGCCAAAGTCACTTGTATGTTTTCCCACTGGTGATTTACTTGAATGTTGGTGGGAAAGCATTCAGAGGAGATTAGCCACCCTTGCTAGAAAAGATTTATTGTGGGGCGACTAATCTCCTTGTCTGTTAGGGCCCTTAGGGAGTAGTGATCATAAAAAGGTCTGCTTTGAGATTATGTTGACAACTGTAGAAGGGAAAAAGGACATTGCTGTAAAATGAAATCCCAAATTATTTTAAAATATATAAATAATAAAAATGTAAAGCAAGAGATTTGGGATGAATAGAATATGTGAAAGTAAATGAAAATGGTTCTGCACTGTGAGGGCAGTGAGGCTGTGGAATACCCCGGAAATCTGTGTTTACTTTGTTTAATTTTTGTTCCTTTAATAATAATTACAGTTCAGGAACTGCAAGTGGGTTTCAGCTTTATATCAGTATTGCCGGATTGGCAATAATAAAGGCACATTACTGTGGTGTCCCAAATAAGGTTTATGACTGGTGGTAGCCATGGCAAGTCTCTACTCTGATTTGTAAGATAACCCCAATTTAAAATATTTCTGTTATATACCCAATAAAACAATGTTTGCCAGTGACATGGGCAATGGGCAGAGCTTAAGGGAAGCCCTATATTACCCTGAGAAAGGAGTGAGTCTACGTGGGTGTTGAGAAGCAGAGTGGTAGAGACTGCACATAAGTATCTACCTGTGGGATGTTTTGCTCTAGTAACCAGCAAAGTAATCTTCTCCCAGGTGTGAGGCAGTAGGATTAACTAAGAGAGGCAATTCCCATCAAAGCTCTCAGTACCACAGAGAGTTCAGTTACATAACAGTGGGTTACAGATTCTGATATAAGTTTTCATTTTATTTCTGCAATCTAGTTTTCATGTTTATAGATTGGTGCACTTATTCTTTTAGAACACAAATAACAATATCTATTGAATCTTTAGATGCATAGTCTTGTTTAGCAATGTTTTTTATTGCCACATGTGCACGTTTACCTGTATATCCTAGTTATTGGTCTTGTAAATTTTAAAAGAGGAAAAATTACAGTGCTCCTAAGAGACCCAGAATAATGGTAAAGATGCATCCCTATAAAAACATTTAACAAAAAATATCTCAGAAAATGAGGTTTGTGTAAAATATTATATACAAAATTGTAAAATTTAAAGGTCTATAATACAATTTTACTACATTTTCCTCATCATTGTACTTCTTAGGCATTTTTGAAGTCTCATGAAGAACATAAAATTTCCAGTGTGTTTCTTGCTGGTAAGTCATGATAGAATACACAATCAGTAAAGCTGACCATACACGGGCAGATCCGCTCACTTGGCGATGTCGTGATTCTGCACGCGATTCTGCACGCGATTCTGCACGCGGCAATCAGTTCGGGGACCGCATCAACGAGCCGATGCGGCCCCCGATCCGACTGGATTTTCTAACCTGGCTGATCGATATCTGGCCAATTTCAGGCCAGATATCGGTCGGCCCGGCCCCTCGGTTCTGCCCCTACACGGGCCGATTAGCTGCCGAATCGGTCCAAGTCTTGGTGTCTTAAAATGTTTATTCCAGACATGTTAAGTCACCCTGATTCTTCAAGAGTATCTCTCTTACAGCCCCACTCTCCATTGGGTTAAAACTTGGTTCAAATCACGGTGAGAAGCCCAGTCACCCACTCCCTGTGATTTGCTTCTAAATTGTCATTAACCCCCTTCATTAAAAAGAATTATAATGCACACAATAAATCCCTAAATATTAATAGTGTACAAATTCCACTTAAGGGACTTTTGTGAGTCTTTGCCATCAGTGCTTTTAAGTATTTTTGCATCCTCTAGATAAGTGATCCCCAACCAGTGGATATTGAGCAACATGTTGCTTCCCAACCCCTTGGATGTTGCTTCTCAGTGCCCCTAAACCAGGTAGTTATTTTTGTATTCCTGACTTGGTGGCAAGTTTTGAATAAAACAAGATTTACTACTAAATAAAGCCTCCTGTAAGATGACAGTGTGCATAGAGGCTACCTAATAGCTAGTCTTAGCTGTTATTTGGCACCTCCATGAACTTTTAGGTGGCTCAGCGACTGTGACTGTGTGATCAGTGCCCAGATTACTAGAGCCCTGCAGTAAAGTAAATTATAGACATATATTTGGGGGACTACTTGCTTACAGAAGGAAGGCTTTAGCAATAAAAAGTAGTACTGTATGTCCCCCTACCCATTTAGTAATAAATATTAAACATGTTGATAGCATTCCTCCAAAATATTTCTTTCTTGTGATTATAAATAAACCATTGGCACTGAAATCTATTTTGAAGAAACATGGCAGTGATTGCAGTCACTGTTTAAAAATGCATATCTGCTTTGCCTTTGTCATAAAGGTCGATCTATGGGATCTCGTGCCGCTGCTTCAGTAATGAGAGAGGCTTGTGAGAATGATAATGAGTTTATTCAGGGGCTCATCTGCCTATCCTATCCACTGCATCCTGCAAATTCAAAGGCCAAGCTGCGAGATGAAGATATACTATCATTGACGAAACCAGTATTGTTTGTTTCAGGATCATCTGATGAAATGTGTGATCAGGTTAACTATTACTTTTAGTATACATCATTCTTCTGTAAAGGTTTTAGGTTTATATTGCTTACCCCAGGCTCTTATCTCTTGTATGCTGTCTGTATGTCAATTTCTAAATGACCATTAGTGGTCAATCATCATTGTTCTCTTTACAGACCCTGTTAAAAAATGTTGTCAGCAAGATGAAAGTTCCTGCCCAGATCCACTGGATTAAAAATGCAAATCATGGCATGGCAGTAAAGGGAGAAACAATGGAAGATGTTATGACAGAAATAAATACACATGTTTTCTCTTGGATTCAGAAGACCGTTGATAACTTGTAATTAAAGGTTTTATTGTGACTGTCACTATATATAACACACAGTTAAATGCAATGATGTTTTCAGCATGACACACATGGTAAAATTAATAAAATTGATCCTAGAATTTTTACTAAAGAAATACATTCCATGTGACCAGTTAAAGAGAAAATATAATTCCTTTTTTTACTCAGGCATACTTGATTCCAATTGAAGGAAACCATAATACCTATCTTGGTGGCAAGGGCCAGTTCCCCTTAGGCTGAGAGTATAATGCAACCTTTCCCTCACCTTGTTCTACTGTGAAATGATGGCTCCTGGGACTTGAAGTCCCCCTGATTTCCAGAAAATTTATGTACCACACACTATGAAAAGCAGAGGGACTTCAAATCCCAGAATTTACACAGCATTAGCAAGTGTCCATCAGAATCCATCACTGCACACTGTCACTCTAAAGGTGGCCACACACGTGACGATTTCCAATCTTTCGTGCGACCATTGGTCGATCGAAAGATTGTACAATCGGCCACTAACCTTTCAGGGCTGAAATGGCAGATAAGGAGGTAGAAACAATAGGATTTCTACCTCCTTCGGCCGATTCAGCCCTGAAGGCAGATTCTGATCAGGCGCCTTCTATGGCGCCCGATCAAAATCTTTTAACCTGGCCGATCGGCGAGTTGACTGATATCAGCAGCCTCCTGTAATATCAGTCGGATCGCCAACTTGCCATACACACACCAAATATCGTACGAAACGAGGTTGCGTATGCTATTATCGGTGCGTGTATGGCCAGCTTAAGGGATGTTGGGAAATGGTTAGACAGTGTATCATAGTATCCCTTCAGTCTGTGTAGAAAATGACATTTATTTATTTTTGGAAGTTTAGATAGTGTTTATGCACCTTTTCTACATAAGCCTGACTGATTGAGCTCATGTTAAAAAGTGGGGTAATTTTCCTTTTAAGGACAGAGCAGGTGAAGGGAATTCTCACCCAAAAGGCCAATTTCTCAGTGGAGCATCTTCTAGCCATAATGCTTGTAATTTATTTTATAGGAAATTTACAGTATAACAAGGTAATCTAAGCTGCTATTGGGAACCCTTGTCAAAACAAATCCAAACCATTGTGATTACCTGTCAGGTAAATTTAGTTTGCAAATCTGTACTACTTCTATATCTATGTATCAAAATAGCATTATAACTAATAAATGTTGTTTCAAATAAAAAAAATATTTGGGAGTTCGCTATTTGTAGTCTGCTCTGTATCAGACATTTGTAGTTCTACATTTTGCACACACACCAGGGTCAATTTAATTAAAGCCAATTAGCCTGCCACTTTGTTTTTGTAGTGTTGAAGGAGACCCATGTTAACATAAAAAGAAATTAAAAACAATAAAGACTTCCTTGAATACAAAAAAAAAAGCATAAAAACTCCATGCAGAAAATGCCCTAGTCAGAATCAGGCCTAGAAACCACAGCTGCTGGGCAAAGACCCATGTATCTAGTTTATCCTTTATCTATGTGCCTATTGGTTTATTTGGTTGATCACACCCCCTTGCACTCCAATATAGTTTTTAGTAAGGAGGTGTGGCTTTCTCTTTGGCTGTCTCTGTGTCTCAGGAACAGGTCACTGAGCCTGGGATCAGAATAGGCCCCAGTAAGTTATTGCCCTAGAGTACCCATTCTATATTCTAGTGAGGTCGGGACAGGGACCCCGTGAACGAGGACTAGTTAGATAGTTACTCTTGTAAAAGAACTCTATAGGAGAGTGAGATAGAAAGGGTAGGAAGCAAGAGCAGCTCGGCTCCAACAAGGAAAGTAGCTGGAAGTATTCTTCCATACAGGCAATGTTGCCTCAGCATAGGGCCACGGTTAAGACATAGGAGACAGGCAGTATCTCAACCCTGTTCTACAGTCGGCTGCAGGACTCTCAAGCTAGGGGTTATCAACCTGAGGACTGAGGTATCTATCCTGATTGCTTCAAGGGGGGTGCCAAGCAGACCAGGTGCATTTACCCTGCCCAGACTCTAAAAGGAGGTGGGATAAACCAGTGTGTATCTTCTCTTGTTGTCCTCAGAGTGTACTATCATTTAACATCTGTATCATCTGTGTGAGTATAACCCTGTTGCTTTATTTGTTTCTGACAAACTGTGCTATAGTTCAACTGCAAGAACCTTCTGGCGTCCATCTTTGGTAAATTGCACTGCACTCAGCTACAGTGAGTTGTAGTTACACTACACCCTTGCTCCGCATGGTCCCTTCCATATAGGGAAGGCCCATCCTGTCGCATGTACGCCATGCTCTAATACCTACACTAGCATGGGTTTGACTATTTTATAGCCAAATGGGGGTTACACATCAAAAAACAAAAAGTTTCTCCTTATCTGTGAAAGTAATAAATCTATTTTTCCTTACAGTTTATCATTTATTGTAAGAGTTTTGAATAATGTAAACATAGTCAGCAACTTGGCATTTGGTCTTGAAGCCCAGAACAACCAACTTAACAAAGGATATTTGTTAAATAACAAATAATAAACAAAGAAAATGTGACCAGTAAATGCTAACAGATATGTGGTTTCTATGGGTTATTAAACGTCATACCTCCTAACCTGAGCCCATTACTGATTTTTTTAGACAAACTATATGGGTTATAAAGTGAACTTTCTGTGAGCCAAATAAACATATCTGCACAGAAATACTAATACGGTCTTTGTATTGATTGTTTCACTTTACATCTGCATAAAGTCCCTCCTGCCCACGTGGTACAATGTTGTTACGTACAACGTCGAAAACACGGTCTCAGGACAGGAAGTAGTCACTGGCGGAAGTGTTTAGAGTATGCACATGTGCGCGCAGAAGTCAGGGATGTGTAGACTGTTCCTTGGGATATCCGAGCATGGCGTCTGAGCCGTGGAACCGACTGCACATTCCTCGCCCTGCCATTCAGAGCTTGGTGACCGTGCCTGCGAGTGCAGAGACAGGTGTGCCTTGAGGGGAGGGGGCGACAGAAAGCGCAGCTCCGGTCTGCTCTTACTCCTTTATAGTAATATGCAGGACTGGTATTTTGGTCGTGATGTTATTTGCGAAATCCTCGCTGACTAGCGGCGGCACCCAATGTATTTCGAGTGCAAATTTAAGGTCTCGTAGTTCATGTACTACACTAATGGCTACAGTTTGGCCAGCTCGAATGGTTTATTAAAGCGAAAAACACATTTTTATACAATACATTTTATTTGGAACTTGATGCCAAGCCTTAAAGAGATACTGACACCAGAAACACTTTTTACATTTACCATAATGTTGTCTTTGCATGATCTTTACAATGTTGCCATGAAAGTATTTCCTGATGCTTTTACATTCCCTAACTGATCCCCCATGTTCCCCTATAAGGGGGCTGCCATATTTGTGCAGCAGGAGGCCGTTAGCATTAGAAGCTATAACTGACGGGCTGAGAAGGGACAGTCAGGTTGGCTAAACAGTCAGGTTTAGGGACTTCAAGTAACAATTACAAAAGCAGCCCTATATGCAAAAAATGATTAACCCAACATATAAGTAACTTTTTATGTAGATTCATAATTTAAAAAGTAGTTTTTTCGTGTCAGTATCACAATGCCAAAGAGACTTTCCAATATGCATTCATTATACCGTTTCAGAAGTTTGTAGATTTATTTCTAAATGTCAACTCGATTGGAAGCAGGGTATTCCTGTCCCCTTCTGTGTTTATCAGCTGATAAGCGATCCTGCAGTTACATTTAGAAACCGCTTTAAAAGCAGTGCAAGTTTCTAAATGTACTTTGGAAAGTTCCTTCATTTAAATTTTTTTGGCAAACTTATTTCTAGCGCTTTTAAAGGGGACCTGTCACCCTAAGAAATATTTCCAAATTCTTTGATTGTGTTTGTCAAGCAAAATAAACTTCACAACATTAATAAAATCTTCTATCTTTCAGTCTTGGGATTACACAAGCAGAGCAAGCAGGCAGGTGCCATTTTGTGGGCAATGTTATTAAGGCAAATTTTGTATAACCTCAAAATCTTGTGTATGTGCCAGAATATGGGACCTGATGCCTGTTCTCATGCACTGGCTACACAGTTACGTGGGGGTGAGTGAGTGAGTGCTATATGAAATGTAAAATTGCTCTGGCTCTATGCTTAAGGCATAGAGGTGGGACAGGCAATATGTGATTGACAGCTGGAATTTGGGTTTCATGTTTAATTTGCAAGGGGCTTTTATTATACAGCTTTTTATGTCTGGGTGACAGGTCCCCTTTAAGGAAAAATATCTCCTGTATTAGTTACTGCCAAAGTTCTAGTAGCACTGGTGCATTTCTGTTTTCTCAAATGCAGTAACTTATTACAAATCAGTTAGATATTTACTTGTTTGTGTAACTACTCGTATAGCTGACATGCTGTTACATGTTGGTGAATAAGGCTCTGGCTGTGATCCCTAACCTGTGGCTTGTGAGCAACATATTGCTTCCAGGTGCCCTTTTTTTAATTTCTGTCTTGAAGGCAAATTTTTGAAAGACACCATTTTCATCCAAGCAGAGCCTCCTGCAGGATAGCAGTACACATGGGGCTACCAAATAGCCAATCACAGCCCTTATTCATTATCCTCAAGAAATTTTTTATCATGCTTGTGTGGCTTACCAACACTTCTGACATCTGAGTGGGGCTCATGAGTAAAAATGTTTGGGGATCCCAGAGTTAGGGTTCCCAATTAGTGAGGAGTAGATTGAGTTTAAAGCTGTTTGTAGTGACATGAATCCACTTAAAGGACACACATTTTCCATTTTAGTTGAAGTGGCAAGCTGCCACAAAACATGTCTTGATAGTTTTGCAAAATGATCCCACATCTTGGAATAAAGTTAGATTTTAAGGAAGATGTCTAGTGTGGTGAATGAGCACCATCCAGCTCTACAGTCCATTTTATGGGACACTGAAATTAAAATGAGGTAGCCATATTTTAAAGGGGTGTTTTTTTGTTCGGTAAATTCAGATTTTAAATTATAAAAGTTATTTTTGCTTTCATGGTCTTTTTTTATTATCATTCAGAGGAATATATTAAAGCAGTTGTGGAAAAATGTCTTTCTGTGAAGCAGTCCCTAATGAGCAAAGTATTGGAGACAGAAAAATCTGCATTATATTCGATATTGTATGTCTACCACCATCAACTTGGTTACCATAAACCATATTTGGCTTTAAAACAGGTATTGATATCTCATATTCTATTTTATTTGATTTCACTTTATAAAAGCATGTGTTTTAGTGAATATTTTATAGATTGACAAAACCAGGACATTGTACAGAACATTTATGTATCCTCCTGTAGCCTTAAAGGAGAATGCAAGTCAAAATTTAAAAAGCATACTGCCCAATAGTTCCTCCTATTGTTTAGTAAAAACGCCACACTTTTGGCTCACCTAATCAAATATTTACTCAGTCACACTTACTTCACATTTTCTAGAACAGGCAGCCATCTCTAAAAAGGTATTCTCCCTTTCTTTCCCTCCTTGCTTCATACTGCACATGTGTTTCATTCCCTCCCCCCCTCCCCTCTGCCAGAGCCGCTTCTGATTGGCTGGTGGGCATGTGTAGCTCAGAACAGGAGACAGGATCAAGTTACACACATGCCGCTGGCAGCCTACAGGAAGGGAAGAGATTTCAGTGATGTCACTGTAGTCTTCACACTGCTGTAGGCTGCCAGCACCATATCTCAGAGAAGCAAGCAGGGATCTGGGAATTTAGATATGCAGTAAGTACTTAAAAAGAATGCCTTTAGACTTACTTTTAATTTATATTAACCTTTCATTGTCCTTTAAACTGCCCATAAATGTCAATATTTGATCAGGCACTTTGGTTCATTTCTGCCTTAATGTAAGATGATCTGGGTGTGTAATGGCTAGTTGGTGGGCTGGTCTGACAGTTAATCTTGTGATCATGGTATACTGAGGATCATCCATTTTTATCGAAATTGTTTCAAGCAATTATGTATACATTATCAGTCCTTTCAGCCCGTAGAATCAGTATTAATATTGTACGGGTCAACCCATTTATGATCACGTTTGCAAGGAAGGCAGTACTAAAGGGGATAGTATACACCCTACTGAAGATGAATGTAATCAGTAGGGGCTATGCTAAACATACCTTATGCATGTTGTTGCCCTAAAATATATTTGCCCTAAACAAAAAAAAAAAAATAGAACCACTTTTATGTTAACACTTCAAGCTCTGTTGAGTTGCTGTTATAAGAGTAAAACTAGTAAAACAAATTATTAGTCCACAGACAGGACCTCTTTATTATAAACTGCTCCTTATCTCAAAGCATAACAAAGACCACAGCTTAGGGCAACGTAACACTGCGTTTGGTAGCCCATGTTTGGTCACTGCTACAAAACTATTGATTTCTTTAATCAGAATATATTTTAACACAAGCCCTATTTAGCATACTTATATGCTTATATTTAGCAAATGTGTATATGTACATACCAGCCCTTTAAGATATATTGTTAGTTGGGCATTTTTAACTACTACTATTTCTCAGTACTATAGACATGGAAATTCTTTGCACCTATAACCAGGAAACCTATTTTGCATAATTAACATAGAAAGTCATACTGCATAGTCAACATTCATAGTTCAAATTCTATTTATGCTTGAAGAGAAATAAGTAGGTGTGTACTTTTTAAATTATTCAATTTTTTTTTGTTTTAACTGAAACTTGAAGTAGTGATACTATATCAGCCTGTCACAGGAAAAATATGCACATTTGTGCATCTAAATTTGGGAAACACCTAATATGGCACGTGCAACAGGAAGTAGGGGCAATTCAGTAACCAGGTGTATTTTTTAAAGGAATCTTGCTTAAACCAGAGCATTTCACTTCTAGTGTTCAACCTGCTGATTGAGAATACCCATGTGGTTGGTTATGCCAGGTGTCGTTTATCTCTGAACTCTCTCTAAGTTAATAAAAGGGGATGGACAGGGCATTAGCAATACTATCTTCTATAATACATTCTTGACTGGTAATATAGTAAATTTGTCCTGCAGGTAGAGCAATGCTTGAAACGACTAGCAGCTATGGGTTTAGAAGTTACTATTCAAGAGATGCTTGATTTGTGTCCAAGATATTTTGGGTAAGATGATTGTATTTAATTCAAAACATTGTTCTGGTTTTTAAATGTTTAAGAACCTTGTATTGTGGCAAGAGGACATAAAACAGTTAGATTTAGGGTTGCAATGTGTCTGGTTTTCAACTTGATAGCCCAGTTGTCCCCTGTCCAGGGTATGATGGATCTGAAGCTATCAACCCTAGGCAGATCTGTTGTGCACTCATGGTTTATTTTTAATTTAGCATTTGTGTGCATTTATTTTATGCATGCATATTTCATATTTGTACTACCATTGAAGATTTCATACAATATGGGCAGTGTTTTCTGCACAGGTATATGCCTGGTTTTAAAACTGATCAGGTACTTAGATAATGCTGTGCTTTCCTGTGTAAATAAAGCCTATATTATAGCATAACTGTCATGGAAGCACAAGTAAGTAATAAAGAAAATACAAACTCTTTTTAGAATTATTTTTAAATGTAGGTCTAAGAAAACATTGATATCTAGATATTAGATGCCCATTCAGTACAAGCTAAAAACTGCAGTGGTTGGTAGTATGTTGGTAATTTAATTATTTAATTTCAAAACCATCAACTACGACAATATATTTCAAACATTACATTATCAAGCCAACCACAACAACTATCATTATTTTTTTTTTTTCGCATTCTACAGCAGTTTTAAGGTGCTATTTAACTTAATGTAAATAATAAACCCTAGGGGGCTGATTTACTTACCCACGAACGGGTCGAATGGAGTCCGATTGCGTTTTTTTCGTAATGATCGGTACTTTGCGATTTTTTCGTATGTTTTGCAATTTTTTCGGATTCTTTACGAATTTTTCGGATCCAATACGATTTTTGCGTAAAAACGCGAGTTTTCCTATCCATTACGAAAGTTGCGTAAAAAGTTGCGCATTTTGCGTAGCGTTAAAACTTACGCGAAAAGTTGCGCACTTTTCGTAGCGTTAAGTTTTAACGCTACGAAAAATGCGCAACTTTTCGCGTAAGTTTTAACGCTACGAAAAATGCGCAACTTTTTACGCAACTTTCGTAATGGATACGAAAAACTCGCGTTTTTACGCAAAAATCGTATTGGTAACGAAAAATTCGTACAGAATCCGAAAAAATCGCAAAACATACGAAAAAGTCGCAAAATGTTCGTTTTCAAGTCGGAACTTTTCCAATTCGGGTCGGATTCGTGGGTTAGTAAATCAGCCCCTAGGTGTCTAGAATAGGAGTAGTTGCCATTAACTTTAACTTGCACGCCATTCACTTGTTCCAGAGTGGGAATGCCAGCAGGCTGCCACTGAGCCCTATGCTTATTCTATGGCATGGCTGCCATTTGCTGCTGGAGCTGTGCTTTCCACTCCAGATTTTTATCCAGAGTATGGTGCAGAGCACTGCTAGACCTAATCTACTACCTAAGCAGTAGGAGGGCATATTCTTGCACTTTAGGGCCTCCATAAATAACCCCCAGTGTTTGATATTGTATAGTAACTGCATAGTTGGAATACTATAGTATAATACTGTATATTAATTAAAGGGGCTGAGAATCTATTGTCTGAGGGTAAGCACACACAAATATGAAGTATAAATTAGACATATTTCCCTTTTAATTAACTATGCTGATTGCTTAATTGTTCGTTGTTGTTTATGTAACAAAAATGTTCAGAGTAACATGTTAATATTACATTTTTTCGAATTTGTTTTATGCAGGAAAAATGTTTTGACAGCAGAAAAGCACTGTTGCCTGCCAAGTCAACCTATTATTGAAGTTGTGTCTATAAAAATACTGGGTGCCTGCAAGTTGTTTTTGCGACTTATGGACTGCTGCGAAAAAGCCTTCCAGTATCCTTCTATGTAATTATGTACACAGTATTATGTTGTTCAGGCTGCAGGATTACTGACCAAAAATATGAGCCTCTGTTCTCATGCTGGCCCCTTACCATTTAAAAATGGCAAAATTACCCTACAGCAGTGCTGTCCAACTGGCGGCCAGGCCCGCGACCCCCCTCTGTGTGGCCCCCCACCTGTCTGGCTGCTTTGATGGTTTACCCTTGTATAAGCTTTAAATGGTATCAGTACTGAGATTAACTGCCCCCCTGCATGGTTCTCACCTCAGATTCAGGCTGTAATCCCCCTGTATTGTTTAAACATGTAATCCCCTGTACTGTTCACACCTTTTAATCTATGCATTGTTTACCCCCTGCAGTGTTCACACCTCAGGCTCAGGCTGTAATCACCCATATTGTTCTCCTGTTCACACCTCAGGCCTGTGTGTAGGCAGCATAGGGTAGGCAGAGTATGGCACATAGGCAGCATGGGGCAGGGAGGGTATGGCACACACAGGCAGCATAGGACAGGGAGGGTATTGAACACACAGGCAGGGTAGGGCAGAGTATGGCACAGGCAGGGTAGGGCAGAGTATGGCACACACAGGCAGCATATGGCAGGTAGAGTATGGCACACAGGCAGGGTAGGGCAGAGTATGGCACACACAGGCAGCATATGGCAGGCAGAGTATGGCACACAGGCAGGGTAGGGCAGAGTATGGCACACACAGGCATCATAGGGCAGGCAGAGTATGACACACACAGGCAGCATATGGCAGACACAGGCATCATGGGGCAGGCAGAGTATGGCACACACAGGTAGCGTAGGGCAGGCAGACTGCTACCCTGTGCTGCCTGTTGGAGGTGAACCTGGCAGGGGTTTGTTCTGGGAGTTTGTTAGCAGTTGGAAATAGCCAGTAAATGGTCCCTAAGGTGTGTAATTATTTATGGGGGTTGCTGTGCTATCCACAGGGGAGGAGAAGTCATATGGATTTTAGGGTGTGTCTTAATATGACATAATATAATTCTTTCACATATGAGTGATGGTTGATATCCCTGCAGTGAGGACCAAGCATTTGGGTTTTTGCTGCACTACCACCATTGTGATAAAAATGGGTGTGGTTTGAAGTGGGTGTGGTTCAAAAGGGGGGAGTGGCTTCCATTAGCGGCCGTCCACCATGTATGCGCGAGACATTCTGGCCCTCGGCACCGCAGAAGTTGGACAGCACTGCCCTACAGAATGTTTATCAAATAATAGTAATTCTCCTTTTTAGATGAAGGGATTTTACATACTTACATAGGGTTAAAAAAAGGCCAGAGTCCATCAAGTTCAACCCTTCCAAGTGAACCTAGCACACACACAAACCTATACTGATCTATCTATACACTCACATACATAAACCATATATACCAACATTAATACTAACTGTAGACTTTAGTCTCACAATAGCCTTGGATATTATGCTTGTTCAAGAACTCATCCAGGCCTCTCTTAAAGGCATTACCAAAACATCACTCGGAAGGGCATTCCACAACCCTCACTGTGGAAAAACCACCTCCGTTCCTCTAATCTAAAGGGGAAGCCTCTAGTGCACTGATTTTTATGGGTAAAAAACAACACACCCCATCTGCCTATTATCCCCTCTAATGCTCCCCAATCTTGACAGTCTAACCTCATAGTTTAAAACTTCCATCCCCTTTACCAGTTTAGTTGAACGTCTCTGCACTCTCTCAAGCTCATTAATATCCATTTTGATACCCAGTTTTCCAATTTTGGCAAATCTTCCTGCAAAGTGAGAGCATCCTGCATGGAACTTTTTGTCAGCAAAAATAGAAACAGTACTTTCAATGCCCTCCTCCAGGTCATTAATAAACAAGTTAAAAAGCAAAGGACCAAGGACTGACCCCTGTGGTACTCCACTAACACTGGCCCCATTAGAAAATGTTCATTTTCATTTACCACGACTCTCTGTAATCTATCCTTTACTCAGTTTTCTATCCAAGTACAAATATGTTCCAGGCCAATATTCCTCAATTCATCAATGCAGCTAGATAATTTTATATATAGTAACTGACAAAAGCAAATAATTACTGGTACGGGATATACCATAACATCCATTATCCAGAAAGTCCCAAAATACAGCATTTCTAATAATCTATTTAACAAGCGGTTCTTGATAACTACGCTTACATCAAAATTAAAGGCAAAACAATCCTGGTTTGTTTATTAATGCTGAAATATTTTTAATAGCTTTAACACATGGTGCTTCAAATTACAAATAAACCCTGTATCCGGAAAACCCCAAGATCAAAATGCTCTCGCATGGATAATAGATAGCAATATGTGTACATGTACAGGTATGGGATTCCTTATCTGGAAACACATTATCCAGAAAGTTTCGAATTACTAAAAGGCCATCTCCCATAGACTCCATTATAAGCAAATAATTCTAATTTTTCAAAGTTATTTCCTTTTTCTCTGTAATAATAAAACAGTACCTTGTACTTGATCCCAACTAAGATATAATATTGCTTATTGGAAGCAAAACAAGCCTGTTGGGTTTATTCAATATTTAAATAATCTTTAGCAGACTTAAGTTATGGAGATCCAAATTAAGGAAAGATCCCTTATCTGGAAAACCCCAATTCCCGAGCATTCTGGATAACAGGTCCCATACCTGTATTGGAAAATATTACAGTTCTGTCCATAAAAAAGTATTATTCCGTTTAAAGCATAGAGCTTATAATTACATTTACTTTTTACGGATGAGTGCTTTCTTTGATAAGTGAAAGTTTTCATTATTTTTTTAATGTTTTATTTGCCAGTGCTGGTTATGTCTTATCTTGGGTCATTTGGGAAAAAAACAACTCTTTTTAAATGTGCATTTAAAAATTGGTTAAAAAAATTTAAGTTAATGTTAAAGTTCAATTATATCCTAACATATTTTTACACATCTTATTATATCAGTTCAACTTTAACTGGATTTCAGAATTTCATTCATAAATACTAGAAAAAAAGATTTCATTTTGAAATTGACAGATATATAAAATAAATAGTACCAATTTTGGTGTGCAGGACTGCCCTTAACTGTATCTTCAGTTTATGTCTACAGCATATTTACCTTGAGGAATTCATAGTTGCCAATGTGGTACTTTTAGGATTGCTTAGCCGGCTCTGGTTTGTATATTCCGTACATTAAAATATTTATAACATAATTTAGTGTTTTTCAGAGATAAAATAGTACTTAAAAGAAATACATAGATCTGGTTGGTCAGCATTTAATCACACACAGGTTATATGGAGTAGTCTTTACAGAAATGGTTTGTAGCCTTCCAGCAGGTGTGGTGGATACAGTTAAGGAATTTAAACTGCGTGTTAGGATATATTTATATGTGCACAAGTTAAATATGTAGATTATATAGACTACAGTTTTAAGGGTTCTCTGTGTTCTTCAGATTTGCTATAGAGCATAACTGCAAAAAGATCAATCTCTATTGACCTTATAAATTTCACCTCATTAGTGTCATTTGACCTCTTCAATTGATTTGCTGACACTGATTTATTAAAATTGCTACTCAGTAAAATTAAGTTGCTAATTCAGCCACAATAGACCTCCCAACTGCCTGTAAAACTGATATGGCCTAAAATAGGGAAGTTATATATCTGCAGCATTCAGTGCAAATTCCTTTTTCATAATCATATGAAATCTGACATTTAAGTTTTGGTGGCCACATTTCTATAATCAGGTTCTGGTTTTTGACTTTAGACCTAGACATCGAAGAACTGTCATCAGAAAGGCCTGAGAGCAGCTAAACTGAACTTGTGTGGGTAGTTTTTAAAGCAATTTGTAGTTAGGAATAAGAAATGAGCCAGCTTATAGAATTCATTTTTTTCTTTTAGTAGTTTTGCCTAAATTTCAGATTTTTTTTCCAGGGTTTTGCACAGAGGCATTTTAAAGAAGTTGATTTCTCTATATGGGGCACAATACCTCTTGCAGAAAGAAGTATCTGATTTCCAAAATATGCCATATATTAAGAACTTTACTTTTCCAACAAAGATTGAAGATTTTCTGGGACCAGTGTATGCTAGTATCAATAAAAGAAAGTTACCTCATATATCATTCAAAAAAGGAGCTCTGCAAATCCTGCATACAGTCTTTTCATCACATGACCTGGATGATAATGAGGAAGAAAGGCATAAATCTGCCTTTGAAGAGTTAACAGACACAGTGGAAACTGTTGTTGATATTGGCCTTCCAGTACAGGCCAAAAGATCTTACAGAGGTAACATTTGGTTATAAGAAAAAAAGCACATGCTTCTGGAAAATCAGTGTTAGGGCAGATACATTAAAGAATATGTAAGTTCAGTTCGATGGTTTCCGTATATAAATACTATAAGTTCTTTTCAAACCAAGCAACCAGTGTGATTTATTTAATGTGTGTGCTTAGCCTGGACAGTGTCACAGTTTATCATCACATTTGTGGGCACACAGGTGTGTACTGCATAGATGTGATTTACTGCAGTTTACTTTTAGTAATATTTAGTTTTTCAATTATAATAACATCTATATATAGTTACGTATAACATATTAACATTTGTGGGATTTTGTACACAGATAACTGTGGAACATTTGATGTCAAAACCTTATGTCAGAAACAACAATCCAGCTTTAATCATGTAAGTTTAGTAATACTCAACACACTAAACATGACTCCCTTAATATGAAATTTGCCTGATACACTTTTGTTTGTTCCTGTCAATTTTAAAGTCTCAAAATTATAAATATTCAAAGGAAAGGAAGCCTGGATTCATTGGGGATGTCAGTATGTTAAGTCCCCCCACTTACTATTGAATCTGATATCTTAAGTTTTTATCCCCAAGTCGGTTCTGCTTTTTGGAAAAAATGCACCGACCGAGGCTCCTTTACTATGCGACCACTAGAGTTATTTCTACTGTTTGTTAGTCGATTATTTAGAAATCATATCCCTCTGCCTGCTATCCTCCCCTCTGCCTATTTACAGACACAGCTATTCATTTAATTGCTTACCACCCGGGCTGGTGCACCTGTTAGGAGAAAACCGCACCAGCCCGGGGTACCTGCAGCGAGCGCTTCCTTCTGTTGTCAAAATCCCTGGGTCGGCGCATGCACA
This sequence comes from Xenopus tropicalis, assembly GCF_000004195.4. Taxonomy (NCBI): domain Eukaryota; kingdom Metazoa; phylum Chordata; class Amphibia; order Anura; family Pipidae; genus Xenopus; species Xenopus tropicalis. The sequence continues at coordinate 119,508,480 of NC_030678.2, read as the reverse complement.
GTAGAAGGAAGAGGAGACCACGCTCACAGCTACTCCAGGCTGGTACGGTTTTCTCCTAACGGGCACCAGCGATAAAAGTCACTTTTCTGGCACCCCCAAGTGCCTTTCCTTCTCCTTTAAAATGATTAAAACATATGCTGATACAACAAATGATATCCATATTCAAGTGCAGAGAAATCTTACACAGTATTTACGTTTAAGAGCTGTGAGACCTGTGGTTTGTGATATACTGCCTTAGATGGGTGCAGTATTTCAGCTTAGCATGTTTCTTTAATAGTTTGTTGGGTTTTTTTTGTTTTTTTTTAAAACTATACCCAGCCCTGTAATGTGAAAAAGAAGTCCATGGCCTCTAAGAACAAACGGATCATTCAGTGCTATCGAAAATCAAATTCTGAATGTGCAGGCCACCTAGTGCCTAAGCTCCAGGAAACAGAGACGTTCAGAGAACTTGCTGAAAAACTGCAATATGCACTAAAATGGTGCAAACGTAGAAAGTTGCTGCCAGAAGTCTTGTTCTTCCGGAAAAAATGTCTCCGAGCAAACAGACTCAAACATGTTGAATTGCTCGGCTACAGGTATGTAAAGGGGCTCTTTCAAATTTTAACAACAAAAACTACAATTGTAGGTCGCTGCTTTTACTGTGCTGCCTTTGCTTAGCTAAGAATTAGGGTTCTGCATTGGAGCTTTGCCAAAATATTGATTTGCAAACATGGGTTTGCTGTGCACAAATAATTTTTTTAGAAGCATTCCAGTCATCTTCGTGAATCAGCACACTGTGGTGCAAAGATGGAGGTCGGATGCAGAACAAACGTGGGACTCAGTTATAAACACTGGACAAAAACTGATAGCAGCCTATCTGTGATTTTTTTTTATTTTGCAAGACGTAGGTAGAACAATGAAAGGCCACATTTGATTGATTGCCAGTGGTAGCTGCCCAGGTGCAGATTTGACCAGTGTTTATAAATGATCCTATAGCAGAGGGCACATAATAGGGCCCTAATACATTTACGTATCTATACATAAGCAGTCCATTGTAAAATGTGCAAAGGATGCTTATTTTTTCCTGAGGTTCTTAAGTAAGTGGATGGTCCTCCCTGGCCAAATGCTGAAAGAGCTAAGACCCACCTTTTTTATATGATATGAAACTTTTCACTGCTAAATGTGACTATTATTATTAAGTTATTTATTAATTTGTTAAAGTTAGCTCAGTACTTTCTCCCTTTTTTTCTTCTTTTAAGCCTGCAAAAGAAATTGCGTTGTTTTAAAAAGTCTGTCTGTCAAAGCTTGTGTCAAGGAAATCTAAGGCGAAATCATCACATGCCTAGTTTGAGAATACCAAGACTCAAGTGGACTGTTAAACATAAGGTCACTTGCCGAAGGAAGAGAAAACGTCTGAATGCTCTGAACCATCCCATTATTTATTCTGAATCTGGAGTTGAAAGGACCCATCATAAAAATGCTTCAATTTGTTTAGATCTGAACCTTGGTGCTCAAGAAGTGTCAACAGCTACCACAGATGTTCTTTTGGCATCAGGTCATATAACGGCCAATGACAAGTCTGAATCTTTAAGTGTACCTTTGTGCTTGGAAACTAAGATAATCACAGATGACATAGATGATATATTCTCATCAATTGGTGTTTAAAGGAAAACTATACCCCCAAACAGTGTAGGTCTCTCTAAAAATGTATTGCATAAACAAGTTCATGTAAAATCCTGCTTCATCTAAATAAACCATTTTCATATAAATATACTCTTTTAGTAGTATGTTCTATTGGGTAATTCTAAATAGAAAATTGCCATTTAAGAATTAATGTGAATTAAGGATTCACAGTGCATACAAACAAGCCAAGGCACACATACATGCTGGCTCAAATCAGCCAATTAATGGACAGAGTTCTGCCTTTTGCTTCCACACTACTTCCTGTTACAGTTAGAGCTACATTACTTGCTGTAAGGTGATCTCAGAGGGAGCACACAGCCCATCACAAAATGGTGGCTCAAGGGAAAGGATGTAAAAGGGCAATATTTACTGATATATATTCCAGTTTGGCGAGATTCTTTAATAGGTCACTTAACATAATATGAACTTTTTGTCTGTTAAGTATTCATTCTGGGAGTATAGTTTACCTTTAAAGGAGAACTACACCCCCTCCAGGTATAAAAGACCCCTTAACTAGCCTGCTTCGACCCCCCTCATGTCTCCTTTCTCACATAGTCTATCCGTTCAATCGAAAATGCTTCGGGGTCTCCCAGCCAATACGGACCCTGCTTGAGCTCAGCAAATCAGCAGTGAGACCCGAAGCATTTCCGATTGAACAGAAGATGATGCTCAGGTATGCTTTATGTTGCATTTTTCTATAGGGCTAGTTTTTAAATTTCTCGACAAGCAGCCGATAAGCAGAACAATGGGAAGGTAGCAAGATAACAGCTACCTGACACCTGCATTACTAAAAGTGGTAGATATCAGAATAGCACTCAATAATAAAAATCAGGTCCGGCTCATGACTCTTCCAGTTACAGTGGAGGAAATAATTATTTGACCCCTCACTGATTTTGTAAGTTTGTCCAATGACAAAGAAATGAAAAGTCTCAGAACAGTATCATTTCAATGGTAGGTTTATTTTAACAGTGGCAGATAGCACATCAAAAGGAAAATCGAAAAAATAACTTTAAATAAAAGATAGCAACTGATTTGCATTTCATTGAGTGAAATAAGTTTTTGAACCCCTACCAACCATTAAGAGTTCTGGCTCCCACAGAGTGGTTAGACACTTCTACTCAATTAGTCAACCTCATTAAGGACACCTGTCTTAACTAGTCACCTGTATAAAAGACACCTGTCCACAGAATCAATCAATCAAGCAGACTCCAAACTCTCCAACATGGGAAAGACCAAAGAGCTGTCCAAGGATGTCAGAGACAAAATTGTAGACCTGCACAAGGCTGGAATGGGCTACAAAACCATTAGAAGAGAAGGTGACAACTGTTGGTGCGATTGTTCGAAAATGGAAGGAGCACAAAATGACCATCAATCGACCTCGCTCTGGGGCTCCACGCAAGATCTCACCTCGTGGGGTGTCAATGATTCTGAGAAAGGTGAAAAAGCATCCTAGAACTACACGGGAGGAGTTAGTTAATGACCTCAAATTAGCAGGGACCGCAGTCACCAAGAAAACCATTGGAAACACATTACACCGCAATGGATTAAAATCCTGCAGGGCTCGCAAGGTCCCCCTGCTCAAGAAGGCACATGTGCAGGCCCGTCTGAAGTTTGCCAATGAACACCTGAATGATTCTGTGAGTGACTGGGAGAAGGTGCTGTGGTCTGATGAGACCAAAATAGAGCTCTTTGGCATTAACTCAACTCGCTGTGTTTGGAGGAAGAAAAATGCTGCCTATGACCCCCAAAACACCGTCCCCACCATCAAGCATGGGGGTGGAAACATTTTGCTTTGGGGGTGTTTTTCTGCTAAGGGCACAGGACAACTTATTCGCATTAACGGGAAAATGGACGGAGCCATGTATCGTGAAATCCTGAACGACAACCTCCTTCCCTCTGCCAGGAAACTGAAAATGGGTCGTGGATGGGTGTTCCAGCACGACAATGACCCAAAACATACAGCAAAGGCAACAAAGGAGTGGCTCAAGAAGAAGCACATTAAGGTCATGGAGTGGCCTAGTCAGTCTCCGGACCTTAATCCAATAGAAACCTATGGAGGGAGCTCAAGCTTAGAGTTGCACAGAGACAGCCTCGAAACCTTTGGGATTTAGAGATGATCTGCCAAGAGGAGTGGGACCAACATTCCTCCTAAAATGTGCGCAAACTTGGTCATCAATTACAAGAAACGTTTGACCTCTGTGCTTGTAAACAAGGGTTTTTCCACTAAGTATTAAGTCTTTTTTTGTTAGAGGGTTCAAAAACTTATTTCACTCAATGAAATGCAAATCAGTTGCTATCTTTTATTTAAAGTTATTTTTTCGATTTTCCTTTTGATGTGCTATCTGCCACTGTTAAAATAAACCTACCATTGAAATGATACTGTTCTGAGACTTTTCATTTCTTTGTCATTGGACAAACTTACAAAATCAGTGAGGGGTCAAATAATTATTTCCTCCACTGTACATGGGAGTAGGAGAAACAATGGATTATCTGAAAGCAGTTCTGAGGTGTAGTGCTGGCTCCTTCTGAATGCTCAGAGTCAGGCACAATGCACTGAGATGGCTGCCTACACACCAATATTACAGCTTATATATATATATATATATATATATATATATGTGTGTACTGAGGTAAACTATCATCTTCTGAATCATTTTGTGATTATGATTAACGTGTGCTTTGTTTATCAACATTTTCATGTGCTAAAATATTTGGCATACTAAGTAATGAATTAAAATAGAACTTTCATTTTTTATTGTGATGGTGAATATTAAAGCAGATTTGTAATTTACTTTACAATTATGAAGCTTTACATATGTTTAATTTGCTAGCCTGAAGTTTCCTTGCAAGGCAACGTACAAGAGCTACTTCTGAAAGCCAAAGTGGTGCATGTAGTATTTCCACTGGAAATAATGTAAATGTAGAGGAGATTAATCATGGGCGACTAATCTCCACGTGTCCCATCACCAAAAGACCAGGATTTTGAATCCAGTTTGCTTTTCATTTTCCTATAAGTCTTATCACTTTATCATGTCTCCTAACTTGAAATCACTGGACATGTGCAAACAGGAGCATGAGAAAGGCCTTCATCCAAATAAAAAAGTGCAAGAGCTGTACAACAACAGAACAACAAGAACAGGCTGCCTATCTTGTGTTTGTAACTAGCTGGTAATGGTGGTTTTAAAATGGCATGTCATCAGAAATTATGGCGTTATATATGTGTGTGCTCAAAAAGCTGTCAGTACTCACTGGACTTAACTGAATTGATTTATTTGCACAAGAAGGAGAACTTTAATTAAAAATCAGCTTGCCTGACTACAGGTATCAGGCATAAAAGAACACAATAATGCACTCATCAGGTCATACAAAAGAGAAACAATACAAAGTTTTGGTAACAGAGTGACCTTCCTCAGGAGGAACAAAGACATTTGAATCTTAAGTAAAAGGACCAGTTTAGGTTAAAAGCAAACATTCTGCAAGTGTGTAATGTCGAAAAAATACATGTTATACAAGTCAAGCAGATAGAGCAGTAAGGCATTCAGCAAATTGTCAACTTTTTTTTTTGCAAGATTAGATGAACGTATCTTAGCAGAAGTCACCATATAAGGTTTTATGAACAGTAGAGACAGTGAATGCAACAATTTGATTGGTTGCCATGAGTTACTGACAATGGGCAAATTTGACCTTTGTTTATAAATAACCCCCAGTGTCTTAGAACCTTTGTTAGTAGAACTTGTGCAAGCTATTGTGGAACTACAACTCACTTTGCCACATTGTGTGGCCACCTAGACAACTTGTTAGATCGTCTGGACTAAAGCTGGCCATACATGTGGCGATCTGACGATGTTTCGTGCGACCATCGGTCGCACGAAACATCGTCAGATCCGCCACACACAGTCAGGGCTGAAACAGCAGATAAGGAGGTAGAAACAATCGGATTTCTACCTCCTGCCGATTCAGCCCTGACGGCAGATTTTGGTCAGGCGCCTTCTATGGCGCCCGATCAAAATTTTCTAACCTGCCTGATTGTCGAGTCGTCCGATATCAGCAGCTTCCTGCGATAACGGTCGACTCGCCGACATGCCATACATGCACCGAATATCGTACGAAACGAGGTTTCGTACGATAGTATCGGTGCGTGTATGGCCAGCTTTACTCAATCTCTGCAATGTGCATGACTGGCACATTGACATATGGTTTCCTGTACTACCTCTGTGTTATTTGAATGTTTTGACAATTCTGCCATCACCCCAAGAAGCTAATATCTAATGCATAGCACTTTCTGTTCAAAACACCCTGGACTCCAAACATTTTGCAGTCAGATTGCTTGCTTTTTCCTGAAGCACTTGGCACTCAAGCTGCTGTAGGCTCAAAAATATGGCAGTAGAAATTTTAAAACAAGATCAGTATACCCTTAGCATTTATTTCTTGGTTAACATAAGCAAAACACAATCATCTCCATGCAATCATTACATTTCTTTCTGCTCACCCCAACTTGTGCTTCACAACTTTTTATTTGTTTTGTTCCTTTCTAGTGCCGACACAGTTTCACAGCACTTTACAGAGATTGTTTATTGCAAAGTATGCCAGTTATTACTTTCATTCCCAGGGAGGTTTATTGGTTCTTAATTGGCAACTATTCCTCCACCCCACTTTGCATTTGTTTAATGGATATTAGGTAAATGTAATTAGTTTTTATTATTCCCCCCAGCTTTTATTGTAAAATGTATTTCATTTGAATTGAAAGTAGAACACTAAAGGCTTATGTTATCACATGTATACTGTATTGTACTGCCCCTACGCCTTTACTTTTCAGCAGGTCAGAGAATTTAATTCTGTATTGTGGCCTTGCAATTTTTATTATACATTACTGCACATTTTAAGTAAATTGCAATGTGGGTGAAATGGCAGCATGATACTGCTACAATGTTACAACATAATCTAAAAGTTCAGAATAATTTATCCTTTATAATGTTGTATAATATGGGTTTGGCAGGATGAGATGACCATAATGATAGGAGAAAGTGAAATTTTGCCCTTTGATTGTGTGTGCATTTTTTTTCTAGGTGTGCTTTATTGCTTTGGGATGTGCATCATTTAGTTCTAAGAAATGAAAGATTGGGAGACTGATAAATCTAGGTAAAATCCATCATTGCCAGATAATTCAGAACTTGGACTTTCTGTAGGATACTGGAAGGGGTAAATAGGCAACTTAGTTTCTGGCTTCAGTTACAGGTAAATGACCATTATTGATACAACTCATTGGCTGTATTTATTAAAGAAGAATATTGCATTACAGTAACTCTTGGATAGGCTCGAACTTCTGACACTTGCTTCTCAGCTGATGCCTGTCTTAAACCTAGCACATAACCTTTCCATTCTTAAATGTGCAAGACACCAATAGATTGCTTTAATGGTACAACAGGTTGCTCACACATGGTGTCAGGCAGAAAAATTACAAAATCTACTATGGTACTAACTAAACAGTAAAACACTCCTCCTTGCTTAGCAGCCCATGGACTGCCACTGCCCCTGCCCCACACACAAACATGCAAGTCTTTGTTACACACGGTTGGACATCACAATGGTGCAGTAGAACAGTTCTGCAGGCATTGCATTCCCTCTCATAAATGTTTTTTGCAAGTTCATGGTTTGATATATTGTTACTTTATTAGCTATCATGTATATACAGTATAGTCAAAAAGAAAACAAAGCTTGCCATAATACATAATAAACAATGGTGTCTAGTTACAGACATTATTAACATAATATATTATATTAGAAAGCACTTTAAATGGGTAAAATAAGGCTTTTATTAAAAATATGGGACACTAGAATAAAATAAAAAATAACTGGTTTGCTTAAATGCCTTTATTTAAATCTGTGCCTGTGATCAGTGACACCACAACAGTTGCTTTTAAAGTTAACTTTGGTGCATTTTGCAAAAGACATGAACCAACTAATGCAGCAGCTCCTTCTGCTTTCCTTCCATACACTGTTATTAAAGGCCCCCTTTCATTCAATTACTGCTTTGGAATTTGTCATTGGCGTAACTTATTTAGGGGAAGGTTTTTCAAAATGTGAGATTAGAGCTCCCACTTTCTATATTCATTCCAATTGGAGTTTTAAAAGCATATTTATCAAAGGGTGAAAGATAGAGCTCACCATTTGATTAATACACTTCTAACAATGCCACAGGAACAAATAGAAAGCTGGATATTTATTTTGTGGTCAGCTCTAATTTTACATTTTTATAAACAAACCCCTTAGTGTATAGGGACTCATGGCTACTAATAAAAGCAGCTTGTCTTTTGAGGTAACTGTATATGAGGTAACCGATTTAGGATGTGTCCCAACATTGCCACACTTCTTCCTTTACCCAGTAGCCCAATGCTGGACCCACTTATCTCTTAGTTCTGGAACAGCTCTCTTCTTGGATTGACCTTGTGTTGTGCCTCCCCTAGTAATAAGGGAACCAATGTGCATATTCACTGGGTAAACATAAGGCCCTTGACTTGGGGTGGCATTTGCAAGAGAAAGAAGTGATGCAAATAAGCCCAAAGTGAAGCAGGTTTTAGAGTGAAAATCTGTTTCTAGCTGACAAGATTATACAATGGCTTTATAAATGTAAAAAAGGTATTGCTGATGCACTTTTTACACATCTACATAAATATCAAAGTATTTAAAAACACTAGCACATAGTAAAATGCTTTATATTACACAGCCTCCTGGTTGGTTTTCTCTCTCTCACCATTTCAATTCACTTCTCTCTTATATTGTCCATTTGGCACCCAGGTTGGTATAATGCCATCTCACTTGGTTGTTTTCTCATCTAGATTAAATCCACTGTTTGTTACAGCATAGGGTGACTCAAGTGTGTTTTCTGGCTCTGGTTTTTTACCACAAGTCCTTAAATATATTCTGTAAACTGGGAACAAATTGAAATTTGTGAATAAAATGTAATTAAATGTACTCTTGTTTTGTGCATTGTTATTGCATTTGTATATTTCATGCAACAGTTGCTTTTTCTTTGCCATGCAAGTCTACAAGCACACACCACACACCCATTTACTGGTAATTTCAAATTAGTATTTTTGGCAGCAACAACTCAAGTTGCCAAAATTGTGCTTGCTCAGCACTCCATCTAAGAACATACTGTCAAATGGCAGCATATTAGTAATCATACATTGCTACCTTGGGCTCCTTGCCTCAGTTCCAGCTAGGGCACTGTCTGCAAAGAAACTGGATGTTCCTCCCAAGCCTGTGTGGGTGTAAGGCTCTGCTGGGGTTTGAACTTGGGACTTGCTGGTTGCTCTTCTTAACCACTGGTCCTGGAGAGCAGTCGGCAAGCATTCATTTCCCACTCATGCTTCTTTTTACCTTGATCCCAAGCCTAGTTATTTCACATCCTACTTCAACCATATTGGTGGGTTTAGGGTCAGCCAGTCAGGGCTGACCCAGCCTTTGTCACATTCTGTGCCTGAACATTGGCCTATGCAAATGAGCACTGATGATTGCTCCTAACTCTTGTTGCCTTTCCTGGCCTTCTTCTAAGCACTGCGGCTTGTCCCTAGCTTGGTTCCTGCTCTCGCTCTACCTCTCAATCTGCTCCTGTTCTTGTTCCTGTCCTGTTCTTGTTCTATCCTTGTTCTTTGCTCCAGTGCTGTTCTAGTCTTCACCTGCTCTGTCCTGTCCTAGTCTTCGCCTGCTCTGTCCTGCTCCTGTCCTAGTCATCATCTGTTCCATCCTGCTCCTGTCCTAGTCTTCGTCTGCCAAATCCTGCTCCTGCCCTGATCTTCATCCACTCCGTCCTGCTCTGTCCCAGCATCTTCGTCCACTACGTCTTCGCTCCTGACTGTCCCAGATCCTACATCCTCTCCGCCCTTCTCATCCTGTTCCTACATTCCTGTGTCTCCTGTTAGTACCTGCCTAGTCTGTTGGCACAGTATTACTCATCGCCTGAAGAACTCCTTCTCCTTAGCACACCCTACCATTTCCTTTACAATGGGTTTCATCGGGGTATTTTGGTTTACTTCCACTTCAAGAACAAGATGGCTAACTGGCTGGATTTGTATATAAGAGACACTTTAAATCTCTGTAAAGAGCTTCAGAATATGTTGGTTCTGTATAAATGAAGGATAATAATAAAAATGATAATCTGCACATCCTTTTGATGGCCAAAGCATTGCTATTTTTTGTAAAAATCATATTTTTGGATATTGTTGTAGGCTTGTTTCTTCATTCTTTGGAGTATGCAAAATATATCTAGGATTTTATTTATTTACTCTTGCATTCTGCTGTAAGAATATAGTGCCTGTGAATAGTACATCTAGAACTAACCTGAGAACCTTTTAAAATAATAATCTTAAAATAGGACACAACATAACATATGCTGCTGTTCAGGCATTCTTCATAAACCTATTTGCAAACATATATGCAAAAAGTGTTGACAAGACAGACTAATGATTTCATGCAATGAATGTTTTTACACTGGTTGATATTGCAAACTTACCTATTAAAAGTATAATTGCTATCAGAAGTTGGAAAATACTGTAGATAAGTGGGAATGTAAAAATAAGACCAAGCTGTTCTGGTGTAAATGAGAGCTGTACAATAGTGGAACAGAGCTGAGTGTTTTGCATCCCTGTTTCGAGAGCCACTGTGCGACATCTAAAGAACAAAAAGGAATTCTTTTAATTTTTCTGTTCTGACAAAGCTCAGTGTTGAACAATCTGTAATGCATTAACTAAACCAGTATTTGTGAAAAATAAGAAATGAGGCACTCTGACTTGTTTTGGGCATCCTGGGATCTCCCCCTTCTTATCACTCTGTATAGTGCAAAGTGGGCATTGTCATTGATTTGACTTTTTATCTTTCTCTTTTCATTTATGCATGACATTTGGAACCTAATCTGTAGTTTTTATGGGTATTTTTTTGACTTGATTATTCATCATTATTTTGTGCAGTGATATTCACCATAAAACTTATGCGTGTAGAAGTAGTGACTGACAACTGCAATTAACTTTAATTGGAATATTTATCATATGGAGAAGTTCCTTGACCAGTTGCTCCAAGAACAACTTTGGTCTGTGAAATAGTTTCTGCAGTTTTTCAGCCTTAGATAAATATTTCCAATTTTTACTCCTGTGAGAAGAGTTTCAACCTTCTATGTTGTATATTAAAAAGTACTAAGATGTGTTTCTAAGTCTGGAAATCTATAGATATATACTCCTGCATACTCTTTTATATAGATTTACATATAATTATATATTATTTATACTTTTAATTATATGCATCAGTACATACCTGCTTGGAGTCAAATTGGATATGTAAGCTAATGTAAACCCCACTGTATAGCCAATAGCAGGAAAAATAGTCCCCAATATCCACAACTTTGGATCAATTGTCCAGGACCCCCTGTAGAGAACTCCACCAATCACAGCTACAAGAACTATGAGAATGCCTCCCACAATAGAACCAACCTAAAAAACAAAATAACAGTTCTGAAATACTTTCTTTATTCCGGAAGATTTATTTATAAATTTAAAGCTTTTTTTTTAGGCATTACTTCTTGTATTTGTAAGTGGTTGTATTTTTGTATGTAATTACAAAATGTAATGTTTGTATGTTTTACATATGCTTAGGGGTGCTGTATCTACTGAATTTGATCTGATGCTATTAGTATTGATGGCTAGTTAACTCTACACGTGAAGGTTAACAAGGTCCAGGACCTGATCTTATTTACCCCAGGGTACTAAAAGAGCTCAGCTCTGTGTTTGCAAAACCACTTACCACTAACCACTTTACTCGATCTTCCAGATTTTTTGATGTCTGGCATGGTACAAAGAGGTTTGATAAATAGCTAATGTGGTGCCATTATTCAAATAGGGACTCAGTTCTCAGCCTGAAAACTATAGGCCTATTAGATCTACCTATGACATCTATGGTAATAAAGCCTTTTGAGGGAGTAATATGTGACAAAATACTGTTATACATTTCAAAGTACAGTACTGTGAGCTTGTGCCATCATGGTTTATATGCAATAGTGCAAGTGAATGTGATCTACTTAAACTTTGCTAAAGCATTTAATATAGTACCATTGAGGTTACTGATTAAATTAAGGATTATTGGCCTAGAACATAATATTTGTACTTGGAAAGAGAACTGGCTGAAGGATAGATTACAGAGGTTGGTGGTAAATGGAACATATTCTAATTGTACCAGTGTTGTTAGTGGAGTACCACCCACAGAGGTCTGCCTTGGTCATTTGCTTTTAATTTGTTTGTTTTTTTATTGACATTGAGGTTGGCATTGTTTTGTTTTTTTGCTGGTGATTAAAAATCTTGTAGAACTATAAGTTCCATTCAGGATGTTGCTGTTTTGTGGAGAGATTTCACTAAAATGGAGAACTGGGCAACAAATTCGCAAATGGTAAAAATAACATAAATGCTAGTTCTGCACTAAATGGTACTGCACTGGGGGAATTTTTAATTGAAAAGGAATGAGGGTTTTTTTAAAGGGGGTTTTTTTATGGTGTAATTTTTATTTTTAAATGGCACATAGCAAATAATTCACTCTACCATTGATAATTTTATTATTAAAATTTTCTTTGTTTTTTCTAGTTGTAATATTGGTGTGTAGGCAGCCTTCTCAGTGCATTATGCCAAGTCTGAGATTTTAGAAGGAGTCAGCGCTACACAATAGAACTGCTTTCAGATAACCTATAGTTTCTCCTACTCCATGTAACTGAAGGAGTCCCAAGCCCCACTTGGATTTTTACTTTTGAGTGCTATTCTGTGTCTATGTATTTATTAGAGAAATATATTTGTACAAGGCAATAAATATAACTTTGAATATTTTATACTACATTTTAGAATAGTATTTTAATTATAAACAGTTCATTAGTTACTGTAATGGACATTTAATTTGGCATAAACACAACAAATAATTAAAACTTACATTACCTTAAGTATTTTCTTAGCCTTTTCAGGCCACTTATAGTTAACAAACATCCCTACTGCAACAGGAACAACTAGAGTTGCCAAGGAAATCCCTAAAAGAGAAAGGAAAGACCTTAACAAAACTGTATTCTCAAAATGTATTCATGATGATATATGTAGTAAGAACTACATTTTGCAGCATCACCGACCATCAATAGCAATCCACTGAAATCTGGTTAACAGAAAATAATGTATATGACATAAAATATCTCTGTATTTCCCCCTCTATCCCAAACACTGGTCTTAAGTATTGACAATTGCTACTCATAGGGGCGTATTTATTATGCTGTGTAAAACTAATTCGCAGAAAAAACGGAGTAAAAAGCTGTGTAAAATAAATGGAAAAGATCGCCATCTGAACGCCGGATATTACGCCATTATTTCCCATAAGTTCCGGTGGAAGAAAAAACGCGTAAAACAATTATGTCTATTTTACGCCATTTTTACACGGCGAAGCCTGGCGATGTGTGGCGAATTTTCTTGCCGTTTTTTACACAGCATAATAAATATGCCCCTTAATTTTCTTGCCCTTTACTCAGCTAACTCCAAGTCCATTTTACCTGTCATATATTTTTCTTCTTTAGTTTTTCATCTATTGCCAACATTATTATCTGCAATATGGAAGCTGTTCATTTTTACTTATACTTTCTATTCCCTGTGCCTTTTCTGCATCCTCTTTCACCCTGCTGCTGCTATCTTCTCTTTTAACTCATTCAGTTATTTTTTTTTCCATATATTTAACTGTCTAATTTCTTCTTCTGTGTTTGTATAACCCAGGTCACTCTAGATTCCCAAACCATGGCAGTATACCCTATAGTAGTTGGTGTATCTGTGGGTCCTGTCTGAAGGTCAGGTCTGAAGAAGTGTATACTGCAGGAACAAGTTATTTTTGTATATCTGTATATTGGCTAAGTGGAAGAACTACTCAGACTAGCTATTGGCATTCAATTCTGTTTTCAGTTACCAACTAATAAGAATAGCATTTGACAACCTGTTTTAGTACTATAGTATCTTTGAGGAGGTAGAGTAAATGCAGAGTAAAGGCAACTGGCATCAATCCCCACCAATGGCTGTGTCACACAAGAGGGAAGTAGATGGTTGGTTAGATTAGTTGCTAGTATTACTGGAGATAGTTTACTATTTATTATTTGCTATTTATCTCCTCTGCTTTTCTGTACAGGTATGGGATGCTTTATCCGGAAGCCTGTTATCCAAAAAGCTCAGATTTCTGGGTCTCTCCTAGACTCCATTAATCAAATAATTCACATTTGTTCGAATGAGTTCCCTTTTCTCTGTAATAAAAACACAGTACATTGATCTCAACTATGATTTAATTAATGCTTATTGGAGGCAAAACAATTCTATTGGCTTGAAATTATTTTTTTTCTTCTTTTTTTAGGTTCTGAGCTTTCTGGATAACAGGTCCCATACCTGTACTTATATTGGTTCTGATTGCAGCTGATTCATTAGTACTTACAGTAGTTGTAGGGGCCAGTACTTTTAATTTTTCTACACTGCACAGAATATACAGTGTATAAAGCAGTCTCAAATTATGCATACTGCATAAGTAACATGGTATGGTTGAAATATGGTATAAATGTGCATTAATACCAGTGCAGATTTAGTATGATATTGCATGTACTTTCCTTTCCATTTATCGTTAGCCATATTATTGTAATGGTTTGTAGTGTTTCTCATGACTTTTTTTGAATTAATGGTTGTTGCAAAGTTGCTTAGTGTTACATTTTCTTTCATTATACAAAAAGTTTTTGGTTGGAAACCCCTTTAAAGTTATCCACTAAACTGGTAATACATTGCCCATGAAAATTTTCCAAAGCAATCTAATCAGTATGCCTGAAAGGGATCCTATTCCAAAAGCATTTAATTTACCGCATCCAATAGCCTTCAAATTGCATTAATCAGTTGTAATAATAAAACCCTTATTCTGTTTATCACCGAAACTTGATTTGTTTCACTGCATTTTACAAAGTCATTGCACGCTGCCCTCAGAAATAGCTACCTAAGTAACAGTGCTGAAGTATGTGATTACACTGCAGATTTTCAAGGAAATTTCATTTTAAAAGGATATTTTCCAAGTCAATAAGTTTACTAGAGTCAAGGAGCAAATTAAACAGTTAAGTATGAGTTGGTAAATATATTACAAGTGTAGACGCATCCAGTTATATTGCATACAAGTGAATTAATCCTACTATATATACATTATGAGACACATTATCTATATTACATTTTTTTAGCAGTTGCATGTCTATAACACAATTGAAACCATTCAAATTTTAAACAAAAGTAAGTTTGTTAGCTATGTATAAATATATAAGGGGTTTCATATAATAACCTCTCTAATGCTTTATTTACCAGTAGGTCTTTCCAACGGACACAAGGGCACCCACTCCGTTTAGAAGAAGGGAGGTTCCATTTAAATATTCGGAAAGGATTTTTTACTGTGAGAGCTGTGAGGTATTTGGAATTCCCTCCCCGAATCAGTCGTGCTGGCTGATACATTATATAGCTTTAAGAAGGGGTTGGATGGATTCTTAGCAAGTGAGGGAATACAGGCGTATGGGAGATAGCTCTTAGTACAAGTTAATCCAGGGACTGGTTTGATTGCCATCTTGGAGTCAGGAAGGAATTTTTTCCTTTTTTAGAGAGGCTTCAGATGGGGTTTTTTGCCTTTCTCTGTATCAACTAGAAGTAAGGCAGGTTATATATAGGCATTATGGTTGAAGGTGATGGACGTACATCTTTTTTCAACCCAACTTACTATGTATAAAGATCATATTATTTTAGAGTTAATGTCAGATTGTTTTTTGTTTGACCTAATGGACTGAGGAGAATTATTACTAGTGTTGCTACATAGACATGTTTATGTTTAACTATTCTGGTCTGTTATCATTTAGATTTTTTCTGTGGCACTTGCTAAACCAAAGCAATTTTTATCTGTTTGATGAAACCCTGTATGTGTGGGGAAATTGAAACAGCTGTTTATTAAGGTCTAGTACACTATAATGACCAATTAGCAGTTAACATTTTTGGTCTGGTACAGTCTGACTAGTGGAACCAAACATATGACTTGTTGTTAAGGGTTACTACACCTAGGCAGATTTCGCCCTTTTAGAAAATTCACCCACTGTTTTTCACTGGTCATTGGTCCATAAAGAACATTATTGTTAATTGATTCCACTGAAAGACAAATGAAGTGTGGTATGAGGGATCATATTTAGGATTGGCTGCTGGGGTAAGTGACACCCAAAAAATATGATTTTAAAGCGCAGAGTGAAGAAGAAGGCAAAACAATTAAAAAAACTTGAAAATAAAGGAAGACCATTTGAAAAGTTGAAAACAATAGGCTTTTCTATAGTAAACTAAAAGTTAAAGAGATACTGACATGAGAAATGAAACCCTCTTTAAATCTATCATAACCCTGTCTTTGACAAGTTTTATAATTTTGCCATGAAATTATTTGCCCAATGCTTTTACATTGCCTATCAGACATCCCATGTTCTTCTATGAGGAGGCTGCCATATTTGTGCAGCAGTAGGCTGTTAGCATTAGAAGCTACAACTGACAGGCTGAGAAGGGACAGTCACGTTAGCAAAACAGTCAGGTTTAGGAACTAACAATTACAATTACAGAAGCCGACCTATCAGTGAAAAATGATCAACACGACCTATAGGTAACTTTTTATGTAGATTCATAATTTAAAAAGTATTTTTTTTCATGTCAGTATCACTTTAAAGGAGAGTTTATTGGCAATAGATTAGCCACAATAGTGCAAACTAGGACTCTATATTTATTCTGTAGAATGCTTTGCCATGCCTGAGTAAACAGCTGTAGAAGCTCCCTTTGTTTGTTTAAGATAGCAGCTGCCATCTTAACTTGGACTGAGTTCATTGACTGCATCTCTCCTGCTGTCTGTATTTCTCGCTGTTAAGGGAAGGGGAGAGAAGGAGAGGGAGAAAGCTGGGCAGGCTCGTACCATGCCCTGAAAGGTTTGAGCTGAGAGAAGGATGTCTGACACAGAAGCTCATTTACACTGAATAGAAGAAATGGAAGGCAGAGCTTCTTTTTACAGAGGACTTTTTACAGAGCAGCAAATACAGGTATTTACATAGACCTTTCTGATAAAGCTTACTCAGTTTTAACCTTTCCTTCTCCTTTGATCTAAAGTAACCCACTCCTTGTAATAGACTTTAAAGTCCTTCATTCCTCTGCACCTCTTCACTTTTGTCTCCATACATTGCTGGGCAACTCTTTTTTTCAGATCCTTTCAGAGCCAATGTTTGTTCACTCCACCCACTGCTTTATATCACCTTAAAACTTTTAAATAACCTCTGGAATTTTGTGGAATCGCAAGTTTAAAATGACATTATCAGTTTATATTTTCTATCATTCTATCAATTGTATCTTGATTTCATTTACTACTACTACTACTATTCATCTTCTTGGGGAGTAGATAAATACTATGGGGACAGAAAGTATTGCAAACAATTATTTTGTTTATTACTTACCTATGCTGTCATAAGGAATTATTATGGCACTTGAATCAACCCATTTTTTGGTGTACAGAAAGAGACACAAAGGCATCATACCCAATGCAAGCAGTGTGGAACATGTTGTCATACTTAAACTGCAAATCAACCAGAGTAGATTTTGTTAAAAATATAAAGTGGTCCCCATATGTATTGTAAACATAGACATGAACATGTTCTGACATACAATATTATATATATTATTATATTATAATATAAAATAGTGTTTAATTAAATAATGCACTTTTTGTGGCAAATATGACTTTTCCTAGTGTGTTTTTTACTTTACTAAATCTCTAGTTTCAAATGGAGAATAAACTAAAAAGCAGATAAGGTGGAAGGTGGAAAGTTAAGGACAAAGTGGAATTGTGGGTTTTTTTTGCTTTGAAACTGCCCATAATTACTTACAAACTTACATGTAAATCTTACATTTTAGTACAGGTATGGGATCCCTTATCCGGAAATCCGTTATCCAGAAAGTTCCGAATTATGGAAAGCCCATCTCCCATAGACTCCATTATAAGCAAATAATTCAAATTTTTAAAAATTATTTCCTTTTTCTCTGTAATAATAAAACAGTATCTTGTAATTGATCCCAACTAGGATATAGTTAATCCTTATTGGAGGCAGAACAAGCCTATTGGGTTTATTGAATATTTAAATGATTTTAGCAGACTTAAGTTATGGAGATCCAAATTACGGAAAGATCCCTTATCCAGAAAACCCAGGTCCCAAGCATTCTGGATAACAGGTCCCACACCTGTACCAACACTAATATCAGAAAGAAATTCTAAAAATATAATACATTATCTCATAACTATTGCTGAAGTTTGTTTTTAAGAAATGTAGGGAAAATACACTGTACAGGAAGACAGTTTAAAAAGTAAAACTCAAAATAGCAAAACCACAAAAGTCACAGAAAAAAAAAATCTGTACATTTCCGCACTTTTTCAGTAGTATAATACTATTTTGTAAAGCCTGCCAAACATGATGCTATTTATTCAGGATAACCTGGTCATCAAAGGAACTGTGGAGTGTATTTTTTTACAAAAAACAGTGGGGATTAATCACTGACACTTTTCATGCAGAATGTGCATTTTTAATGAAGTAATGATAAATTCCGCTTATAAGTTGACTAACAGTGAGATCCCTTAAAACAAGGGAATCTTGTAGGCAGGTGGGAAACATTAATGTATCCATGTTTGTATTTGCATGCTGATAAAGACAAATGTCTTTACATTTTAAGTATAGCCTTTAGTAACATATTTAAGATAATAATGGTTAAATATATATTTTCTAATAATTTCATTATTTACAAAAAGAGTTTAAAAATAACTTATGCAAATGTTGTGCCTTACCTTAAATCCATATCTCCATCTATCCAGTATGTTAAGATATTGGAACCTGTTCCTCCCGGACAGCAGCCCATGATAAGAACCACCACAGCCTGAATAGGCAGAATGTTGAACGCAAGGGACAGTACAAAACCTGCTAGTGGCATTATTCCAAACTGACATAGAAATCCTACAACTATTCCCCAGGGGTGCCTTATATGACCCCAAAATTTTTGAAATTCCACACTGCAACCCAAGGAAAACATGACTAATGCCAATAAGGTTGTAATCACAGTACTAAGTGCGATATTCAGTATGTAATTAAAATTGTCAACAGGCTGCAGACAAGAGGTGCCACTGCAAATGGTGGCATTTGTAGGACAGGACTGCTCCATTGTAGGGTTTTTTTCCTTTGCTTGTGTGATGTTAGTAGATACCTTGTCGTGATATCATAGAGGTAGAAGTGTTCTATGCTTCTGTGTCGAGTTCCTTGGGAAAGAAAATGAATATTTTGGGGCTCCAAGCTCACCTGTATTTAAGTGACAAAAATCCAATAAAGATGAGATGCATTTTATGAGTTTATTCCCCTCTATGCTAGCCAACTGGCAGCACTGGAAGAACTAGTAAAGAAACAGGTGATAAAATTCCAAGAATACTACATTTTACTAGAAAAAAAAACTTTCAGCTTAATTATTTGTTAGACCTTTGCCAGTGTGGTTGTACACATAGACCTGAAATGTCTAAACGAGAAAGCCATAAATCTGTTCTGTTTTCTTTGGCAGCTTGTGCCTGATCTTCATTTGTCACATCTTTGGAACCATTTCTTTTTTATTTTTCTTTTCTATTTCCATATTACTAAATTCATTTTAGTGTTTAGTAGTTGCATAGTTTCAAGCCTCCTGTCTTAGTAGGATTAACAGAAAGATTTCTGAAGATGAGTAATAAAGGGGGTGAACCTTTATTAACATTAATAATTTGTATTAATTGACATTAATGACAAATATGAATACATATGCAGGATCAATGATTAAACCTTCTGATAGACTGTTAGTGAGCAATAACTTACATGCACACAAGTAATAATAGAATTAAATAGATTTACTTATCTTAGTATGATTATAGTTACAAGCATAGCCAGTTCTGCATCAATTCAGCACAATCGGGGAGCCCCACAACCTTTGGTGCAAGACCTTCAGGTTCCCAATAACCAAGCGATGATCCAAATGTCCCGGCACTCGTTCAGGAGTCCTAGGCGAAGCTGCTGAAACATGGTGGAGGCTCCATTTTATACCAGAGTTCTTAGCAAAACCCCCAACACCAAGTGCTGACTTGTGCAATATTATGTGCAAATTTTTGTCATGAACAAAAGATCTAACTATACAATTTATTAGCTTTGTAGCAGGCCTTATTTGTTTCTCAAATAAGTTGTACATAGAGTGTATTGTCTATATGCTGTCTGTTTATTCCAAGGATATTTGCTGGGTAACAATACCTGTGTTTATTGTTTACCCAGCAATATAAATAGAACAAAGACATAGTACATGGAACACTGGACAATAGCTGTCACAAAATCTGCTGCTTTTACTTGACTCAAACCTAAGATTTGATTCATATGTCAAAGCAGATGTATATATTGTAAATCATTATAAAATCAATAGAAAATCCACTGTGCTGCATTCCACCCCTTGATTTACAAAATATACTGATTTGATAATAATAACCAACAGTTTACAAATTGGTAAGTCCTCTAATACAGATAACATACAATGCTGCGTTCAATGCAATATATGCATTCACTGGTTGTCCCCATTACCCTAAACAAATAAACAATTAATGACTGTAATTCTGACTGAAGGACACTACATTTAACAAAAGATTAAACAAATCTCACCTGCATCCCAAGTCATAAAACACCTCTGTAATGATTTCTGTCCAGTGAGAAAAATCTGTGTCTACTTGTAGATATATATCTTGGGCAAACATGTATAGGCACCCCTCTTGCTCTGAATTTTCATTATAAGCTATCAGCTGCTCAAAACAATTAGACCAAAGGCAGGTTACATTGCAGGCTTTACAGCTCACACAGTGCTTCTTTGATAAGCAAAATGTTTACTATATTATGTATCTGCCATGCACTTTGTTTGTACCTAACCACCTTTTATATATAGCAATAGCCACTGAATTCATTTCAGCAGAGTTTTAGTCTCAGTACACATTCTGCCAATGCTTTTCCAAAATATCAGTGTATCACTAGTAGCCACAAATTCCACCCCATAAGGGCACAAATCACCCAGGGCATTCAAATCACTTGGGATGATACTATCAAGTCTAACAGTGACTTCTTATAAACTAACGTGTCTCTCAACAGAATTGTATATTAACTTGTAGTCTTTAAAAGGCTTTCACTTCACAATCATATAGAGTTGTCCCCATTGATATCACAGTACTAACTCATAAAATTACATTACCCTATTCACACTTACAATAATTATACCATAATGCTTGTCTACATACAGGGCCGCCATCAGGGGGGCACAGCGGGTACAGCTGTACCTGGCCCGGGCAATTTTTACTTTTAAAGGGGGCCCGGCGGTGCTACAGTTTTCTTAGTCGCTTGGGCCCCCTTTAATAAAAAACGGGCCCTGTCATTGGTTGGTTGGAACCTTTTAAAAGGGCCTGTCTCCATTCGCGTGGAGACAGACGTGCAGAGGCGTCGCCCGGGAAGGATCTAAGGGTGCTGCTGAAGATGCTGGAGGAGCCGAAGAGCACTGCTGCAGGTCGCCAATGTATTAGGGGGGGCTGCGGGACACACTGACCACCAATTTATTATGGGGGCACTGCTCTTGGCACCAATGTATTAGGGGGGGCTGAAGGGCACACTGATCACCTATGTATTATGGGGGCACTTCTGCTGGGCACCAATGTATTATGGGGGCACTGCTGCTGGGCACCAATGTATTATGGGGGCACTGCTGCTGGGCACCAATGTATTATGGGGGCACTGCTGCTGGGCACCAATGTATTATGGGGGCACTGCTGCTGGGTACCAATGTATTAGGGGGGCACTGCTCTTGGCACCAATGTATTAGGGGGGGCTGAAGGGCACACTGATCACCAATGTATTATGGGGGCACTGGTGCTGGGCACCAATGTATTAGGGGGGCACTGCTCTTGGCACCAGTGTATTATGGGGGCACTGCTCTTGGCACCAATGTATTATGGGGGCACTGCTGCTGGGCACCAATGTATTAGGGGGGCACTGCTCTTGGCACCAATGTATTAGAGGGGGCACTGCTCTTGGCACCAATGTATTATGGGGGCACTGCTGCTGGGCACCAATGTATTAGGGGGGCACTGCTGCTGGGCACCAATGTATTAGGGGGGCACTGCTCTTGGCACCAATGTATTAGAGGGGGCACTGCTCTTGGCACCAATGTATTAGGGGGCACTGCCCTTGGCACCAATGTATTAGGGGGGCACTGCTGCTGGGCACCAATGTATTAGGGGGGCACTGCTCTTGGCACCAATGTATTAGAGGGGGCACTGCCCTTGGCACCAATGTATTAGGGGGCACTGCCCTTGGCACCAATGTATTAGGGGCACTGCTGCAGGGCACCAATGTATTATGGGGGCACTGCTGCAGGGCACCAATGTATTATGGGGGCACTGCTGCAGGGCACCAATGTATTATGGGGGCACTGCCCTTGGCACCAATGTATTAGGGGCACTGCTGCAGGGCACCAATGTATTATGGGGGCACTGCTGCAGGGCACCAATGTATTATGGGGGCACTGCTGCAGGGCACCAATGTATTAGGGGGCACTGCTCTTGGCACCAATGTATTAGGGGGCACTGCTCTTGGCACCAATGTATTAGGGGGCACTGCTGCAGGGCACCAATGTATTAGGGGGCCCTGGCTACCAATGTTTGTGTGTCCTTTGTGCTGATGGGAGGGATCACTGGGGGGGAATGGAATTGGGGGGCAGGGCGTGGGAGGAGGAGGGCCCAGAAAATTTTGTTGTGAGAGGCCCCATGATTTCTGATGGCGGCCCTGTCTACATACATTGTTAGTTTCACATAGCACTTTTTCCCTCAGGATAATAAATTACACTCTTTCTGTTTTATCAGTGTGTTTCACAGACTTACATAATTTCAAAATAGGCCCTAGCATTTCAAGTACACAGAGCCCCAACCAGCCCCCCACCAGCCCACTAAATAGTGACTGTCTGTGGCATCTTACAGCAGCCCCTCTGGCATTTACCAAAATTCACAGATTGCCAGTGGTTTGCTTTTTTTTTTTTTTTTTTTTTATAAACTCATCCATGCTGCCTGTGCTCAAAAACTCACTAACTAGCACTTTAAAGCTCATGTGACAAGCCCTAACATTCCAATTACCATTGGTATAATAATGTATGCAAATCTATCTTCAGTCTGTAGAAACAATTGAACAAAACATAAATATTACTCATTAAGTCCCAAAACCAATGTCCATTTAAGTTTCCAGGTCACCACTAAAATTAATTCCAGGTTCTTTATACTCTGAACTGATGTCCATTGAAGATTAACAATGTCCAAATCCTTGTTTGCTGTCCATTGTTTTGCTATCAACAATGCGCTTGTTATATCCGCGATAAACATCTATGGAAAAAAAAAAAGATAAAGGCAACATCAGTTCTTAGCATTTAAGATCTGTTTTGTCAACTTTATCAACTTTCTTAATTTTTACATAATTGTCAAAAACCTTTTAAGTCACTGTCACATTTAAAGGTGGCCATACACGAGCAGATCCGCTCGCTTGGCGATGTCGCCAAGCGAGCGGATCTTCCCCCGATATCCCCACCTACGGGTGGGCGATATCGGGGACCATTTAGGTAAAAAAAATAATAATCCGATCGTTTGGCCCCAGGGCGGCAATGGGGCAGTCGGATCGGGGACCGCATCAACGAGCCGATGCGGTCCCCGATCCGACCAGATTTTCTAACCTGCCCGATCGAGATCTGGCCAATTTCAGGCCAGATATCGGTCGGCCAGGCCGCTCTGCTCTCCCCATACACGGGCCGATTAGCCGCCGAATCGGTCCAAGGGACCGATATCGGCAGCTATAGTCGGCCCGTGTATGGCCACCTTTAGTCATTGTCACATTTAAAACAAGACAAACCATAACAACATGCATGTGGGCCCACACATTCTCAGAAACATACAACAAAAAGTGTTAAAAACTTTCAAGTTTCATTTTAACTTTTTTATTTTACAAAAACAGACATGTCTTAAGGCCTTTACGCACAAATTTGTGCACTTAAAAAACAGAACAAAAAGTGTCAAAAATAATGGATCCATCAACTCTTGATAGCTGTAATTAAAAACCATATTAACTCAAAATAATCAGATTCTTAAATCCTGAAACAGAAAAACATATGACATTAATATACAGTACAATTTAACACAATGTAACTGTAAGGGTACCTGGCGGTCTAGTGGGGCCTCCTCCGTTGCGGGGACGCCCGCCGACTCTTCCTAGGGGTGCGCACGCTCGGCGCGCAGCCCTTTAAACACTGAGCCATACGCGCGTCCGGCGCATGCGCTCTTGCATCGATCATCCGGCGCTGCGTGTGACGTCACTATGGCGCCAAATTTGAATATTTAAGTGGTTTCTGCAGCATAATGGTTGCCCAACGTAGGTTTTCCTCCTGTGAGTTCCTGGGTGTGTTATTCCTGTTCTGCTGATCTGTTTTGACCTCTGCCTGTCTTTGACCTTCCTGTACTGCTGCCTGAACCGACCTTTGCCTGAATTTTGACTACTCTTCCGGATTCTGTTTGGTACCGCGCTGCCTTATTGTTGTTGACCCCGGCCTGACCTCTGACTACCCTTTTGGACTCTGATTTGGTACTTTACTCTCTGTAAACGTTGCTGACCCCGGCCTGATCTCCGACTTTGTCTTCTTGTGCCCATTCTCCCTATAGAACGGTTCTGGTTCCCTTGCCTGCTCAGAACTCTTTCCCTGGGCTCCTCACTATAAGACCTGGCGGCATCCGAGTAGCGAAGGGCTCCTCCCGACGTGAAAGGCGGCGGTTATAGGCAGAAGCGTGAGCCGAGACCAGGCCCTTGGGAACTGTTCTGAGTTTTGGGATACTGACCGTGACAGTAACATTTATTTTGTTTCTTGAGAAATAAATCACTCCCTCAGTCTCTTTTACTTACAAGAGCTCTTAATCTAACTAATACACCATTTCCTTTTTGTTCTGTCCCTTTTCTATGGTGCTTTTTACTCATAGTTCTTACCACATATTTTTGTAAATTCTGTCTCTATCTCCTCATTGTGTGCTAATGAGGAGCCCAAACATTCTCTCATTGTGGCTAGCTGATCTTTAACTGCCTGCAGCTCAAGCTCAACTGCCTCCTTTTGGATTGTCTCCTCCCTGAGCGCCTGAAAACACAACAAACCCAATTGTGCTTAGGACCTCTGCTCCTTGGAACACATAGACAATTCCAAATTCAGCAATAGGTGATTGGGGTGAGTCACCTGAGAGAGTTGCTGATCTCCAATCATATCCCGAGCAACGTGGGGTCCGGAACTAGCCTACGTGGGAAGGTTGCTCGTTTGATCATCTACCCCTCTAACTTTGTTTTTCAACCAACAGAACATTATTGCTAACTTTCAACAGTATGTTTGCCCTGCACAAGCCACTACAATACTGCCACTACACTACCATACAAAGCTGCGCTATAAATTCTACAATTTCTTTACAAGTTATTACTGCACTTCCCAGCTTCCAAAGGGTTAATCCTGCCAACTACGCCAAATGTAATAAAGGGGGTGAACCTTTATTAATAATAATAATTTGTATTAATTGACATTAATGACAAATATTAATACATATGCAGGATCAATGATTAAACCTTCTGATAGACTGTTAGTGAGCAATAACTTACACGCACACAAATAATAATAGAATTAAATAGATTTACTTACCGTACATACTCGAGTATAAGCCGAGTTTTTTAGCACCAAAAATGTGCTGAAAAAGTAAGCCTTGGCTTATACTCGAGTATATGGATGTACCTTGCTGGCATTCATATTCCTTGATTGCAACCCCCCCTCCTGGACGTCTGTCCATGCACGCACGTCCACGGGGGGGTGGGGGGATTTGCTGGGTACACAGGGAGCGGCCCAATCCGGCACCCACAGCCACCTAGACAGTCGGCAGAGAGAGAGACAGAGAGAGATAGACCCATCAGCATTAGTGCATCTCTCATTGACAGGCAGCAATGGTAATCTCTCCCTTATAGTAATGGCGGGGCCGCTGCGCTTACCTTATTTGTGGGGGAACCAAACTATCAGGCTGGGGGTACGGGGAACATTTATATTCCCTGATCAGTTTATGTCAGTGACACATGGGGGTATAAGGGTAGGGGGGGTAGAAAGAAGATGCATACGCGCACGCACGTCCACGGGGCACGGGGGGGGGGTGCGTGCAGTTTTGCTAAGTAATTAGTGCGTTCCTGATATGGGGCTAATTCACTGAACTGCACCCAGGTGCTAATACCTGCACCCAGCACCTAATCCTAGCAAATAGCTGGCCCATGCTGTTTACCCTTTAATTCTCAAGGGGGGGGTCATTGGTGGCAACTATCACTTAACTATCAATTTACAACAAATTTGTGGTCACATAAATGTGTTATTACATACCCCCGTAATACTGCCAGAGATGTGGCACAAGGGTGCTAATGTGGAAAAGTAGTGGTGACAAATGGTACAAAATAATGGCACAACTATGCGATTGGATGCGCACACAGCACAAACATGAAGGGATTGCACACTGCATATGATTAAAGCACCAAATGATCCGATTGGAGCGCACACAGGGGGGTGCACACAGCAGCATGGCAAGTACTTGATAATTAGATTCCCTAATCTGCAGCTGCCAACATGATATATTTATGAAGAGTTCACAGGGGGTCATGCTGAGTGTCCTTTTATTATTTATTTGATTATTGAAACTTAGCAGTAGAGGCTACATTTCCCACCCTAGGCTTATACTTGAGTCAATAAGTTTTTCCAGTTTTTTTAGGTAAAATTAGGGACCTCAGCTTATATTCAGATCGGCTTATACTCGAGTATATACGGTATCTTAGTATGATTATAGTTACAAGCATAGCCAGTTCTGCATCAATGCAGCACAATCGGGGAGCCCCACAACCTTTGGTGCAAGACCTTCAGGTTCCCAATAACCAAGCGATGATCCAAATGTCCTGGCACTCGTTCAGGAGTCCTAGGCGAAGCTGCTGACACATGGTGGAGGCTCCCTTTTATACCAGAGTTCTTAGCAAAACCCCCAACACCAAGTTCTGACTTGTGCAATATTATGTGCAAATTTTTGTCATGAACAAAAGATCTAACTATACAATTTATTAGCTTTGTAGCAGACCTTATTTGTTTCTCAAATAAGTTACATGCTGGGTAACAATACCTGTGTTTACTGTTTACCCAGCAATATAAATAGAACAAAGACATTGTACATTGAACACTGGACAATAGCTGTCACAAAATCTGCTGCTTTTACTTGACTCAAACCTAAGATTTGATTCATATGTCAAAGCAGATGTATATATTGTAAATCATTATAAAATCAATAGAAAATCCACCGTGCTACAAGATGTAACTACAGAAATGATTAAACTATAAACTGGAAGTCTGGAAACTTTGCATGACACTGGTTAACCATTGTTATTGCTTCTCCACTAGCCTGCATATTAATGGGTAAATATATAGATTGACTTTCATTAATAAAATAGGTTCTGTGGCTTTTCATGCTCAGTAAAAGAGAGGAGCTATGTTTAAACCTCAGATGCCATTGTTTTACTGGATGCTGTGAGTGGGATGTTGCTGGTTGCCTTTACAAGAAAGAGTCTATCAGCTTTCACTCATATAAATAAAATGTAAACTCTACTTGTTTAGTTGTGTTTATTTGTCATTGTTTTTTTTTCAACTTACTTTTTATTCGTTTTTACAGTACAAGTAAATCATAATAATTACACTGCTTTATCAATATCTCCAGAGAGAAAACAAAAACACCATAACTTAACATAACTGGTAGCTCCCAAAAAAAAACCCCAAACACATCAAACATAACTATAAATTATCAAGACCAGAAGTGTTCTTCCATATTTTTTGAGCTTCCTGTATAAATCTTGTTTCCGAAATATTTCTTGGAATTGCCATTTCATATTCTATATTACTGCTAACTTTTATCATAAGCTGGGAAATGTTTGGGACCTCCTGTTTTTTCCAATTCCTGGCAATTAAAAGTCTGACTGTATTTGACAATTGAAAAATTACAATTTCCAGAGCTTTGTTAGGAATTTTGTCATAAATGTTTAATAACTTTTATTTGTCATTTTAGTTCTATTACTGCACCTTTCTCCTCCACAGACTCTGAAGGTTTCATTCTCTGTTTGTGTGCCAAGGTCTAATATGCTTATTTTCCTGTTGTCCATATGACACTTTAGTTTCTGTATAACAGGAAGAAGATCTGTGTTTGTAGCCAATGCTTTGAGTTTCAGTAAGCTCATAGTCCCCTAGGGGTGCTGTAAGTAGAGATGTCAATTACCAGGTATCCTTTGTCTGACAACACAGATTTTCTCCTGACTATTTTTTGCTGCTGGAACTTAAGCCAATCAAGCAAACATGTATTTAAGATTTTATGCCATCAAACTCTAAAGGAAATTCCCCTATCACTAAAGTTGAATTTTACTAGTCAGATAGAGGCTCAAAAGCATTATTGCCACCAAAGACTTGTCTTCTTTAAATATAGATTGCAAACTGGCAAGCGCAAGTCCATCAGACTGCTGAACACTGTCCACTAACACTTCATAGACACTTCAGCAACACTACGACACTATTCATGTGCACTCATTCTTATATTTTGTACATACATTATACATGCTTACTCATGTGCATATTTATTCTATATTTTGTACTCCACTGCTGCTTGTGAAGCTTGCACACAAGAATTTCACTCACATGTACTGCACCAGTGTACCAGTAATATGATGTGACAATAAAAGTGATTTGATTTTGATTTGATTTGAATAGGCCTGCCCAGGACATAATAAGTGCAGTTATAAGATCCATTATCTGGAAAACCATTATCCAATAACCTCTAAATTACAGGAAGTTCATTTCCCATAGAACCAATTTTACCCTGTAATAATAGTACAACAGTACCTTGTACTTGATCCCAACCAAGATATAATTAATCCTTATTGGAGACAAAACAATCATGTTGGGTTTATTTAATGTTTTAATAATTTGTTAGGTGAATTAAAGTATAGGATCAGGTGATCATAATTATGGAAGGTCCCCTTATCTGGAAAACCCCAGATCCTGAGCATACGGATACATTACTTGTAGCTGCTTGTGGATTAATGGAAACTTGCTTCTCACTGGAGAAAGCTACAAATTCCATAATCTTATGGAAGGACAATTGTCAAAGTGATCATTTATGGAATGGTTTTGACAACTGACATCTTTTTCACCGAAAGTCCTTACTGCCTATACACTTGTAAATGTCGGAGAGTTCCCACTCATTGATCCCTCAACTTGTGCAGACAGGCCAGTAATCCATTATGTGAATGCTCAAACCTTAGGTTTGTGCTGCTGGTGGGACATGGAATCTACATGCCAGGAATATTAAACTTTTAAGTATAATATTGTGGATGGGGTATGTGGCTGTAAATAAGATTTTTGTATTTTTTTTTTTTTTAGGGGACTTTGTGGCATTTTACCTTTACTACACCTTTCAATCTGTTTGCCAGTCAACCATACAAGCCTCTAACAAACAGCTATTGTCTTTAAGAACAGTTAAAGGGCTGGAATAATTACTGCAGTCTGAAGTATGGTGTATTTTATTCTTGTGTCTGCAACAATTTAACTAAAAGTCTACTTAAGCCTAGTTTTTGAAATTAACACGTGAAACATTCTAAAATATTCACACAAATGTCTTACTAAAAAGCAGAATGAAAATGTAAAACAGTTGAAAAGACTGGACTTCAATGTGTGAGACAGCGGGATCTGTGAGTATCATGCTCAAATGCTGCACAAACCAGTGTCACCAAAAGTTCATGTGGTCTAGGAACTTTTGGGGCCCTTCAGCTGAAAGACGACAGAACGGGTGGGAAATGAGATTATGGTTTTACTATTTTCTGAATACTGCTGTGCAGTGCCTGTCTTGCCTGGGAAGTTCTGTGGTGGAACTGGTTGACTCAAATGGTCTCCCTTATACTATGCCTGAATTGTTTGCCTCTTTTTTAACCACATTCCATACTGAACTGCCACTGGAGAACAGATTGGGGCATCTTTAAGGACATTGGGCTTTCGTAAGCTTTCAGAAGAATATAAGGAAAACCTAGAATCTGATATCACACTTACTGATAGACTAATTTTCAACCGGTAAAACAACAGGTCCAGATGGCCACTCCATTAAATTCTACAAATGCTTTAAAGACACTATTGGCCCACACCTTAAATGTTGCAGTGTGCATAAAAGGAAGGGACACTCCCTCCATCATTCTATGAGGCCTGTAAAGTATCTTTACATAAACCTGGTAAGAATCCCACCCAGGTGGATGCACACCACTTTTTCTAAATTTAGCATAACATGACAATTGCGGCCAGTAATTAATGGCGTTAGACATAGTTAAGGCTTTTTATACCGTACAATGGTCCTGTATATGGCAGGTGTTAAAAAAAAAAAGGTATATTTAATGCAATTAATATTTATTGGGTTAAACTCCTGTATCACTTCCTCAAAGCCTCTATAATTGTGAATTGTGAGCACTCTATTACAATTTCACTAACTTGTGGCATGGTTGCCCACTTTCAACACTACTGTTTGCATTGGCCATGGAGCCCTTTGCACAGGCAATTCAGCAACACCCAACCATGCATGGCTGGTGCATTGGGAACAGGGAAAGCAACAACTACCATGGGCATATAGGCACTTATGAAACAGGAACAGGGAGGAGCACATAAAGTAGTATGCAGATGACACACTAATTGATTGTGGGCCTTAAAGGCCTGCTTACGCACCACCAAAGCTTATTTACATGTGATTTTTTTTTTTTAGCTAGGAAGCTCATTGCACAAAAATGGGATGAGCCACTGCCTCCACATGAGAAGTGGCTTTCTGAAGCGAATTAACTATGTAACCTTAAGAGTTTAGTATATAAAACTAGAGGCTCCACTAAGAAACACCAGAAGATCTGGGGCAAGTGGCAGGAGCTGTTTACTCAACTGGTAAAATGTCCCTATTGTAAATTGTACTAGAAACATGGAATTAATAGTGATGGTGTTCTTTGAGATGTTTACTGCTGTGTACTTAACTTTCACAATCTAATTATTTCTAACACCTTATGTTTAACATATCTCCGTGCTGATTTTATTGTAACTGTTTTTTAAACAAATGTGTCTGAACTAAAAAAAAAACAAAAAACAAGCAAACCTTTAATTGTTTCTTACCAAGTGACTGATGCTAGTGAACTTTGGAACAAAACTGGCCTTTTTTCTGTTGCTTTCTCTCCATGCGTAAAACACAAAATGCGTTTGCAATCTAGTTAATGTTTTAAAATCACAGAAAGTACTAAAGTCCCAAAACGTTTTAGCTTCCCCTTTACTATTGGAAAATTTGTTGGGTCCTCCCATATCCTCTTTTGACCTATAGCGAGAAGAAATATTTTTGCAATTTCTATTCAGTAACATATTGCCCAAGATTGCCGTGAAAATGTGCACTGTATTGCAAAAAGCAGCCAAACATTTACCTTTCCAACATCTCAAGTTAATGTATTATGAAATTTGGTTGCAATAGTACAAAATTATTATGCCTTTAAGATGGCATCATGTTACCAGTTTAGACCTGGCAATATCCTGGCACAATTTCTATTGCACAACACACTGTCCCGGATTGTCCCGCAATGCCTTTAATTTTTCCCTCCTTTTGGGTTTATTAGTCACTGTCAGTCTTCCGAGATAAGACTGTGACGTCACGACTGCTCAGGTTGAAAAAGAAAGAATGCAGTGTGAACTCTGCCTGAGATACTAAACTGACCTGGCTGGATTTACTGTATTTCTGCTCCTGAAATGCTTCGGGTTCCAATATGTCATGAGATGTGGAAACTACTGTGTCGGTCTTAAAACCTAGTGTGCCTGATGACGCCATGGGTGAGGTGTTTGTGGGTGTGGCCAATATGTGGGTGTGGCCACACACATTTTGCCATGCTACATAGAGGAGATCTTTTTTTTCCCCTCTTTTTCTTTTTTCAAATGTTGGGAGGTATGGTTTGACATCAATGGTAGGAAAGCTTTTGGAATAAGTGATATGAAACAAGAATACACTGAAACTCACAATACTGTGACTTTGTGCCAGCATGGTTTTATGCATAATAGATTTTGCCAGACTAATTTAATTGCCTGCTATGAGGAAGTGAGAATATTTGTACTTGGAGAGAAAAGTGGCTTGATGATGGATTACAAAGAGTAGTGGTAGCTAGTGTTGCTAGTGTCCTTGGCTCTTTGCTTTTCAACTTGTTTATTACTGACCCTGAGGTTGGCATTAAAAGTACTCTCTTCTTTTTGCTGATACTAAATTGTGCAAAACTGAGTGGCCGATTCATTAAAACACGACTTCGAATCCAGAATGGGAAAAATTCGTATTGGATACGGTAATTTCTAAAGATCGCAAATGTCACAAAAATGCTTATAAAAAAATCGTATTAGTCACGATAATATCGTATTGGCGATCCGAAAGTCACAAAATTTTCGTACCAAACTATTGTAAACAGCGTCAGAACCTTTCCGAATTTTTCACGCAAGCGCATGAAAAGGTCACGTGGCGTACGAAAAAGCTGCGCAAGCGCGAAAAAAACGGCGACAATACGCTCGGAGCATTCGAATGAACACTCCGAATTGGAATGAATGAATTTGAGTGTCTTAATAAATCTCCCCCTATAAGTTCCATGCATGACTAAACTGGAGAACTGGGCAACAAACTGGCAAATGAAGTTTAGTGCAAGGTTATACAATTTAGTAGAAATAACACTAAATGGTGTGTTGGGGGTATCCATACTTTAAAAGGATTTGGGGATTTTTGTGGATATTCTGTGTAATTCTAGACATAGCAAGCTTCTATAGCAAAGTAATGGATGAAAACATAATTTTTTTTTATAGGTGACTGGTAAGGCCTCACCTTGAGTATGCAGTGTAGTTTTGGGCTCCAGTCCTTAAGTAGGATATAAATGAGCTGGAGAGTGCAGATTATGTTTAATAAATTTGTTTTTTTTAAAGCATATTATCATGAGTTTTAGGCATTTTTTGGAAAAAGAACAAGCTGTAGTAACAATGCTGCTGTTCCTACCTTTAGAGTTATGTACAAATTTTACTTTTTCATAACAAAGAATAATGTGATTTCTAATCTAAATAACTGTTAACACAGGCCATGAAAAACACAAGTTAGGTAGCAACATGGGCAGCAAGGTTTAAAAAAGACCTTATCATTTCCACCTGCCCATTGTAGGCATCATGTATATGGTTTCCTACTGTCTAACAGCCCTTTGCTTTACAGACCAGGATATGCAGAATTCAGCATAGTACTTAGCCCATTTGCTAATAAATTCTGTAGGT
Source organism: Xenopus tropicalis (assembly GCF_000004195.4). Classification (NCBI taxonomy): domain Eukaryota; kingdom Metazoa; phylum Chordata; class Amphibia; order Anura; family Pipidae; genus Xenopus; species Xenopus tropicalis. The sequence continues at coordinate 119,475,262 of NC_030678.2, read as the reverse complement.
TGCTAATCAATTAACTTTATTGTATATCTATTTTGCTGAAGAAACTTGTATAGAAGACACAACACAGAACAAAATAAAACACAACACAGAAACCATACTACTTTTAATGACCAATATGCCCTCTTTTGCCATCTGTCCATCACCACTGCTAATTTATTATGTTTTACAATAATGTCATTGTCCCTTCCTAATAAACTATCCACTATATACCTGGTCAGTTCCATGGTCTCTCAAGTTGTTCTTATCATGGATGGATTGCCTGTTTACTTTTTGTGTATGCGGACATTGTGTATTATTCCCTCTCTCTCTGGCTGTAATTCCCCAATGGAGAGGTGACTTAATTTAGTTGCACAATTATCAACAATGTATTTTGGTTATTAATATAGCTGACTGGAACACAATCAGACAAGTGCAAGAAAGGTCACCTTTATTGTAATTATTTTTTCTTATTATTCCTTTCAAGATTCTCTACATTTGGTAATTAAATAATGTCAATCTATTGCAAGACCACTGTTACTTGTTTCCTTTTACACTAATTCATGTTATATTGATCAGATTTTTATGATCACCAGTCTCTTTGTTTTTGTAGGATTTGTATCTTAGGTGCACGGTATTTCTTCAGTCTTGCGCAGAAGGCTATGGGAATACCAAGCCAGATTCAAATTGATAAGAAAATCATTTCTCTTAACTCAGATCTATGTATCATCATAGGCCTTTATTTGCTGCCAGGCTTACAGCTTTGAGGCTACACTCACCAAACTTGAATCACATAGTCATGGGGTCAGCCTGAATGAAAATATGATGATTGTTGGATGCCCAAAAGTGGGCGGAGCTTTGAAAAGCCAAGCAGATTTTACCTATTGACTTTCAATCAGGGAAATCCAACCTGCTGCCATTCTCACAGTAATAACACCGGGGTCCCCAAACTTTGCAGAGTTAGGCACCAGGTAACTGCGGTTCAAGGTTAGAAAAAGTGGGCGGAGCCACCAACAGGCAATCAGATTTCACCTATTGAATTTTATTGGTTTGATGTCAGGGTACCCAGACTTTGCACAGTCAGTCACTAGGTGACTACGTATTCAAGTTTTGTTTTTTTTTAAGTGGTCGGAGTCTCATTCACTGACTTCACATTTTTCAAACCAACATGAAGTTTGTTCTCAAACTTACCTTTCTAGTTTTCTCTGTTCTTTCTCAGCAGTAAAGGTAGAATTTGGCATCTGGTTTCATTTTAGGGAGCTGGTTGTTTGCTGGTTACCTTCAGTGTCGGGTACAGGTTATTGTCTAATCGCTCCTAATACTGCCATTGTTTGTCTGTTGAATATCTGGTTCATCTTGTTCGGGTTTTGACTGCTTTGAGACCTGACCTAGCGTAAATTTTGCTTTTGCTTTTTAAATGTTGCCTACCAATCTGCTACTAACCCAGCCAGTCTACCATTAAATGAATTCACTTCTTCTCTGCCTCCCTTCTGTTTTAGTACCCACAACTGCTTTTACTGAAGCATTGTAATTCTTGTGGGTGTTAACTTCTGTTGGTGTCTAAGAATCTGAGGCCAGAGATGGCAGCTATAGGCAGAAGGGCACAGCAACACTGGAATCTCAGTGTTCTTCTGGGGATATGTCAGCATTCATGGCAATCGCTTTAGTCACTAATGATTACTGGAGCATTGTAATTTTTGTGGTTGTTAACGTCTGTTGATGTCTAGGCCAAAGGTGACAACTATAGGCAGAAGGGCACATCAACACTGGAATCCCACTGATTGTCCTAGGGTTATGTCAATATTCATGACAATTACTGTAGTCACTAATATTGTCTGATTACTGGAGCATTGTAATTATTGTGGGTGTTAACCTCTGTTGGTGTCTGAGGCCAAAGGTGGCAGCTATAGGGAGAAGGGCACATTAACACTGGAATCTTACTGGTTCTCCTGTGGTTATGCGCTGTAGTCACTAATATTGACTGATTACTGTTTATGTATGCACTATTCCTTTTCATACTAAGCATGGCTACACATTTGAATGTGGATAGACGAAGTGTCTGACCAGGGTAGAATGGCTTAACATATACAAAGAAAATGTTTTGACTTCATTTTCATTGCTCTGTTCCCTCATCATAGTCCTTTTTCTAGTTGGCTGAACACAGGTAAATTACAGACCTACCTATTAAATGAATACACAATTGTGTAATATCCACAATAGTCAAATACATTTTAGACAGATAAAGCGATCAAAAAAACCCAACAACATTATTTTGCATTAATACTCAAAATACTATTAATACTATAAATAAAAAAATTACCACTAGTCAAAAGTCAAGTTCTGTATTAAGGTTGAAATATTTTTAAATATTTATGAATCAAAACAGTAGCTGTTTTTTAACACAAAGACTATTTCCTGTACAAACAGTATTATTGCACATATTGAAGTAAACAAGATTGCCAAAATAAATAAAACCACAGTAATGTGCTAGTATATGTTTACTTTTAAAAGTATATGTTTACTTTTAAATCCCTTGATTGACATCAACATTTCATATCATAAATCAACATTTAACTAAATGTCAGGTAGATCTCTTTCTGCTTGTACTGAATTTCGTATCATGTAGTAAAGAATTCTGTCCATCACAAAATAGTACAGGCATGGGATCCCTTATCCAGAAAAAATTATCTGAGAAAATCTCCAAATTATGGGAAGGCCATCTCCCAGTCCATTTTAAGAAAATAATTATTATTACATTTATGTAGTCATACATGTGCATGACTACATAATAGTGGCAAAACAGTCCTATTGGGTTTATGAGTTACATGATGTTTAGAAGTATGGTGATCCATATTACAGACAGATCCCTAATTTAGAAAACTCCAGGTTCCAAGCATTCTGGATAATAGAACCTATACCTGTGCAAGTATCTTGATCAATCTGAATCCCTATTTGCATAATAAAAACTGACAGGGATTAGGGTACATGATCAAAGTATTACTGAGATTATTTATAATTTAGCGCCAGAAATTGTTCCTTTAATTACTCAGATAAACTTTATAGCTTTGTTTTTAATACCTGAATAACAACATGAGTCTGATTTGCATTGCACAAATGTCTGTTCTAATCTCCAAACTGAACCAGGAATTCTCTGCACCCCTCCTAACACAACCCTGATGCAATGCTTGGTATGTTCCCCCAATAACCTTTCCCAGCATGTGGGCCTGCCTGGGTGTCTAAGTACCCCCTTACTGTATCTGTGCAACAAACCATTTTACAACCACTTTTCCTTTGTTTTTTAGTCCAAAATAGCAACCTACCATGAATTCAAAATTGAACTAGTATATCTGAGCTTTCTGCTCTATTGCCAGCTACCCAAGAGCACATTATTGTGTTCGATGCCTTTTTAACATTATTATTAAAGTTCTGCTTTGTAAAAATAGTTTCACTTACTCCAACTCTAAATATTGATTGTGCTGCTTTACTCATCTGTAGCTTTAGTTTGCATCACTGCTTCCATACTATGCATCATTACACTATTTTAATAACCTTGGAAAACTTAGTCGATAATAACAGCACAAAATATCTGACTCGGGATGTTTTCACATTTCCATGACCACAGCTAGATTTTCACAATCCCAGAAAACATTAAGGATCAGTTAAATATTTTGTAAAGCCATATTGCCTTTTAGTGAAAATAGTCATATCGTTGCTGTAGTACAAATCTGTTTTGTCAAAGGACAATGGATATAGTAGGCCACAAACCTGGTTAGTTTCCATTCTATAATATAAATTATTTAAAATGTTTGAAATAACACAATACTTTTACAATAGCATCTTATTATATAAATTAAAATAAAGGTGCAGTATAATACATCCTGTACAAATTTTATGGGTGGCTTGTACAATACCATCCAAAGCAATCTTAATATACACAAAACAATGTCCAGTACAATACATCCTATACAATATTAACCATATTTCAGGGATAATGACCAATATTAATCAAGAAATACCTGGGTATAATAATAATAATTGGTCAAATAATATCTCTATATTGGAAAGCCTTGCATAGAAGCCAGAAGACAAATCTCTGTTTTGTCTTTAAAGCGAAGACTCAGTCATTCAAAACTATAAGGTATATAGACTATTAGCCTACAGAACCATGCACATTAGTAATGTCTTCAGCTGCTAGCTTTGTTCTCCATTTGAAACCCTTCATTTATTTCTCCATTTAGTGCATTAGGTTTATTTTCTTCTTCAATATTTTCTTCTTCATTTTCCTCTTCCTTCCTACAGCATCGCTCATACACCTTGTAGCCTAAGAATGAAAATATGTATTATGGACACAGTTTATGTATATATTATTCTTTTATACCTTTATTAAATGCATATTTTAAGGTTTTGGGCCTCTATGGGAAAGTAAAAAAGCAATATCTGAATCTATTCAATACATTGAGAATAAACATAGCAGTAGTTTGGTATTTGTATTGATCACATTTTAGTCTAATGAATCTACTCACTCACTCACTCATTTACTTTTGGAATTTAATTGGGAGTAGAGAATTCTTTAGGAGCTAAACCACAGGTATGTTGCATGCATATCAAAATCGTATCAGAACACAATTTTTAACAGAGACTTTAGTATATTAGAAATTATAGAGATTTGGCTGCCTTTTAAATATATAGATAGTAAGCACCCACAAAATCTCAACGCCTTTTATTTTTATTAATTTTTAGGTGCTTTTACACCAATCGTAATCTCTTTTAAGTTTGTGTGCATGCAGTTTGAGGTGTTTGGGAGTAGTAGATACATTAAAAAATATTAATAAACCACATTGCCATGCAAGAAGGGCAGTACAATAAGGAATGCAGCTCAGAATATGTTATATTGTACCTGCTTGTTGCCCAGATAAAAAAAAGATTTTTACATAACATCATACTAATATAAATGCATCAGCGAAGCACTGAGAGCCTTGAATTTACTTATTGCTCACAAGTTATAAAGCAATTGGTTCATTTTGTGCTGGCATCCTGCTGCATGCCATTCCCCATTTCAACCAGTGTTTTTTTCATTAAGCACAACTTGCAGTGGCCTAAATGACCAAAAAGAAGCAATGTTAAATTATTTGATCAGTTTAACCCCATTAAAGTGGGACCGTTGGTGCTTTTACCTACCTCCTACAAATATAAAGGCAAACACAAGCTGAAAAATACTGTAGATAAGCGGAAACGTGAACATTAGGGCAAGATCGTCAGGGGAAAATGAGAGCTGCACGATGGTGGTACAAAGCTGGGTGTTTTGCATCCCTGTTTCTAGTGCCACTGTGCGACATCTACGAAACAAACAAGGGAAATTAGATTGTTAACTCCCCTTAGAACCTTTACTGTGTATTCCATATTTCAAAAAACAGTTTTACAATGTTTACAAATGTTTTAACATGTTTTCACTGATTAAAGAGGCAGAATATATCTTTGCTAAACATGACTGCAATGAATAGGGCTTGTGATGAACATAATTCACAAATTAACAAATAAACAAAATCTGTCTTTCGTTACTTAGCTAAACATGGCAAGAAGGAAAGGTGAAGCTACTTCACGTTTGCTCTTTGCCAGGTGGATAATTGAATGACTGTTTGGTTAGCAGGAGTTCATTCTACAGGTTATTATCAGTGCACTGGTTATTAAATTATCTACCTCACACAGAGCTTTCAACTTTCGATTGTAGTAAATCAGGGAACTGGCGCAGAGCATCACCACCAAATTTAGCGGTGTGACCTAATGGTGTCATTTTTGTGATGGCATCACACATGTGCAAATGCCAGTCCAACACTTCAGAAAGTTTACTGTGCATTTGCACAAGGCCCATCACAAGTGTAAGTCCAATTTAGGTTAAGAAATAAAAAACAGTTTAAAAAATGTACAGTACATGATTAAAAAACAATAGGCATGGGTTTTTGCCTTGGTTGCGCATATCTAGTACTCAGTCATAGGCATCAAAGGAAGTACAACTTATGATTACATTGAATGTGTTCTAATAGATGGAAGAAACAATACAATTCTGCTTCTATACACATACTTTATTTGGGCTAGGCCCTACCTCATGTCTGTTCTTTACATTTGACAATTAAAGTCTATTGCATCTCTTAAAGTTTATACTCAAAATCCAAAAGGAATAGTAATACTGAACTCTAGTTAAGGCTTTAAGTGAAAGATCCAACATTCCTCTCTTGTAAGTATTAATACATTATCACCTATAACAAAGGCTCTCTCTGCCCTCGTTTTAGATAGATCTCCCTAACCAATGACCAGCATGATATGATATGATGACCAACAAGGAGGAGTTCAAGTTACACTAATTCATCATGATAAGACATTTAAAAGACATAAACTCATGCTTTATATAAAAGCTCTGTCCTCTGACGTTTATAAAGCTGGCCCTCAGTTGGGTAGTGGGTACTGTATCAAATGTTGCAGAAAATGTATTCCTGTTAAGAATGTATTCATGTTAAGAACATGATAATGGTGTGAATCTCTACTCTATAATTCATACAAAATCTTTACCATGTTTGTGCTATATGTTGCTAATGTGAAATAAATATATTTTTTAATGATACTTAAACATGAAATAGTTAAATAGCCTTTACCTTCTCCATGTTTGTTTAGATATATAGGCTAAGAAG